>NW_028270164.1:25042225-25356225 GCF_037043375.1 Chiloscyllium plagiosum
GCTCAAAATGTAAATTACTTAGTTCACATGAAAAGCTTCTTCCCAGATTAATATATTTTTAGTCTAGCAGGTGCCTATCATATGATAAGAGATAAATAATGATAAATAATATTGGTCAAAGAACAATTAGGTTTAATATGAACATAATTAATTAGGGTTAATGCTAATCAAAAGTAAATGATAAGGTGGCTGGTCTGGAAAAGGGCAAAGTTCAGTGAGATAAAAATTAGCTGGTCCAGATTAACTGAGGTGAAATGTTACCAAAGATGTTAACATTTATATTGAGATACATTACAGTTTGAGAAAATTAAGTATAAGATACTAGCCTTAATCGAGCAAAGAATGGAAACGCATTAATGGTACAAGTTGGAAGGAAAAATGAGGAATAGTACTTTTTACATTTAATGAACAGTGACAAGCGTTGTGAAGGAATGTCTGAACTGAGCAATGAAAATGCATGTCTTTGAAAATGTGAGTGCCGACAGATTAAGCCATAATAATCCAATGTGTTTTGGTAAAATGGGCATAAATTAAAGAACAATAATGTAATAGTTAATGTGTACAGTTATAACATTGTGGGCAGTTTTCAATGTCCCATTAAAGCCCAAGAAATTGTCCCAGTAAGTTCACCATGATAATACAATTTTGAAGTCTCAATGTTGTCATTAATACAATTGGAGCAAAGAGATGAGAGGTTATTCAATTGAAGCTTTTAAAATTATTCAACATCTTGATTTAAATCAAATCCAGAATACTTTAAAAGGGGTTGATCCTGTAATCAGAGGCTGATGCTCACTCATGTTTGCTTCTGTTAGGATTGCCTAATCCAGTCTACTATCACCATCAGTGTGGCCAAACAGTAGCAGCAGAAGTGTTGTGATGGGATGAGGTGGAGAGCCCTCACATCAAGGACAGAGTCTCATGTAAGGAAACTCCCAAAGACCTCCCTCTGATGAGTGCTGACTGCCTCTGTCCTTACTGAGTGTCAACCCCATTATTAGCGCTCAGTGAAGTAATCATTGGCGCTTGGGTTAGTAGGTCATCTTGACTGCACAAAAAATCCAGATACATCATGGGTTCAGGAGAATTGTTGAATTTCCTACAGTTTTTCCATCCATCCTCTGTTCCTTTCATCAGGATTTTTATTTTTGAACTTTGGGTTTCATTTGTCTGCAATCCCGCTTTCTTTCCTTTGGGTTTGATGGGGTTTTTTTCCGGTTAGAAACATCTACTTTTTGTCATTTTGTTATTTAGATAAATGATTTGGATGTGAGCATATAGTTAGTAAGTTTGCAGATCTGATGAAGTGCTTTTGTCCGAACCATCTATTTTCCTGCTCCTTGGGTGCTTCCTGACTTGCTGTGCTTTTCCAGCACCACTCTAATCTTGAGACTAGATTAGACAATGGTCAATCGAGCTCCTAATACAGGTAGAAGCAAATGTGAGAGAAGACCAGCTCTGGGTGGAGGAACAGCTCCTTTCAAAGTCTTCCAGTTACACTTCCCTGCATTTAGAACAGCAACTTAGCATGTCTCATATGATCTCATTGATAGGCCATGTTGTGACCCATGGGCTGCTGTTGGACAACCTTGGTATAGACGATTGAACCAAGTGCCTGTTCGTAATATCAAATGATAAATATATTATTTGAACACATTTAGGTTAGTTAGTTAGTCTGTCTCATGTACCTAAAATCCGTAATCTACTGCTGTAACAGTTCAAACTTCAATAAATAAATATTATTGAATAAAGAAACTCTAAGAGTACAAGAAAGATAGCATGGTGCTGGAAGTTTCCTTATGTAAAAAATAGCCCTCAAATATTATTAGAATTCAAAATACTGAGAAATGTCTAATTTCCAAAATGACTCTGTTAAACATTCTGGGTAGCAAATGTTTTAAAAGCCATACAAAGTATAATTCTTAGAAACAATTCACATTTATACCTGAATTATGTTTAGGTTAGAGTACAAGTACTCCAAACTGGTGGTGAATGCCAATGCAAAGGATGGTGAACTGCCAGCAGTTGATAGCTGTGCTATAATGGAAGGTGAAGATCTGGAAGATGATTTGATTTTTATGAGCAAGAAATCATTGTTCGGAAAGATAAAGTCGATTACTACTAAGGTATGATGGTATTTGGTGACTTAATTGTACTGAATACTGTTTTGTTACGTACTAACTATTACACTTTTAAGTTTTTATACTTAACTACTGTTCAATATTTAAGATGTATTTCAACTCGGTATAATCAAAAAGCATTTTTTAACATTTGTCATTGGAATTTCCAATCATTTGGACAGAATAGAATTAAGCCAGGTTTTGTATGCACTCTGAAACAGTCAAAATTTCAATTTATAACTGTGACATAGAAAATCATGGAACTGTTATAGTTCAAGATGAAAACAACCAGAAATTTACAAGATGAGATGTCACTTTAAATTTGAACCCTGAAACTAAGTTAATGAACTTAAATATGGCTGTACATATTTGTTGTGTTGCAGAATGTGCACAAAACATTTAATTTTCACTGTTTTTATTCTTACATTTTCTTTCTCTTCTGTCTTGAAGTTCCTAACTCATATTAGGAAACAGCTTCACAGAAACTAACCAATTCTCCATTATCATGTCCAACGGACTATTCCTCATGTGTGGTCTAGGTGCCAGCGGCTGTTTCGTTGTGCAATGAGTGATAACTAAGCCCAATCACAATCCAATCTGATGTCCATAGTTTAAGCCCTTTGCAAAAGAAGGAATTGGATAGCAATCATGAGCAGGCATCTTGTTTGATTGTGTCCCCTAAAACAGCATTTAGGGCATTGGTAATATTCATATTGCCATGCTGTTTGAGGTCAACTGACACAACAAGCGACTTGAAAATGGCATCTTTCTGATTGTTTGGATCATGTGTAACTTAAGCAAAAACTGTTCCAACTTGAACCAAATTGTGGGTAACTTCATAATTACAGAACAATTGACAAACCTTTAGAAGCGTGCCTGAGAGTGTACTAAACCATGTGATGGCATTTACGTTATTCCAATTTATTTTGGCACTATAATCATTGACCCAGATTATCATAAAGATATTTCAGAATTACTTACAGTGTGGAAACAGGCCCTTCGGCCCAACAAGTCCACACTGAAGTGCAATCCACCCAGACCCATTCCCCTACATTTACCCCTTCGCCTAACACTACGGGCAATGTAGCATGGCTAATTCACCTAACCTGCACATTTTTGGGGGAAAACCAGAGCAAACCCACGCAGACACAGGGAGAATGTGCAAACTCCACACAGTCAGTCACTTGAGGTGGGAATTGAACCCAGTTCTCTGGCTCTGTAAGGTAGCAGTGCTAACCACTGTGCTACCGTGCCGCATGTACTAATGAAACTAAATTTCGGCAGGCACTTGGATAGGAGGAATAGTGATCTTTTCCTTGCGTTGACTGTCTAACAATTAGCTCAGGACTGTGAAATTAATTAACATTGCTAACCTTTAATGCTATGTTAGCTGATATATTTCTATTTGTTCCTCTCTCACATTTGAATGCATATTTTTACATTTGAACTGTCTATTTTTTTTTAGCCTTCATATATACATGATCTTGGTATAGAAGAATGTTTTGACCTAGGAAACACAATGTTAGACTGAAGTTCAGTGTCCTCCACTTAGATAGCAATGGTGAGCAATAGATGAGGAAAGAAGCAAAACACCTGACGGTAAAATCGAGCTAATACTTTATAGAAATTAATAATGAACAAGAACAATGGGGAGGTGTAAATCAATAGATTCTCTTTAATTGATATTGTAATACTTTAATGTTTAGAACAATAATAAATTTCAATAGAATCCAAGTTCTTAGGATTAGAAAACTGTGTTTAAATTCATTTTTCACAATTAAATGCATAATCTACATTGTTGAGGTAGAAATAGAAAGTCTTGGTAAAATGTTTGATTAAGGAGAAAAGGTTTTTATGCTGATGAAGTCTTTCCGGGGATAGTCAGAGCACTCATGACCAACATTTTGACTAAAGAGTTATATTTTGAGAAACCTTTTAAAAGTGGTGAAGGAGGTGATGAGGCATGTTTTGCATGTTTCAAAGAGTAATGCCTTGGCCGTCTGCACACTTTGCTGCGAAGAGAAAGAGCACTGGGGGTGAGAGGTGCTCAGGAGGCCAGAGTCAGAGGATCACAAGATCTATGGAGAAGCATGGGCTGAAGCCACGAAGGAATTCATAAATGAGAACTAGGAGTTTAAGTAAGATTCAATAGGAGATATGCAGACAATAAGAGACCACGCGTACATTCCAATGACCTTATATAAACAACTGAAGCCAAAGATTTTTCATCACCTCTATGGATGGTTTATTTTGCTTAAAAAGTCTATATAGTATATGGACACCTGTGTTCCACTGTGTAATGAATGCCCATTGTTAACGCTTCATCATTTTTTTATTTCTAACATGATGCTTCCACTGTTCATGTTCAAGTATTTTTATCAAGAGCATTTTATCTGTAGCTTATACTTAGATTTAAGAAGTTGTACTTGAATGTATGCCTGTGACAATAAAATAAGTAGTCTACTGACAGAATGAAATTATTAGTTATTGTCAGTTGGCTGAAACTTTACACCTATTTTCTCTTATTAGGACAGACAAGCAATCAACCCTAGTGAAGTGCAGGCACAGGTTCTTCTTTTCCAAACGCTATAATTTCTCGTAGCAATGGAGGTGAAATGCAATCATAGAGTCATAGATTCATAGAGATGTACAGCATAGAAACAGACCCTTCAGTCCAACCCGTCCATGTAGACCAGATATCCCAACCCAATCTAGTCCCTCCTGCCAGCACCCGGCCCATATCCCTCCAAACCCTCCCTGTCAAGTGAGCTGGTAATCTAGTTTTCACAAAGAATGTTGTTCATGCTATTGGCAATCTACACATCTTTGCAGTGAATTAGGGAAAACATAAATCCTAATTTTTATATCGTAACACCAGACCTAACTCCCCAAATTCTGTATTACCACTTAAATATCAGTTGTTATCTTTCAGACACCTACCATCTGTTTTAAGGTTGCATGTATTGTCTTTTCCCAGGTGCCTGGTAACCATTAGAAGCCCCTTCACATATTGTTGTCCAACTACATTTATCCTGCTCTCCCCATTGTTGTTCATATTTTCTCCACCTGTGCTTACTGGTCTCTGTTAGTCTGGTCCCAACAAGACCCCAAGCATACCTCAAAGACCAGATCCATTGCTGAAGGCATGTCCCCAGCCATTGCTCCTACTGGTGCTGCCAGTCTGCAGAGCAGCTGAATCTTCAATTGGTCAGTGGATCTGTGAGATAGGAATTCCACCTACAGAGAGACAGGAGGTTCACCTCTTGGGAATTGAAGGCTGTCACTCAAGACATTAAAATGAGTCAAGCTAACGAAGACGAGGGGTGGGATCTCACCAAAAAATCTTTGAGGAGCCACCGTCTGTGTTTAATCCAGCCCACAGTATCCAAGCCATTTGATCCATCAACTCTATGCTGACTCTCTGTAGGCCACGTCTATCAGATCAATTCCCCAGTCTATCGCCATAGTCCTGAATGTTTCCCTCAAGTGTCAATCCAATTTCCTCTTGCAAGTATTGGTCATCTCTGCTCCAACCCTTGAAAAAGGCAACAAGCCGCAGGTAATTATCATTCACTCTGTGTAAAAAAAAAATGTCTTCCCATTCCCCAGTGTCTCTTGCCTAATCTTTTCCTCATATCAACATGATGTGGAGGCGCCATTGTTAGACTGAGGTGGACAAAGTTAAAAATCATGCAACACTAGGTTATAGTCCAACAGGTTTATTTGGAAGTACTAACTTTCGGAGCTCTGCTCCTTCATCAGGAGTGCTATAAATTCTGTGTCTTATGATCCTGCCCCACTGGCTACCTGACGAAGAAGCAGCACTCCGAAAACTAGTACTTCCAAATAAACTCATATCAACAATTAGTGCAAACACTTTGGCCGCCTTATCTTAACCTGCCATAATCTTGTACACTTGTGTTAAATCTTCCCTTCATCTCTTTTGCTCCAAGGAGAACAACCTCAGCTTTTCCAACCCAATCTTGGAGCAAAAGTCCTTCATCCTGAAGCCATTTATTATTTTTCATACCTGATAATTCAATATCTGTTATTCATGCTCCACCTTTCCATAGCTTCTGTCATGTTAGATAACAATTTCTAAGTTAATTGATCATTTTGGGCTCTGCCTCCTTTTGTATTCTTGTATTGCATCTGCCTCGCTCTCAAAGATCAGCCCAACAAACATGAGAGATGACATTTTTGATCTTCCATTGCAGATAAAGCTATATAAATTCACACTGCCACCACAGCATTTTGGTGGTTGGATTTCATTTCTTGTTGATCAAAAACTGGCAAAATATAGACTTTATGAATATCAGTGGGTTTTTTTTAGCTGTAGCAGAAATAAGAAAATAACTGCGAAAGAAAACCTAACTGCACATATAAATAGACAAAAAGCATAACATGACTGTTTCACTCAAGAGGCTAGTATAGCTACAAGAAACCAGAAGGTGTTTAAACAACTATTAGAGTCAGACATTTCCAAATTAGTCTAAGCCTTCTCTGAAGAAGAATGTGAACTAATTCTGAATAAATGCAAATATGCAATGTTTGCATTATATAATATTAGACAAAACAGTGTGACTAGTATTCCAGGTTATAACTTTATTGCTTCCTGCTCACATGGAACACTTAAACAATAAATCATGTCAACTTGCCTTTGCAAATCTCCCATGAGAAATTGGTTTCTTATCCAATGAATGTGAAAATGATTTTTTCGTTTATGCAATTCTGCCTTGGAAACAATCATATTTTAGCAATCAAAATGTTTAATAACTGCAGTAATATACATAATATACAGAAGTATCCCAGACACCATCATCACCATCCCTGGATGTGTCCTATCCCAATAACAGAACAGACCCAGCAGTGGTGGCAGCACAGTGGTATAGAGTCAGGAGAGAGTTGCCCAAGGAGCCCATGGTTTTGACACTTCAGGTTAAACATGGTCAAGGAAACCTCCTGTCAAGTGCAATGTACTTCCTCCCAGTGCTGATGAATTGGTACACCTTCATGTTGAACAACACTTGAAGGAAATACTGAAGGTGAAATGGGTGCAAAATGTACTCTGCATGGGGGATTTCAATGTCCATCACTAAGAGTGGTTCAGGAGCAGTACTACTGATCAAGCTGGCCCTAAAGGACATAGCTGCTGGACAGGGTCTGGAGCAAGTGGTGAAGGAACCAACAAGAGGGAAAACAACTTGACCTCAACCTTAACAATCTTCCAACTGCAGATGCATCTGTCCATGACAGTATGATTATGAGGGACCACTGCACAGTCCCTGTGGAGACAAAATCTTGCCTTCATGTTGAGAATATGTGTTGTGTGGCACTATCACTGTGCTAAATACGACAGACTTTGAACAGATCTAGCAACTCACTTCTGGGCATCCATGAGGGCTATGTGGGCCATCAATAACAGCAGAATTGTACTCCAGCACAATCTGTAACCTCATGGCCCAGCATATCTCCCACTCAACCATTATCTCTTTTATCTCTCCACCCTTCAGGCACTCTGCCTGTATTCCTGATGAAGGGCTTTTGCCCAAAATGTCGATTTTCCTGCTCGTCAGATGCTGCCTGAACTGCTGTGCTTTTCTAGCACCACTCTAATCCACTCAACCATTACCATCAAGCCAGGGGATCAATCCTAGTTCAATGGAGACTGTTGGAGGGTATGCCAGGAGCAGCACCAGGCACATCTAAAAATAGGTGGCAACCTGGTGAAGCTATCAAACCGGAATACTTGCATGCCAGATAGCATTTGCAGCAAGTGATGAAAGAGCTAAGTGAGCCCACAACCAATGGATTAAATCTAAGATCTGCAGTCCTGCCACATCCAGCCGCGAATGGTGGTGGGCAATTAAACAATTCATCTATGGAGGTGGCTTCACAAATATTTCCATCCTCAATGATGGAAGAGCCCAACACATCAGTGCAAAAGTTAAGCTGAAGCACTCACAGCAGACTTCAGCCAGAAGTGCAGAGTGGATGATCCATCTCAACCTCCTCCAATGGTCTCCAACATTACAAATACCAGTCTTCAGCCAACTCAATTCACTCTACATGATGTCAAAAAACACTTGGAGACACAGGATACTGCAAAGGCTGTGGGCCTTGACCACATTCCAGTAATAGAACTGAAGATGTGTGCTCCAGAACTTGCCGCTCCCTTAGCCAAGCTCTTCCAGTACAGCTAAAACATTGACGTCTACCCAACAATGTGGAAAATTGCCCAGGTATGTCCTGCACATAAAAAGCAGGACAAATCCATCACAGCCAATTACCACTCCATCAGTCTACTCTCATTCATTCATTCATTAGTAATGTGATGGAAGATGTCAGCAATACTGCTATCAAGCAGCTCCCACTCAGCAATAACCTGTTCAGTGACGCCAATTTGGGTTCTGCCAGGACCACTCAGCTCCTGACCTCATTACAACCTTGGTTCAAACACGGACCAAAGAGCTGCATTCCAGAAGTGAGGTGAAGCTGATAGTCCTTGACATCAGGGCTGTGTTTGAACGAGTGTGGCACCAAGGAGGCGTGGCAAAACTGGAATCAGTGGGTATCAGGAGCAAACTTTCCACAAGTTGAAGTTATACCTGGTACATAGGAAGATTGTCGTATTTGTTGGAGGTCAATCATCTCATCTCCAGACAACTCTGCAGGAAACCCTCAGGATAGTATCCATCTTTGACAGCCTCATCAATGACTTTCCCTCCATGATAAGGTCTGCAGTGGGGATGTTCACTGATGATTGTACAATGTTCAGCACCATTTGTGACTCCTCAGATACTGCAGCAGTCAATGTTCAAATGCAACAAGATCTGGACAATATCTAAGCTTGGGCTGACAAGTGGTAAGTAAAATATGTACCACACAAATGCCAGGCTATGACCATCACCAATAAGACAGAATCTAACCACCACCCCTTGACATTCAATGGTTTTTACTGTTTCTGAATCCCCTACTAACAATGTCCTGGAGGTTACCATTGACCAGAAATTCTCTGGACTCACCACATAAACACAGTGGATATAAGAGCAGATCAGAGGCTAGGAAAACTGTGACGAGTAACTCACCTCCTATCTTCCCAAAGCCTGTCCATCATCTACACATTACAAATCAGAAGTGTGATGGAATGCTCCCCACTTGCCTGGATGGGTGCAGCTTCAACAACACTCAAGAAGCGAGACACTATCTAGAACAAAGCAGGCCACTTGATTGGCACCACGTCCACAAATATCCACTCCCTCCTCCACCAATGCTTAAAAGCAACAGTGTGTACTATTTACAAGAAGCACTACAGAAATTCACCAAAGATCCTCAGACAGCACATTCCACACCCACGACCATTTCCATCGAGAAGGAAAAGCGCGGCAAATACATAGGAACACCCCACATTCAAGTTCCCCTCAAAGCCACTCACCATCCTGACTTGGAAGTATATTGCTGTTTCTTCACTGTCTCTAGGTCAAAAGCCTGGAATTGGCTCCATCATGGCAATGTGGATGAACCTACAGCACATGGACAGCAGGGATTCAAGAAGGCCTCACACCACCACCTTCTCAAGGGGCAGCTAGGTACCAGCATTAATGCTGGCTCACATCCCACAAATTAATACAAAAAAACCTAAATTATCTCAAAATTATCCTGCAGTTTTACAGCAATTAATGTTTTATGAGATAATATTTACAGATAGAGATTTTATGCATTGTTCACTCAAATTGAGTGTGGCTAATTAAATTTTGCCTGCAGTATGATTGAGGCTTTATCAAACATTAGTTTAGATTAACAGCAATCTTGGCTCAGTTGAAGCACTCTCACCTCTGAATTGGAAGTTTGTTGCTTTAAGATGACACAAAGATAAGTTGATGGACATGTAGTGTTGAGCTAGCAGGAAGGTTGCAGAAGGACTTGGAAAGGCTAGGAGAGTGGGCAATGAAGTGGCAGTTGGAATACAGTGTGGAGAAGTGTAAAGTTATGCACTATGGTAGGAAAGCCTTTGGAAATATGAAGCACAAAGGGATTTGGGAATCCTAGTTCAGGATTCTCTTCAGTTTAAATGTAGGTTCAGTTGGCTTTAGGAAGGCAAATGTAATGTTAGCATGCATTTCAAGAGAACTAGAAGACAAGAGCAGAGATGTGCTGCTGAGCCTGTCTAAGGCTCTGGTGAGACTGCATTTAGAATACTAAGAGCTGTTTTGGGCTCTGCATCTAAGAAAGGATGTACTAACAGTGGCAGGGGTACAGAGGGGTTTATAAAAATGATCCCAGGAATGAAAGTGTTGTCATACGAGAAATGGAGGATGATACTGAGTCTGTACTCCCTGGAGTCTAGAAGGGTGAGGGAGATTCCCATTGAAGCTTACAGAATGCTGAGAGGCTTGGATAGAGTGGACGTGAAGAAGATGTTTCCACTAGTAGGAGAGACTAGGACCATGAGGGCACAGCCTCAGAGTGAAGGGATGACCCCTTAGAACAGAGATAAGGAGGAATTTCTTCAGATAGAGGCTCGGTAATCTGTGGAACTCATTGTCACAGAGGGCTGTCAGTGTGTTTAAGCTTTTGAGTGTATTTAAGGCGGAGGTAGATATGTTCTTGATTTTTTAAAACATGACCTCCTCAGCCCTCAAGTGAATTTAAAAGTTCCCATGACACTGTTTGAAGAGAGAGTAATTTTCTCTAGTATTGCAGCCAATATTTATTTCTTGCCATTCCTTCAGGGTCACTTTGTCAAAATCTTGGAATTCCCTCTCTAATGGCATTTTGGGTATACCTACACCAAATGAATTATAATGTTCACCACCACCACCTTCTCAAGGGTATCTAGGGCTGGGCAATAAATGTTGAACAGCCAGTGACATCTACATCCCATGAATGAGTGAATGAAAAATTGAGAACTTATTTGGTCATTAACTGTTTGTGGAATACTTATCTTTCTTTCATTAAACTTTAGTTTTCTTTGACTTTGCAATTTGCATTTCCTCTACTATAAGTTCTTTCCTCCACATAATTTTCTTCATTCCATTTGTTTTATCTATCATTTATAGTGTTGGAGTAGAGAATATACAAAAGGTGAAGAATCTGAACAATGTCAGAAGTAAAAGAGAAATGTAAATTAGGGAGGCAAAGAACTAAACATCAGGACAGCAAAAGCAAGTCAAATCACGATGGTTTTAGTTTTTAGCATAAGTGTTCAGATCATTGCATACGATCACTCATCAGGATAATTATAATAAACTTATATTTTGCAAATTGCTGTGTATACAGTGTTATTTTGGTGATTTGGTTGAAGTACTCATATGCTCGTTCTCAAAAAGCTATTTTTAAAACAATATTCAGGTGAGTAACCTGGGCTTATTTCTTTTCGTAGCACAGTTTTGTAAGAGTTTTGTGATTGTTGCTTAAGTGAAACATTTACAATTTTAAGAGTTGAGGGTAGGGTTTACATGCCTTCACCCTAATTATGTCAATTGGAAAAATAATGGACAAATAGCCATTATTTTATTTTCGACTGGTGAATCTCTTGAGTTTGAGGATTGCAAAAATCTATTGTGTGGTGTTTTTGAATGGGCTTGTATGGAGAATTTGTTCAGTGTGAGGCACATCTACACTTCAATATAGCTACAGTTCATGAAATTTATGTTTATCTGTAACCATTTACTGAAACATCTAGAAAGTTTCATTTTAAGAGATAAATTTGTTTATGAATGGGCATGGATGGTTAAATACTGATCAAGTTTATCATTTTTTTGTAGTCATATTCAGGATTACAGTGGAGGAATTTGTGTCAATATCAAATTTTGCAATTTTTTTTTCTAATTTCAGAGAACCCCAGATGGTTTTGACTGTGTCCCATTGAAATCTTCCTCTGGATCAGCAGATATGGACATGTAACATGGTCTTTTGTGTGCACTACTTTGTAAACTAGCTCACTGAAGTGGCCTTTTTGAGACCTGTTTGATCTAAAAACAGTTTATTAAACAAAAGTTATCATTAGAATGTAAAATATAAATGAGGATCATTTTGTATAAATGGTACAAACATTGCCTCATGATAGCTTTGCAACTGTATTATTTTATGTATGACAGTTTAATTAAAAGGATTAATTTATGTTTAAATCTTTAAAGGGACAAAGGGATTGATGACAATCAAAAATACATATTATGGAACCACTAAAATGGATTCTTGTTTGCCTCAAAATCAGAAATTAGGAAGTAGTTGATTTTAATACAGCTTCCAGTTATTTGTAGAGTAATGAAACTTAAAAGATACATCAGCTTCAAGACATCATCACTACATCCTGAAAATACTGCACCTTCAAGTAATGTTATTTTGTTACAAATATGTGGAAGCCACCAATGAGTCAAATAGTATCTGGCTTCCAGTCTGATCACAGTCAGAATAGGTTTTAATTACAAGTGCTGTTAATTATCTTCCTTCGCCTTCAGAAGATCTTTTAACACAAACCACCTTGCCTCTGCATTCCAGTGTACCAGTTCTGTGTTTTCCATGCTGTGCATCAATGCTTGTACAACACTGCTCATCTTTCTTGTGAAACAAACCCAAATGGCACAGTGTTAGCAGTGCAGCTGACTTAATGTCAAACATTTCCAGTGGGAGTAAATCCTAATGCCCCATTTTTCAAGATGTTAAACTACTTCATAAAACAAAATGTCAGAATTTAACCAATTTTGAACATCAGTAGCAATGTAACAGAGAAGCAGTCAGTTTGTTTCTGATGGTAAGATTTTCAGAAAGTTATTATTAGACATTGAATTTTTAAAATCTTTAAAAATGGGGCTTATTTATTCTCAGAGTTTTTTCTCAGAGCTATCCCTAATGAATTATCCCATTAAGGCCCTTATATTATCATTTATTTTTCATCCATATTTCAAAGCAAGTTGACTTTGTATTTCCTGTTTTTTTGGACACAATAAAGGGAAAAATGAGTGTGGTACAATAAAAATCTTGAAATGCAGTCATGAAGATCCTATTCTGACAGTGATTCAATTAAAACTTATTTTATCTTAAATGGACTTTGGGTTCATAACTGTGCTATTTCATTGCATGGAAATGTTTTGCATGTAGAATTCTTTTTTTACTTTTTAAAATTAATAATGATGTTAGATGGTCCAGTGAATTCAGCAATGCCCAAGATTACTGCAGGGAAATTCTTTTTAAATAAGTGGATTGCTTCTAGCCTGATGTGTTGCAGACTTTGAGTGCAAACCCATTTTAATGTGCATCAGCAATTGCGTACTTTTCCTGAAGGCATTTTAAAATTCATCAGGGTGAAGCAATGATGATTATATGGCCAGTATATTATTTTCTAAAATTGTCAGAGTTGTGTTGAGCGCAATTCAAATCTGCCTTTAGCGTTATTCAAACAGCTAATTCATTTTTAAATTACTTCATCGCAAAAAGTCTGGAACTGAGATGGATTCCAGTTGTGTTGGCTTTTCACAGCCAGTGATAAGATCTGATTTTGGGGGGCTTGGATAGTATATCCAACCTATAAGGATCTTACATGTTGGGTCAGATGTGTGTTCTTGCCAGCAACACGTCAATTCAGCTGTTGATATTATTAGCAATGAAAAGTATTGTAAACAGTGAATAGATAAATCCAGATCTCAGTCCATACAGTAGCTACTTGCATTTCTGCCATTATCTGACTAAGGCACACTAATTTTGAACTGGGAAACCTTGCCTCCCAAATATAGGATTATATGCTCCCGGTCACATTTTCTAATTTTTAATCAATTAAAAATTTGTCAGACATCATTGGTTTACATTACCAACTGTCTGCGAATCTATCAATTTAATCTGCAATTCTTTGTAGCATAAAAACCAGCAACTTATTGATCTGCTGAATTGACCTGCCAGTTAACCATTGAAAGATGGGGGAATATCCCTGCAGGGAAGAAGAAGAACCATTGACTGAATAAACCAACAAAACATTCACACTCATGATTGCACATACCTTCTGTAACCAGCACATCAATCTCCTCTTGATTTAAACTCTTCACGTTTCCGGCTGTTGAAAAGATCACAGGACCAAAACCTTTTCCTATTATGGATGCCAACATGTTTGTGGAGTCTAGATTAGAGTGGTGCTGGAAAAGCACAGCAGGTCAGGCAGCATCCAAGGAGCAGGAAAATCGAGGCCTCATTCCTGATGAAGAGATTTTGCCTGAAACGTCGATTTTCCTGCTCCTCGGATGCTGCCTGACCTGCTGTGCTTTTCCAGCACCACTCTAATCAAGACTCTGATTTCCAGCATCTGCAGTCCTCACTTTTGCCTAACATGTTGAGTCAGGTGTTTGTGTTCTCCAAAACTAAACTGAGAGCAAAATCAATTCTGTTGTAAACAATTGTACTTGCTTAACATTTCAGTATGTGCCTTACACATCCTCATACCCTCCTGTTCAGACAATGTTTATCTTGTTTCAGTTCTTCTCCAACATCATGTCCCCATCATGAGAACAGGCAAGTGACTTTATGACAACCTGTTTGGATATGCCTAAAAGTTTAAAGTTGTGCTGAGATATTCGTTCCATTCTGTGACACAATCTTTCACTCATAATAACCAACAGAAATTGGGAAGCCACTTTGTGTCATACCAATCTGGAGCAGCATTGCTGTCAGAAGTTGGTCATTGGAGTACCTGAAAGTAGGAGATGGACCCAACAAAAGGGGAAATGCAATAGAAAGAAAATGGAATTTCTACACAGTTCCAGTGTAACTTTGCCAACAAAACTGCACAATGTTATGATTGGATCTCAAATTGTACTATGTGAAAATGCCAAAGCTAAAATTTAGCTTTGAAGGTTTTTAATGATGTAATTTTATTGTGGGATTAGTTACATTTCACAGGTACCTACATAGATTTGCTACTGTGTTTTGTAGATCTATTTTGCAAATTATTGACATTTTCAATCAGTTAGCATATCTATTGCCTGGTAGAAATACAAATTAACCCCAAAGTAATTGTTAGTAATCTTCAGAAAGGAGCACTCAGTTTATATGATATTTATCTTATCATCATTTTCATGCTGAATATTTTTATAATAAATGTGTTGGAGGCGATATTGAAATAGGCAACTAGTAAATGGTACATGAACATTCAAGCATTTATCTGTTAGCAATGCAACAAGCAATTCCCAGTATCATAGATCATTTTAAAAAGTCTGCATTTTAATCCACATTATGACCTTCACAAATTGAGCCAGTTATGAAGGACTTCATATGAGTCATTTAAAATAAAGCTATTTTAAGCTCAAGCTTTAAAATTTGATTTCTGATTCGCAAGTGCAGAAAATTATGCTTTTGGCTTCAGCCGGTTTCAATATTAAGTCAGCTTGCTTCGTAATTTTCTACCTTGAGTGCGAAAGGGAGTTTTGCACGGAATACAGGATACTGTACAAAACAATCAGCATTTGTTTAACCCAAACTTGTTTTAATAAAAGAAATGCACTGTGATTTAGTATCTCTTCTGATGTTTTAGTGGGAAAGGGGAGCTGGAATTGTGAAGTTCATTTGAAATTTCTATCTCAAGTATTAGTGTTGGCCAGAAGTGGTTTGAGGTTTTAAAATATTGTGATTTATAAATGTATTTACTTCAAAGGTAAACAAATATTTGTTCTTTAAATACAGTCTGTATCTTTTTAAATCATTAGAAAAGTTTCTTGTTATCAGTTTGTTTTGTTCTCATTTGAGTATCAGTAAGCTCCATCTACTTATAATGGCTTGCAAGTTTCATTTGGATGGAGTTACAGTTGGAGAAAAAGAGCAGCAGAATTTATCAATGCATCATCTGACAAGGTGTTGGCCTTGATAGATTTAACAAATTTCATGGATTATATAGACAGATGAAATAGAAGCAGGAGCAGGCCTCCAACCTACCATTCAAAGATATTACGATTAAACTGTCCCAGGCCGCAAATCATCTTTCGTACCAGTTCATCATAGCTCTCAACATCCCAATGTTTAAAAAATCTATCCACCTTCTCTTTAAATATTTTATGATCTCGCATGCACAACTGTGGGATAGAGAATTTGCCACACACGAGAAGAAGCAATTCCTCTGGTTCTCAGTTTTAAATAAGTGACCCTTATTCTGTAACTATCTCCCCCAGTTTGAGGTTCCTCAAGTGGAGGCAGATTCTCTTGTATGCTTCAATAATATCACTTCTCCTTCACTGGTCCTTTGGCATTGCTGAGTCAAAATCCAGGAACTCTCTTCCTAACAGCACTGTAAGTATACTAACAGCCCCATGGATAGAAATGTTTCAAGAAGTCGACTCACCATCACCTTCTCCAGGGTGATGAGAGGTGGTCAGTAAATATTAGCAAGCTTGTAAAATACTAGCCAGTAATGCCTAGATCCTGTGAATAAATATAAAGAAAATTGCTTGTGACTAGTGATTCCTGGACATCAAGCCTATACTGGTTTTAAAAAAGTTAATGGATACTTTTCTTTAAAGAAAAGCATTATAAGGTTGTTCACTTGAATGGAAAAATGACTGAAAAGTTTAATTTATAGGTAAAGGATGGAAGAAGGACTGCTTTTTCAGGAACCTCTGAATCACAGATGTATTACGGCACAAGGAGACCATTTGGCTCATTGTGTCTGCCCCAGCTCGACAAATGAACATCATGACTTGCTCCCATTATCCTGCTTTTCTTATACCGTTGCTTATTAATTAAATAGAAACAGTCAGAAACTCATAGAGTCATAGAGATGTACAGCATGGAAACAGACCCTTCAGTCCAACCTGTCCAAGCCGACCAGATATCCCAACCAAATCTGGTCCCACCTGCCAGCACCCAGCCCATATGCCTCCAAACCCTTCCTATTCATATACCCATCCAAATGCCTCTTAAATGTTATAATTGTACCAGCCTCCACCACTTCCTCTGACAGCTCATTCCAAACATGTACCACCCTCTATGGGAAAAAGTTACCCCTTAGGTCTCTTTTACATCTTTCCCTTCTCACCCTGAATTATGCCCTCTAGTTCTGAACTCCCCAGCCCCAGGGAAAAGACTTTGTCTATTTACCCTATCCATGCCCCTCATAATTTTGTAAACTTCTATAAGGTTACCCCTCAGCCTCTGACGCTCCAGGGAAAACAGCTTCAGCCTGTTCAGCCTCTCCCTATAGCTCAAATCCTCCAACCTTGGCAACATCCTTGTAAATATTTTCTGAATCCTTTCAAGTTTCACAACATCTTTCCGATAGGAAGGAGAACAGAATAGCATACAATATAAAACAGTGGCCTAACAATGTCCTGTACAGCCACAACATGACCTCCTAACACCTATACTCAAAACTCTGACCAATAAAGGAAAGCATACTAAATGCCTTCTTCACTATCCTATTTATCTGTGACTCCACTTTCAAGGAGCTATGAACCTGCACTCCAAGGTCTCTTTGTTCAGCAACACTCCCTAGGACTTTACCATTAAGTGTAAAAGTCCTGATAAGATTTGCTTTCCCAAAATTCAGGACCTCACATTTATCTGAATTAAACTCAATCTGCCCCTTCTCAGCCCATTGGGCCATCCGGTCAAGATCTTGTTGTAATCTGAGGTAACCCTCTTCAGGGGTGGAGTGTAAGTTTGCTTGCTGAGCTGTAGGTTTGATATCCAGACGTTTCATTACCTGGCTAGGTAACATCATCAGTGGCGACCTCCAAGTGAAGCTCAACTGTTGTCTCCTGCTTTTCTCTTCGCTGTCCACTACACCTCCAATATTGGTGTCATCTGTGCTCACATGCAAATCTTTTATGTAAATGACGAAAAGTAGAGGACCCAGCACAATCCATTTCGGAAGGGCAGGCAGTGACCAGTGGTGTACCGCAGGGATCAGTGCTGGGACCGCAGCTTTTTACAATATATATTAATGATATAGAAGATGGTATTAGTAATAACATTAGCAAATTTGCTGATGATACTAAGCTGGGTGGCAGGGTGAAATGTGAGGAGGATGTTAGGAGATTACAGGGTGACCTGGACAGGTTAGGTGAGTGGTCAGATGCATGGCAGATGCAGTTTAATGTGGATAAATGTATGGTTATCCACTTTGGTGGCAAGAACAGGAAGGCAGATTACTACCTAAATGGAGTCAAGTTAGGTAAAGGGGCAGTACAGAGAGATCTGGGTGTTCTTTTACACCAGTCAATGAAGGTAAGCATGCAGGTACAGCAGGTAGTGAAGAAGGCTAATAACATGCTGGCCTTCATAACAAGAGGGATTGAGTATAGAAGCAAAGAGATTCTTCTGCAGCTGCACAGGGCCGTGGTGAGACCACACCTGGAATACTGTGTGCAGTTCTGGTCTCCAAATTTGAGGAAAGACATTCTGGCTATTGAGGGAGTGCAGCATATGGAATGGCAGGATTACCTTACAATGAAAGACTGGAGCGACTGAGCTTGTATACCCTTGAGTTTAGAAGACTGAGAGGGGATCTGATTGAGACATATAAGATTATTAAAGGATTGGACACTCTGGAGGCAGGAAACATGTTTCCGCTGATGGGTGAGTGCCGAACCAGAGGACACAGCTTAAAAATACAGGGTAGACCGTTTAGGACAGAGATGAGGAGAAACTTCTTCACCCAGAGAGTGGTGGGTGTGTGGAATGCTCTGCCCCAGAGGGAAGTGGAGGCCCAGTCTCGGATTCATTTAAGAAAGAGTTGGATAGAGCTCTCAAGGGTAGTGGAATCAAGGGTTATGGAGATAAGGCAGGAACAGGATACTGATTAAGGATGATCAGCCATGATCATATTGAATGGTGATGCAGGCTCGAAGGCAGAATGGCCTACTCCTGCACCAATTGTCTATCGTCTATTGATCCTTGTGGCACTCTACTGGTCACAGGCCTCCAGTCTGAAAAACAACCCTTCACCACCACCTTCTGTCTACCTTGGAGCCAGTTCTGTATCCAAATGGCTAGTTCTCCCTGTATTCCGTGAGATCTGCTAATTAGTCTCCCATGGGGAACCTTGTCAAATGCCTTACTGAAATCCATTTAGATCACGACAACCGCTCTGCCCTCATCAATCCTCTTTGTTACTTCTTCAAAAAACTCAATCAAGTTTGTGAGACATTATTTCCCACGCACAAAGCTGTGTTGACTATCCCTAATCAGTCCTTGCCTTTCCAAATACATGTACATCCTGTCCCTCAGGATTCCCTCCAACAACTTGCCCACCACCGACGTCAGGCTCACTGGTCTATAGTTCCCTGGCTTATCTTTACCACCCTTCTTGAACAGTGGCCCCATGTTAGCCAACTTCCAGACTTCTGGCACCTCATCTGCGACTACTGATGGTGCAAATATCTCAGCAAGAGGCCCAGCAATCACTTCTCTAGCTTCCCACAGAGTTCTAGGGTACACCTGATCAGGTCCTGGGGATTTATCCATCTTTATGCGTTTCAAGACATCCCGCACTTCCTCCTCTGTAATTTGAACATTTTGCAAGGTCTCACCATCTATTTTCCTACAGTCTATGTCTTCCATATCCTTTTCCACAGTAAATACTGATGCAAAATACCCAGTTAGTATCTCACCCATTTTCTGCGGTTCCACACAAAGGCCGTGTTACTGATCTTTGAGGGGTCCTATTTTCTCCCTCGTTACACTTTTGTCCTTAACGTATTTGTAAAAACCCCTTGGATTCTCCTTAATTCTATTTGCCAAAGCTATCTCATGTCCCCGTTTTGCCCTCCTGATTTCCCTCTTAAGTATACTCCTACTGCCTTTATACTCTTCTAAGGATTCACTCGACCTATCCTGTTTATACCTTACATATGCTTCCTTCTTTTTCTTACCAAACCCTCAATTTCTTCAGTCATCCAGCATTCCCTATACCTACCAGCATTTCCTGTCACCCTAACAGAAATATACTTTCTCTGGATTCTCATTATCTCATTTCTGAAGGCTTCCCACTTTCCAGCCGTACCTTTACCTGCGAACATCTGCCCCCGATCAGCTTTCGAAAGTTCTTGCCTAATACCGTCAAAATTGGCCTTTCTCCAATTTAGAACTTCAACTTTTAGATCTGGTCTATCCTTTTCCATCACTACTTTAAAACGAATAGAATTATGGTCGCTGGCCCCAAAGTGCTCCCCCACTGCCACCTCAGTCACCTGCCCTGCCTTAATTCCCAAGAGTAGGTCAAGTTTTGCACCTTCTCAAGTAGGTACATGCACATACTGACTCAGAAAATTTTCTTGTACACGCTTGATAAATTCCTCTCCATCTAAACCCTTAAAACTATGACGGTCCCAGTCTATATTTGGCAAGTTAAAATCCCCTACCATAACTACCCTATTATTCTTACAGATAGCTGAGATCTCCTTACAAATGTGTTTTTCAATTTCCCTCTGACTATTAGGAGGTCTATAATACAATCCCAATAAGGTGATCATCCCTTTCTTATTTCTCAGTTCCACCCAAATAACTGATATGGATATATTTCTGGGATTATCCTCCCTCAGCACAGCTGTAATGCTATCCCTTATCAAAAACGCCACTCCCCCTCCTCTCTTGCCTCCCTTTCTCTCCTTCTTGTAGAATTTATATACTGGAACTTTAAGCTGCCAGTCCTGTCCATCCCTGAGCCATGTTTCTGTAATTGCTATGATATCCCAGTCCCATGTTCCTAACCATGCCCTGAGTTCATCTACCTTCCCTGTTCGGCCCCTTGCATTGAAATAAATGGAATTTAATTTATTAGTCCTACCTTGTCCCTGTCTGCCCTGACTGTTTGACTCGCTTCTGTTCTCAACTGTACCAGTCTCAGATTGATCCCTTTCCTCACTATCTCCCTGGGTGCCACCGCACCTCCACCTCACCTTATTAGTCTAAATCCTCCTGAGCAGCTGTAGCAAATTTCCCTGCCAGTATATTAGTCCCCTTCCAATTTAGGTGCAATTAGTGCAATTTAGTCCTCCAGTGTATTCTTGGCAGGGTCTCCTGCTCACGTCCAGGCAATGCATTCCAAACTCAAACAACTCAATGCATGAAAAGATTTTTCCTCATCTCACAGTTGATTCTTTTGCAAATCGCTTTAAATCTGTGCTCTCTGGTTCTTGGTCCTTATACAACTGGTAACAGTTTCTCACTATCTGCCCTATTCAACCACCTCATGATTTTGAAAACTTCTGTGATATCTCCTCTTTGCCCCTACTTTGCCATATGGCCTTACAATTGAAATTTCTCATCCCTGGGCTATTTTAAATCTCTTTGCACTCTCTCATCGTGTTCATATTCTTGCGTAATGTGGCGCTCAAAACTGTTCACAATATTCCAGCTGAGGTCTGATGTGTATCTTTGACAAGTTTAGCTTCACCACCTTGCTCTTGTATTCTATGCGTGTACTAATAAAGCTAAACACCGTATGGATTAAGAACTGTTCTTGCAAATGGCCCTATCACCCTCGATGTTCTGTGCACATATACTTGCAGATCCTTCTATGCCTGCACCGCCTTTTGAATTGTATTCAATATATTATATCCTCTATCCATATTCTTCCAACATGCATTATCTCATATCTGTCTACATTGAACTTAACTTGCCACCTATCCACTCACTCCACCAACTTATTTATTTCATTTTGTCCACATCACAGCTTACAATGTTTTCAATGTTCGTATCATCCACAAATTTTGAAATTGTCCCCTGCATGCCAAGATCTAGATGGTTAATAAAGATCAGGAAAATCAACGGTCCCAATACTGACACCTGGGGAACTGCACTACTGATTTGTTTCCAAACCAAAAACTTTTCACTGACCATTACTCGAGGTTTCCTATAGCTCAGCTAATTTTGTTTCCAGATTGCTGCTGTCCATTTTATCCCATGAGCTATGTCCTCATACAAAGTTCCATCCTGTGGAATTATATCAAATGTCTTATGGAAGCCCATGTACAGCACATCAACATCATAACCCTCATCGACCCTTTGCTGTTATCTCTTCATACAAATATCAGCAAGTTAATTAAACATGAGTTCCCCTTTAGAAATCTATGCAAGCTATTCCTAGCATCCCACTATTTTCCTTGTGACTACTAATTTTATCCCAAAAATATGTTTCTAGAAGCTTTCCATCACTGACATAAAACAGATCGGTCTTTAATTTCTGGTCTTATCCTTACAACCAACTTTGAACAAAGACATAAAGTTTGCATTTCTTCAGTCTTGCCACATCTAGTTTTCAATGGAGGTGGACAATTAGGTAACTAAATAGTGGAGGAGACTCCACAAATATGTGTATCTTGAAAAATAGGGAGCTCAGGACATCATAGAGTCATAGAGATGTACAGCATGGAAACAGACCCTTCAGTCCAACCTGTCCATGCCAACCAGATATCCCAACCCAATCTAGTCCCACCTGCCAGCACCTGGCCCATATCCCCCCAAACCCTTCCTATTCATACACCCATCCAAATGCCTATTCAATGTTGCAATTGTACCAGCCTCCACCACTTTCTCTGACAGCTCATTCCACACACGTAACACCTTCTGTGTGAAAAAGTTGCCCTTTAGGTCTCTTTTATATCTTTCTCCTCTCACCTTTAAACCTATGCCCTCTAGTTCTAGACTCCCTGACCCCAGGGAAAAGACTTTGCCTATTTACCCTATCCATGCCCCTCATACTTTTATAAACCTCTATAAGGTCACCCCTCAGCCTCCGACGCTCCAGGGAAAACAGCCCCAGCCTGTTCAGCCTCTCCCTATAGCTCAAGTGCAAAAATAAAAAGGCTGAAGCATTTGCAACCATCTTCAGCCAGAAGTAGCATGTGGATGAACCATCTCTGCATCTTCCTGAGGTGTCCAGAATCATATGTGTCAGTCCTTAACCAATTTGTTTCGCTTCACATGATATGAAGAAATTGCTGAAGGTTCTGGATAGAGCAAAGACAATGAGCTCTGACAACAGTACAGAAGACCTTTGTGCCAGAAGTAACTGAAAGCCCCAAACTAAATTGTTCTTGTACAACTACAACCTCACATTTCTCTGCATGTGAGGTGTGTGCTGTTTAAAAACATTGTTATTAAGCAGCACATACACCACAACAACCTGCACACTGATGCTTATATTGAGTTCTTCAAGGTTTTGACCTCATTACTTCCTTTGAAAATGGATAAAAGAACTGAATTCTGGAGATAAGATGAAAATGATTACTATTGATATCAAGATACCATTTGATCAAGTGTGTCATAAAGTGACTTGGCAAAATTAAAGCCAATAGGAGATGGGATAAAATTGTCTACTGTTTTCAGCCATGTCACCGAGATAGAGGCACCCCATCCACTACTTTAAACAGTCATGCATTCCACCAGTAGGGAACATGTATGTGATGCATTGCAACAAATTATTAAGCCTGTTTAACAGTACCTACCAAACTTGCAACCTTTACCACCTGGAAGGACAAAGCCAGCAAACACATGGGAACTTAACTTGCCACCTATCCACTCACTCAACCAACTTATGTATTTCATTTTGTGCACATCATAGTTTACAATGTTTTGCAAGTTGACCACCACTTGCAAGTTGACCTCCAAACCATGCATTGGTTGCCATTCCTTGACTGGATCAGATCCTGGAACTTCTTTCCTAACTTTAGAGGAAAGCATTAATACTCATAAGTAAATGGTAAACTATGTGAGTACTGATGCAAGAGATCAAATAATGGAAAGATGCTGAAGAGACCTTAGGCCAAGATTAAAGGTTCAAATAGTTCATAACATTTTGAATGAATAATAACCTTAAACAGACCATAGTCACTAATACCTCATTTGCAGACCACACAATCTCTCCCAAGACTATCAAAATGATAACAAACTAATAGCACTGGGAGAATAGCTGCAATAGATGGATTGTAGTGTTTTAAGGTGGCAGCTCATCAAATTGTCCCAGAGGCAATTAGGATGGACAATAAATCTAAGCTTTGCTAGTGATACCCACAACCCATGAATGGATAAATGAAATAGAAGCAGGTCAAATCATTAACATTCACACTTCACACCTGTCACCATTTTATCTTTTAACCCTTCAAAATATAGTCTGTTACTACTTTGAAGCCATGTTCCCTGCATTTCTTCTGTAGTGTGGATTGAGCAGGGAGTATGAGCTAGGGTTCCTGAGAAGAGGCAATTCCAGCAGATTGCTTTAATGCAAAGCCATGTTTCCATTCTCACAGTGCCATCATGGTGCAGAAATGTCACAGGAAGGTAAACAATGCCCCTTGTCTCACAGTAGTTAGCTATGGTATTCTGAAACTTAAAGATCCAGAATCACAGACAGACACTTTGCTGTGAAATATTAAGTATACAAGATATGTGTGAAGCTAGGGTTTCAGGTGTGCAGGGTGTGTCAAGTACATAGTCTGCTAGGTCATCAAGTGGGTAGGGTACAAGATGATCAGGTAAGTAGAGTGTTGGTCAGGGTGGACGGGAGTTATCAGGTCCAGTGGGGGGTGGGTAGGTCCACAAGGGTGGCTGTAGGGTCTGGTAGGGTTGCTGTGTCAGCTCAGCAGTGATACAAAGTTGTCATGTCTGGATTGTGGTGTGTATCACTTTTGGGTAGGGGGCAATGGCAGTGGTGGTCAGTCCAGTGGGTGAGAGTGTTTTGGGACCCATGAGTATCATGTCAGGTTCTAGAGTGTGGGAGAGCTTTGGTTAGAGATGTTAGATAATATGGGGTTAATTTAATAGTTACTCAGCAGTTAGACCAAGTATTTAATTGTCTAACTTTTCCAGAGTAACAATTAAGCAGAACCCTCCAAATTATCCACTTTCGATGGAAACTTTGAGAAGATGCTAGACATAGGGGAAATGGCCAGTAAAATCTTAAATTCCCCAGGCAATTTCTTTGTAGTCTGCTACAATGGGATTTCATAGGGTTTCCATGCACAACTTCCATCTATGCTGAAATAATGACTGTCCGGCCATCAGAAAATCCAGGCCTTATAGGGAGAGATTTATTTTAGAAGCTTATTCTTAAAGGTTGATGGGGTGTAGGCTTCTACTTTGAATACCTTCAGAAAATCATCTTCTAATGTTCAAAATGGCAGCAATATATCTTATTTTGACATTTATGTCTGCTTTTTACACACACGAAAGTGCTGACATAGTGGCAGTATCACTGAACTCAAGCTAATGTTCTGGAGACCTGGGTTTGAATTCCACTAGGGCAGATGGTGGTACTTGAATTCAATAAAAACCTAGAATAAAAAGCTGGCATAATAGAGACCAGGTAATGTTTGAAAAACATCATCTGGTTCACTATTATCCATCCTTACCTGGCATGTAACTACAGAGCCACAGCATCGAGGTTGCTTCTTCACTGCCTGCTGTGTAAGTTGAGATGGGCAATTAATGCTGGCCCCAAAGCCCACATCCCATGTGGAGTATTGTTTAAAATCTGTGCTGAATAAGTTGCACTGAATCTCACAATGAGTTCACAGGTGGTTCCAGAGAATTTTATCTGTGGTCATTCTCTAGGTTCAATCAAAGCACATAAGATTATGAGTCCCTCACAACTTTTTTTCAAGTCATTGAATTCCTCCCATGGAGTAACTGTGTAAACTTTTCTTGTCTTTCTTTGTTTAAATTGGCTTGATTTCCCAGTCAAACAAAGGTCCTCCAGAGGTGTTTTACTTCATTACATTTTCTCTTCTCTTTTTTATCTTCCACGCCCAGTCATTCCCCCTGTAGTCTTCAACGGCTCGGAGGTAGGATTGATTGGCTGTAGGATAGACAACTGAGCTGTGACCTGTGTACATAGTAAAGATCAGCTGTACATGTTGCTGATATTGATGCTGCATCTTTCTGGGTCCTTTATGTAGAGACCTAGCTATCATATTAAACAGACTCTGGATATGTAAATGACCACATAAACCTTGAACCCAGATGCATGACAAGATGTAATATAATGCAAGGATGCTCTGAACCTGCAGATCTTCCTCAGTTTTTAAAGGAGATCACATTAAGAACAATCCTATTGTTTGCTTGAGCAACATTCCATGGTATTATTTACAGAACAACTGCTCAATGCATTGAAGTTGTACAATAGCTCTTATTGGAAAACTAGGCTGCAATACAGAAGATATGAGCTAAGGTTTCTTGCTAGTGAGCTGATTCTGTGGTTGGAATGGAATCTGGATCAGGAATTTGGAAGAACATCTGGCAGGACATTGGGAGTGAATTCTCCAGAGGCATCCAATTTAGAAGCTGCCTTAGGGAGTCCTGCCCATTTTGAGATGTCAGATAGGCACCAGAAAGGAGGGAGGAGGTAGATGCGTGAGCCACTCAAGGGAAGAATGGCCAGCAGCCAGCCCCCTAGGAAAGAGCATGCACTGCTCAGGTAAATGGAGAAGGAGAGAGTGTTAATAAATACATGCAAGCTACTGCTGCTGGAATTGGGAACAGACAATTACCACTGCCTACAATGATCAGGTGCACCTTTCTGCATGAGAAAAGCATTCACTTGAAAGCAATTGCTTATGAATATGCTGAATGAAACCCATTTTCATTTGATGGTCACTGTGCATTCATTTCTTGGTGTTCCAATCTGCCACTATGTTCATTGCCTCTTGCTAGATGAGCTGCAGGCAAAACCGAATTTAGTGTTCCTCCATTAAACCACCATTGCCTCTGGAAAATGCCAATCAAATGGTACTGTTTCTTGCCTCCTGCTGCTGCCAGGCAGATTGTCCTCTTGGCATGCAGTCTCCCCAGTGACAAGAAGTGAAGTACCTTCACGGAACTGGCCAGATCACTTTTTAAGTTTTTTTCTCAACATTATCCCCATCCCACCTCCAAACAAACCAGATCTGGTAAAGACATCCCCTTCTCCGATGGTCTTGTTTGTTTTACTGTATGGGCCTCTTCCTCCATTTAAATCACTCAAAATAATCATAGTTCTTTCTTCTCCCAGATCTGTCACGGAATAGTATGGACAAAGAAACAAGTGATTGACATTCCTGTCAAACAAAATTGCACAATGTCGCAGATCCTGAAGATGTCAGATCAGCACAAAAACATAGTTGTTGTAGCTTTTAATTGTTTTAATAAAATGTTGCAGCAAACATTACAATTTAGTATTATTAATTACAAAGTAGTAAATATTTCCTGAATGAGTTGCATTCAAAGTGGCAAGGTGCCATATTTAACAGGGTAGAATTGTAATTGAAGTTCACTGCTCATCTTCAAATTAAGAGGCAACAGATGAGTGACTTAATTGCATCAACTGGTCATACACCTATTAGACAACTACAAAAGACAAATATTACATTTTTGGTATCTTCTGATCTGCACACTTTTATACCTTCTAAAATGTTGGCTTTTCACGCTGCATTTGGTTAGCTGCGATGGAGTTTGTGAGAAGTGGTGACGTGAAGGTAGGGCAACCCAGCTTGCTTCTCCAACACAGCAACACAGCTCTGGCCATCAAATTAAGGCCTTCTCCAAACCTCCTGACACCACTACTCAACCCACATTCCAACCAATGTCCACTCAGATTATCCATGCATCCTCAATGCCACCCCATACTCTCTCAGGTCACCCAAACCAAACCATGTCCCCCATGTTCAACCATGCCATCCACACTCCTCACCTCCCCACCCATTCATTATATCATCCCTTCTCCCTTTAGATACTCCATGCTTGCAAAAGTAATCACCCAGAAAGCACAATTTATAGTCTTAAGAAACTATATCAATAGGAATTATTTTAAAATTGTTGAAAAAAACTTAAACCTCCAACAATCTATTAAAATACTGAATTCAAACATGTTATCACTGATACTGGGAAAAATACTGCTAATAAAAATTGTCATCTGTTAGTTTTGTTCGCAAAGAATAAAAGCAAAGGCATATTCTGTTATTACAGCCTAAATTAAAATATTCAATTCGTTTTAGATCAGTAGATCATCTGATGAGTTAAAGCCATTAGCAACTGAAACACTCAAAGCATTCATAATGGCTACAGCTACCATAATTAAATCTTCTAGTTACATTGTTTAAACTGACAGAATATAAGCTATCCCGTCTCAAAGCAAAGTAACTATCAATAACAGAGAGAGACTGGCACTGAGATTTATTCCAATTTTCCAAAGCAGGGATTTATTTTTAAAACCAGACAAAGCAGTCAGTCAATTCAAATCACATCACAAAACATGCCAGGCTGGTTGATAGGACTTTTTTTTTCACATTTTTAATGCATTAGCCGCTTTCATGGAAATAATGCTGTAATGCATGACTATGCTAACACAATTGTGGTCAATGTCAGGCTCAACTTACCTTTTTGTCCTTTAAAGGACAAATCCCCAGAATGAATCTTTGCCATAAAATGCATCTAAGTAACAAATCAGTATTAAACAGTAAGATTCAAACTATGAAAACATTTTACAGTTATGTTTCAAAATGCTCTCCACTACTCAGCAGGTTCCCCAATATGGTCAGAAATTTCCCAGCACAAAGCTGTGTGCGAGGGAAATGAAATCTTTCAGTGATCCTCATAATAGAGACAAAGACCTCAAAAGAGGTATGCATATGTTTTTTATCCAAATCCATCTAAAAGCATGTGAAAGCTACACAAATGTAGCTTGGGATTAGGAGAGTGGAGCAAGATTGTTTTTCTGGCCAACAAAACTAAATTCAATATTTCCTGACCAGATTTGCAACTTCATTGAGTGATGAAAATCTGGTCCAAGCTATAGTTTGCAATTTTAATAAGGGCTGTTTCAGTATATGGGGCTGGGGCAGAAACCTGATCAGAGGGTCTTAAACATGGAGCTGCAGAGAAGATGGGTGCAGATTTGAAAGGTGACGACACTTTTTGAATTTGAAAAGGAAGTGCAGCTTCTAAATGGGGCAGTAGTTTGCAAGCACTGTGGGATCAAAGGTGAGTTTTTTTGGCAAGATGGATAATGATGGCAGATTTGACAGTGAGGTGGCTAGTACTTGAGCAGAGGGAACTCGTATAAGTATCATCTAACTGAGGTAGGGAGGTAAAGTTGGGTGGTCTGCTAACAATAGAGAGCTGGAAATACAAAACGTTAAGTTATTCGAAACTCTGTTTGACCACTTATGATGCTCTGTATAGCCTCCCATTACACCATCACCAGACTGTAAGGAAATTGGACCATATATCTACTCAGATTGTCACTGATTTACTGTGGACTGATGGAGGTTTGTTCGCTCACACAAACATTGACTCAATTTCCAATGTTTTCCTTACTCATGTCAAAACTACAACCAAAATCTTAGTATTTATCAGATAAAAAATCCAAATGGGAAAATGATTTGACCCTAAAAGTCAGATTTCATGCAGAGTTTTATACTGAAGTTCTTCTTGAACTATAAGAAAACAAAATATATTTTACATGTAACCATGCTGGCCTCTTTAGGCCTTCGCTTCTGTTCCCCAGAGATTCAAGCTGGTCGGAAGGATAGGCTTTTACCACATTTAGGAAATGATGTCATTGGGAATCCAAATACCAGATTGGCCCCTGATAATGTAATTGGGGGCCAAAAGAGTGAACTGCAGCATGTTGTGTACGCCCCAGTGATAATCGTAGATATCTGTTTGAGTTAAAGCAAACCTTTTGTGTAATTGTCTAAAACGTGATAGCTAGCCTCCAGTGTTTAATCAGAGGGAAGGAAGGAGCTTGTGAGCTGTCACTTCAGGTCTTTGAGGAGAAAGTGAGGTCTGTAGATGCTGGAGATCAGAGCTGAAAATGTATTGCTGGAAAAGCGCAGCAGGTCAGGCAGCATCCAGGGAACAGGAGAATCGACGTTTCGGGCATAAGGGCTGTCCTGAAGAATTGAAACGTCGATTCTCCTGTTCCCTGGATGCTGCCTGACCTGCTGCACTTTTCCAGCAATACATTTTCAGGTCAGTTCAGGTCTGGTTGTTTGACCTGTTTTTGCCCTCACTTCTCAACCAAAGCCTACCGGATTGAGAGGTTGCATGGTGGACAGCAAGGCCTGCAATAGCAGGTGCCACCTAAATGCAAGGAGCAAGGATGGAGAAGTCATGGCTTTGGTGACATGGATTATTCATAGGCAGGATGTGGTATCATGTAGGTTCTTCAGACCTTCATAAGAGCTTGGGTCAGACATCTAGTTTACTGGTAAACAGCATTTATTAGTAGACTGTACACAATGGTAAGGCTACAGAGCAGCATACTCTGCTGCTCAGACTCCAACCTTCGCCAAGTACTGGCACATAACTATGGAGGTCATAGCTGCATGACAGTTTGCCTCAGAGATTCACCTACACCTTCAGTAAACTCCACCCCAATTAGTAGGATAAGGGTGGATCAGTTGGGAACATTGAGGGGTGTATCCAAAAGAGATAGAGATGCTGGAACAGCCAAAGGAGTCATGGGTATCAGGGGAGATCAGGAGGATCATGTTGATAGGAAATCATGCCTCAAAGTGAGTGTTCAGTCCTATGGGTTGGAATGAATAAAATAAGTAAACTAGATTGAGCTGGTAAGTGAAAAGGTATTTACCAAGTGGATCCAGAAAGGTCTCTCATTCACTATTTGGTTTCCCAAAGCCCAAGAAATCCATTCAACTTGATCAAATATAAAACAGCGTGACAAATGGTGTTTAAAATACTTATTCAGCTAGCCTGCCTACTGTGAATGATTGTCAGGCTGGAGTAATGGTTATGCCACCCACTTTTGTCTTTTCTCTCATTGAAGAGGAAACAGGACCAATAGGACAGACAGACTCATGGTGAGTGGTATGCCCCCTGACATTTGGTTTCTTAACCCTAATGAGGAGAGAGTTCTGATTCTGACTGCTCTTCTCTTACTGTGCTCAGATCTCTGAGCAAAAGCTATTCCCCTTGCCTTGACTGGGGCAACTATGACAAGCTTCCTGACCTTGTGTTTGTGTTCCATGGCATGGCAAGATAGAAGTAATAGCAGCCAGATCTCTCTGGCTGAAAGGACAAAGAACAAAAAGGCAAGGCAAGATACTGTGAGAATCCAGCTATGGTCAAAGTGAGTGAGAGTAAAGACGGTGAGTGAAGAGCCTAGAGCTTCAGCCAGGTCCAGTCCATGAGCCTAGTGTGTGTCCCTGAACAAACAGAATCCTTGCTGCAGCATTGCAATGATTGTTGCTGATGCAGCCTCAAGGTGCAGCTTTGAAATGTAGGACCATCCTGTAAGTAGATCAAAAGTATGCCTCGAGGGTTCTTAGAACCTGGCACATGTTGAATGCCAATGTCTGTAGACAAGGATTGCATGTGTCTCGGGTCCATGAAGTATGCACTGAGATGCTGTAGAGTCTTAGAGTCATACAGCACGGAATCAGACCCTTTAGTCCATACCGACCATAACCCTAAACTAAACCAGTCCCACCTGCCGATGGAGGCCCATATCCCTCCAAACATTTCTTATTCATGTACTTATCCATATAACTTTTAAACATTGTAACTATACCTGCATCCACCAGTTCCTCTGGAAGCTCATTCCACACACTAACCACGCACTGTGTAAAATAAATTATCCCCATGCCTTTTTTAACTCTTTCTCCATCCATTTTAAAAATATGTCCCCAGTCTTGAAATCCCCAACCCTAGGGTATCAACATAGAGGTCATTCAGAGCCCGTGGCAAGCTGAATCCATCAGGTGCTTGCTCTGGCTTCCTTGTCAAGATCTGACTCTTTGATGAATTTGTTGAGACGGTGGTTTGAATAGCAATGAGGCGTGAAGGGGAGGTAACTGGGTTAGTTAAGAATAAGTATTGATTTGGGATATCTGATCTGATAACATGTCCATTTGAGATGGCAAAGAGGACCTTAGTTTGACTTACCTTTGATTTCCTTCAAGTTTCATGTTTCTTAGCTCCCCGGAATTATTTGCAGTTAAGTCTCTGGATGGGATTTGACGCCTCAACCCTGTAAGTCAAGTTGATGAAATAGTTTTGATTGGGAGATGCCGGTGTTGGACTGGGATATACAAAGTTAAAAATCACACAACACCAGGTTATAGTCCAACAGGTTTAATTGGAAGCACTAGCTTTCGGAGCGTTGCTCCTTCATCAGGTGGTTGTGGAATATAAGATTGTAAGACACAGAATTTATAGCAGAATGTAAACTTTTGCTATAAATTCTGTGTCTTACAATCTTATACTCCACAACCACCTGACGAAGGAGCAGTGCTCCGTAAGCTAGTGCTTCCAATTAAACCTGTTGGACTATAACCTGGTGTTGTGTGATTTTTAACTTTAATGAAATGGAAAAGTTTTCTCCTCTCCTGAAGACACTAGCTCGTCAAGCTCTTTAATACCTTGTTCAATCTCTCAATCACTATATGTGAACTCTAATGTAGCACGCTATTTAGTCAAAGCATGCATCGCAATTCATCCAAATCTTGTTTTCAGCCAATGTCTATACTGTCCAGCAGATGTCACTAGACAATGATCAGGAGTCCCAGTCCTTAACTGAAAGCAGGATGGAAGTTAAATCTTTTCATTTACGTTTGTTTAGCATTATTCAGTGCATTGCCTTTGCCTACTGGTATTTGAGTGAGTTATAAATTACAGAAGTTTCATAAATAGTTCTCATTGGGAAGCATTAACGAAACTTTTTGACATATAAATTGAATGGTCATATTACAAACTGCTTTTTGAATTAAGCTTGCAAATTAAAGACTTAAATTACAAAGTGAAATCCAATTCAAATTGGACCAAATTCAAGTATTCAAGTTCGTTGAACATATGGAGATTCGAATTGTCACATTGCCAACTAACGTTACTCTTATGATGAGCTTGTTTATCTGAATTGATACCAGCTAGCAAAGAAGAAATGTATGATCTTCAAAGGAGAATTCCTCTGAATCTGTGATTATTTGTCCAAAATTTATAGTTGTCATCACTGTGAAATGTGTTCGTCACCACTGTTCTGTGTCAGCAGTATATATCATGTTATATTTTCATTGAGTACACCATGAGATGAAGCTGTGTAACAAAGTAGACATTTCCTGCTCAACCCCACACTGGGCTTGATTTATATACAGACCTCATACGAGATCTTGTGATTGTGTGAGAGTTCGGCAGGAGCTCGCAGCTAAAGACATAACTGATTATATCGAATTGTCTTTAAATGATCCTTTGTTCATATCTGGGAACTGTCCAACGATTTTACGAATTTTCATGTTGAGTTCTATCTGGTTTGCCAGGTTTATGGAACATTGCACGCAGGTGAAATTTTATTCAAACCAAAAACTGAAGACAAAAGTCAAAACAACAACATTAAGTCAATGCTTTCTGAAGGGAAGTTTGAATCAAGCTAGGTAAAGGTACAATTGATAAAGGAAACTCATGCATACAATCCTGAAGAAAACCAAAGGTGAAGTAAAATTAAGGTCTTCAAAGTTTGGGAGAAGATTTGTAGCTCGGGTGCTCGTTGTTGTGGTTCTGTTCGCCGAGCTGGGAATTTGTGTTGCAGACGTTTCGTCCCCTGTCTAGGTGACATCCTCAGTGCTTGGGACCCTCCTGTGAAGTGCTCCTGTGATGTTTCCTCCGGCATTTATAGTGATTTGTACCTGCCGCTTCCGGATGTCAGTTCCAGCTGTCCGCTGCAGTGACTGGTATATTGGGTCCAGGTCGATGTGCTTATTGATTGAATCTGTGGATGAGTGCCATGCCTCTAGGAATTCCCTGGCTGTTCTCTGTTTGGCTTGTCCTATAATAGTAGTGTTGTCCCAATATACTGGCCACTGCAGCGGACAGCTGGAACTGACAACCGGAAGCGGCAGGTACAAATCACTATAAATGCTAGAGGAAACATCACAGAAGCGCTTCACAGGAGGCTCCCAAGCACTGAGGATGTCACCTAGACAGGGGACGAAATGTCTGCAACACAAATTCCCAACTTGGTGAACAGAACCATAACAAAATTAAGGTCTTCTGAACTAATTTCTAAATGTTCTTTTTGTCAGGTAGCAAATAGTACTTACATTGCATAAATTGTATCAAAATGTAAGTTTAAAGTCAAATATTGGAAATATGAAATAAAAGCAGCCACTTTTATTTGGATGGGTCTGGAGGAGAAACAGGGTTAAGAGCTGGGCTGTAATATTCATCAGAATATATATCTGGATGTATACCACACTACCTGCAATGTGTAACCATCTTAATGATGTATCATTGACCTGTGTCAGGTTAACAACAATAACTTGCAATTATATCATTGCCTTTAATGTGGTAAAACATCCCAAAATGATTCAAGGGAGAGTTAACAAGCAAAATATGTCACCAAATCATAGAGCAAGTTTCAAGAAATGGTGAGATGTTTTAAGGAAGTCTTCAAGTCAGACAGAGGGAGGAAGCAAGATGGAGAGCTAGAGAGGGAATTACAGAGTATGGTGCTTATGCAGCTGTAGACATGGAGAGATTGGAGAGATTAAAATCTTGTGCCAAGATTGCTGAAGCATGGAGATTATGAAGTTCGAGAGTCATAGAATTTTCACGGCCCAGTAAGAGGACCTTCAGCCCAGCATGTTTGCAGGGGTCATCAAACATGCACATGTTCTATTTCCATTTCCAGTAATTGACCTGTTGCCTTATGTTTTGTTTTCAATTCATTGTCTTTGCAAAACAAAAATATTGGCTTAAATTTGCTTATTCATTCTCATTATGGAAACCAGAATAATAATATATTTCCAAATAATGTTTAAAAAGAAACTTTTCCAAATCTTTATTGAGTAAAATGTTAATCCTATCCTTTATCCTCGCATTTTATGTTGATGCTACAAGTAACAAAGGAATGTTTTCCCTATGTTACCTTGAGTGTAACAGATGATTAGAAACATGTCCAAAGCTGTAATTTGCTTGAGGGTTTGGATAACTCATCTAAACCCTGAGTGCACTTTGCTATTAAGACATTCCAGACACATTTTATTCTCCATAATAGTTTTCCATCTATCCCCATTAGTGTGAGGAAATTTCTGCTTTCATTATTTGGGCATTCTCACCACTATTTCTCTCAGGTTCATAAATTCACTTTCAGTCATTTAAAGGTTTACCAACTGAATTTTTCAGTACAATTTCTTGTGTGACTTATTATCTTTCATTGCTGATGCTACTCTTTTTATTCCATGTCATTTAAAGTTAGACTGTTGCTCTGTCTTGTATTTTTCAAGATTATGTATCCAGGTGTGATATGCAGATTGAATTTTACAAAAATAATATCCTGTTTTATTTGACCATAATTTTCATGCTTTTTAATGAAACTGGCAAAAATTGGCTGGTTATATTATGAATATGATATAGACAGCAATGCATTAGAAAGTTGATTTACTGTAAACACAGTTATACCAGTTTACTTATTCTCAATCGATTAATGAGTAAATATGAAATTAAATAAATATCTTTTCAATTTATTTAATTACTGACATTACTTCAAAGAAATAAGCATCAAAATCTCTTCTTACGGTTCCTGTATATCACACCACTGCATTTGCAAAGACAAACTTAGTGAGAAATGAGTAATATATGGTAGAGTTATATTTTCAGTCGTATAATATTTATATGCAAGTCTAACTGTATTTGTCCTTTGGTATTATAAATCATAGTTAAAAATCACACAACACTAGATTATAGTCCAACAGGTTTATTTGAAAATACAAGCTTTCAGAGCGCTGCTCCTTCGTCTGCTAGTTGGTGGGACAGGATCATAAGACACAGAATTTACAGTAAAAGATCAAAGTATCATACAACGGATGCAATGTATTGAACAAACCTAGATTGATTTTAAATGATTAATCACTTAGAAAGGGCATGCAAATTTCAATTGATTACCATGTGAATCCCAGAATTTCTTTCAAGTCACAGCCCCGGGATAACATAAGGTTTTATCTGAATATATAAAAAGAAGGTGAGATCTCAATGCAGACAATGCATTTAAAGCTGTGCAGTTTGAGTCTGTCTGTATCCCAACCTTGTGTCAGACCGGTTCTATTTCCAAAGTAGGAATTTATAAAATGTCACATTGACTGACTGCCTACAGATTGTGTGCTTCTTGAACAAGATAGAATGTATCTGCAAATACAGATATCATTGCAGCAGGGACCCAGGTTCAATTCCACCCTTGCATAACTCTGTCGGGTTTGCACATTCTCTCCATGTCCGTGTGGATTTCCTTTGGGTGGTCCTGTCTCCTCCCATATATGCAGTCTAGGAGGATTACCAGGCTAGCTTGGGTGGGGTTTTTCTTCAGATGATTGGTGGTGACTAGATGGACTGAAGGACCTACTTCCACACTGTGTTGAGTTTCTATGATTCTAATGGAAGAAGCAATCAGAAGTCATCATCAGAATCTGGTGTGATCACTAGAGACTGCTCCCCAGAGGAGTCTGAATTGGAACAAAATAATAGATGCCAACTAAAGATGCCTAAAGACAAGTATATAGGTCCTGTACAGATAGTAAAATGGTATTGCTTAGATCCTAACAAGTCGATAGTTAGATTACATGCAGTGACCGACAAATATGAAACCTGTGCAGTGATTCATTGGATTTGTGAACTATTTAAACATGTTCATGTCTAATACATCATCAAACTATGAACCTCTATGCACTGCTCCCTTAAAGATGTGCAGGAATATAGGGACACAGAACAAAATGCAGCTTTCACTAGAATTAAACAATTAACTAAATTAAACAATTCAGTCCAATTAATTGTGGCAACTCCAGTTCTGATATATTACAGTCAAAAATGAAGTCATCTTTGTTATAATTGTAGTGAAAATAGATTATTAATATTCAATTTCTACCAGTTAACTTTAACACCTGAGACATCCAAGGACTAAAAACTGCTTTTAAAAGCTTATTACTGACCTAAAGTAGCTGCTGAGATCACCTGGCAAGCCCAAGCAAGCAACATTGATTATAAAAACTAGCTGAATGGAATTTCTATTTTAATCAGGACACATGGAAACGCAGTGAGGCATCAAGAAATTTGTATCACTTGCGTAATAAATACATACCTTGAAAAAAATGAACAGCAAGAAAAGAGAGCAAAAGCAACATAGAATGACAACAGCAAGTATATGAAAATCTCTCTCTCTCAATCTCAGAAGAAAGCACTGGTGAAAAAGCAGCTTGGGGAAAAAATACACCATTCACCAAGGAATCAAGGTCATCAGCAAATTTTGTCACTCCTGAGGAAACAGGACAACAACCAAGCAGTTGGGATTCAGGTTTCACTCTCCAACTTAAAATCATAAAAACTTCAAATTAGAGTTGCTTTTATTTTCTTGTCTGTACCAACGTTTTGCCTCCCCTCTTTTTCAAGCTTCTTACCTGAGTTTGTATGTATGTAATTTTGCAATTTCTTATTTTTCTCAGGTTTAATAGGTAATAAAACTCTGATGTCTTTCACTCAAAAAAACATTGGACTTGACTTTCCTTCAATTTACTTCTGGTTAACCAAGTGAATTAAACTTGTTCATCCACTTGTGGTTGGGAATCCCACATCAAACCGTACTACCCTCCCACTTAATCAGGGGAGGTTTTGCCATTGCTGAGAGACTTTCAGAGGCTCTCCACCAGGATTAAGTGGGATTGGTCACTTGATTCCTACCATCAGGGGCTGCAATGAGGTCGGTATGTGGTGTCTTCAGGTGTTACTTCCATTTGAAGGATTTTAGATACACTGAAGACAAATTCTATTCTCAACTTATCACAATTTTAGTCCAGTCCTGATTTGGAGATGCCGGTGTTGGACTGGGGTTACAAAGTTAAAAATCACACAACACCAGGTTATAGCAACGCTCCTTCATCAGGTGATAGTGGTACGATCGAGCCCTCCACTATCACCTGATGAAGGAGTGTCGCTCCAAAAGCTAGTGTGCTTCCAATTAAACCTGTTGGACTATAACCTGGTGTTGTGTGATTTTTAACTTAATCCAGTCCAAATGTCTTCTTTTAAACTTTGTTCTTGAACTTTTAAATACACAAACAACTGTCAATAAATGTTAATGGAAGATGTAGACAGGTTTATAAAAGCAATTGGCACATAAACATACAAAGATAAACAAAAACTCATCCCCCTAGCTTTTGTTTCCTGTTTCCATGAGCAATGTCACAGACAGATCACTAGGTATCCATGTCCTTGGAATCTGTAAACATAGAAATGACCTCAATGTATTCAATCCTTGTCTTGTATATACACACACTCCAGAGTACAGCTGGGGCATGGACAATTACCCTGAAAAAGAATTTTACTTTAATCAATTTAGTACTCAGCAATAAACAATATTGCATTCTCCTAGTTAATATCATTCATAAGTTCGACATGCAATATCAGGTAATCCAATAGCAGAGTCCATCACTCCATGAGCTGCCAACAGCTTTGCAGTTCCTTTAAAATGGAGAAAGAATGTCTTGCTGGGGCATTCCTCCTTGTGCCCCCCAGCCTGTAGTTTAGCAATGGTTTTGTTTAGCTGAATAATTCAGGTTTAATAGAGACTTGTACTGACAGGTACCAGATAAAAGTACTTGAAAATTAATAAACAAAATACAGAGGGATATAAGCTTTGAGGTAATGGCTCCAGTTAAAAATCTGGAATGACTTCCTTCTCAGTTGTAATTTCTTTTATTCTATATGATCCCTTGGGCTGGAACATTTTCCCACTATTTTTCTTTGGATAAGGAATGCTATGGTAGGCAATCCAATGTTAGGAAAAAGAAAATGAGTTGAGACAATTAAATCATTTCTTTAAATAAAATAAGGCTGGAGATGCCTAAAAGGGTTAATTAACTCTTGGTTTATATTGAAATTCCAGCTGACAGCTGTTTGCCTTCATAATTTAACACTTGTTTGGGCTGTGAAGTCAGGTCACCTCTGTAATGACTAACAGACGTCTCTAAATTGATACCCATCCCATTAAATAAGTTCGAAGTCCAAAAACTCGAGAAATTCGTTCCCTGGTTAGTAAAATGATTAACTAGACTTCTCCAATGCTATTTTCAGCTGCCAAGTTAAACAAAATGGAAGGAACGTAACCTTCAGCATTTGAAGCTTTTATATGACAGATAAAGGTGATTTTAACAATAATGTGAATGTTCACGACAAGTAAAATTAAATAGCACATTAGTTTTACTAAAATGTATGTGTTAGTTGAAATGTGACCAGCGGAATCATTATAATTGGAGATATATTTGTGGTTTGTCTAGTATAAATAAAGCCAGGATACAGTGGCAACTCTGATATGAATTGTGTGTTCTCAAGATTTACGAAGAGATAGAGCTGAATATACTGTATAGATATATTCAATTTTGGTGTAAATTTGGCATTCTGTCATCCAATTTAATTAGGTGGCAAGTTGGAAATCCATCCTTTCTCACAGTTTCCAGTCATAATACAGCAGAATGCACAAAGTCACGTCCTGTTCAAGTTTGTGTGCGAGTCGATGATTTCTAATTAATGTGGCGACATTCAAATGGAATTGCAAGGAGGATCATATTTGCAACTCTCTCTGATCATATAAGTATCTGTTTATATTGACCAACCGTATTTTTTGTGGTTTATTTATTAACTAGTTTATTTATGAATCTGCAGCAAAAATAAGTTGATTTGCAGACTGAGTGCCGAAAGCCACATCTATAAACCGGAACAATATCATCATAGTGGAAGAGTGTAGTCTGGTAATGAATGGCCAACATGATTCAAGGCAGATGGCTAAGCCTAGATAACATAATGAGTTTTTGACACTTTTCTGATGAAGCAGATGAGAAAATGCATTTGAATTTTGAAACTTTCTTGATAAGTTTCTTCATTGGTAATTAACAGATGCAATATAACTTCCTAATTAGGGATCACAGCATAGAGGATATAGAAAACTAGCTTGAAAAGCGGTGTAAGAGATGACTATAAATATACAATTTTCAGACGGTAATACAGTCTCTCGTTAGTTGGACACAGAGATCTCAAATTCTGATTGTCAGCTATTATCCTTTATGTCTATAAAACAATAGGAGCCAGGAAGCAGATGTACCAGCCTCAGTGTCTGATTTTCCAAGCTGCTTTTCCTTTAAGTAAAGTCCCATATTATGTTATTCAATGAAATCATTGGCACATACGCTGGCTATAAGAAAAAGAGGGTTGGGACACGATAACAGAGGGATGAATTGCAAATCAAGGAGGCTCTATTTTCGCTGTATGTATCTGACTGATCCTATCTGTTATACAAATGTTTAAAACCAGGTAATGAAGAAAATGCCATTGAAGTGAGTATTTTTAATGAGAATGAATTAATGGAAATGATGACAGAAAGGTTGTTGTCTAGAAACACCGAACATATTAAAACTTAATGAAGCTTCCTGCTCCAAACTTTTTATATTACTATTGCAATTTCAATTAAAATCCATGATCATACTTTGTGATTTTCAGAGTCGTTTTCAGATTTTAAATTTATTTTCGCTGCTCTTAACTTTGCTTTGTATCTATTTAAATTTTTGTACCGAAGTGCCTTTGTACAAAAGTAAGAAGAAAGTAGCTCCTTTCCCAGATCACTGTATAGCTGCAAACCCCCAAAACATTGCCCTGAAAAGTCTTGACTTCTAGTTAGTCTACTTTCCTACAGTAACACTGTTGTACTGAAATGTGCAGCTTTTAATCTGAGAGGTTGAGTATTAAACATTTGGTTTATTCTGAATTTTCTGTAGTGTGAATCAGACTACCACACTACATAATGTTGATCATTTTTAAAAATACTGATTGATCCAAATATTGCTTTAATTGAAAATTGGGCTGAAGTCTACCTTTAAAAAGAACCACAGTGGCTGGAGTGCACCATTGCTGTTTATTAATGATGTGCAGCTTAAACATTTTCTTGTATTAATGCTGCCTGTTGTTCAGCAGATGTTAGCACTGCTGGCTCTAATTATAAAATACTTCACCAGCCTCTGCCAAACCACTCCTTTCTTGCTTGTTCCTGACAGCATTTATGCAAATCGATGGAGACTGATTGGCAGGAGAGTCCACCACTCCCACTTTTAGTTTAACAACTATTTTAGCAGTGTACTTTGAAGAATTGAATTGGTATGGACCTTGCTGAGATACAGAGGGATTGAGTTGTGCTGGTAGCTGTCTGTAGACTTAGAACATGGAGTGCAAATTTCTAATCAGAGAAAGGGACTGCAGAAGTAAGTTTGCTTCTGCACAGTTTACTGCAATGTGCTGCTGTGTTCTTATCATCTTTCTTTTACCAGTGAGTGAAGCCTGGAAACAAAGTAAACCACGCCTGACATTCTCATATCAAGGTAAAAAATATCAAATGTGTTATATTTTTCAGAAACGTTGTAAATTTCACTAATGTATTTCAAGATCACTGTCACCTTATCTTCACAGTACAGTATTAACTCCTAAAGGTCAGTAAGACACTGTGCATGTGTGATGTTACATTGGAAAATGATTTTTTTGGCTTGACAGAATACAAAAAAAATCTTTTTTTCACATAAATTCTTGTCAATTTGTCATTCAGGGTTTGCTCCAACACTCTGACGTTTCAAAGTTTCTATGAGGTTCTGTATCCTCCCAGTAATATACTGATATCAGATAGCAATTTACTGATGAAGTTGTTTTCAGCCTTGGAACCTCAACAATCCAGAGATCAAAAAAACTCACCTAATCTGAACACTGTTGAAACAAAACGTTAGTGTGATTGGCTTAGATCTTTGCCTGGGCAAGTGACTTGACGTTTTCTGACATTCTGGAACGAATACTGCAAATTTTACATTTATCTTGTGTTGTCAAAGATGTGCATTTTTGTATAACAAGTTCCAGAAGCAATGGAAATCCTGGCTGTCTGGTCAATGGCTCCCTACCATAATGATTAGAATGTGGCCAGCTGGTTGTGAGGAGGAGCTGGACAAGAAATAAATGAGTGGAGATTAAAAAAATGAGCCACCAACGGCATTGAGGCAGATAAAGAAGAAAGCATTGTAAAGGGAAGGATAAGCAGAATAAAGAAGACAGGAATATGCTTACACAGCCTGAGAAGCAACTGATCCCATCATGTTAGTCAGTAATTTCTCCCAAATATATAAAAGACTCGGCATATACAAAAGATTTGCCACTGAGAACACTTATGCTGCATGTCAACTGTTCTTTCCATCCCCATTCTTCTGCTACTGTTGCTAAAATTAACTTCACTTTACACCATGGCTACTTTTAGTTTTAAAAGGGTCAAGTCATTAAAAAGTCCTCGAACAGTCTAAAGGTTTGGTGGCTACACTGAGTGATAAATGCATGCATTATGTGTCTTAAACCTTGGAAGCAATATTTCAGCTCTCCGCTTTATTCCAGAATGAAACTCTTGTTCACATGCATGTCTTGACATGTGTTTACTCATTACGTAAACTATAGCTCACATTTTAATACACATTATTAATTGGAAACTAAAGAACAAGTTGCAACTTCATCTGGCATTCAACCCAGACGTATTGAATCAAATTAATTGAAAATATTGTACAACTTGTCAGGCTCAATGCAGTGCTTTATCCCCAATCTCCAAAATGAGTCCCTCTTACAGAAGGCTTGTTGGGCTCCATATCATGAGGGAATAGCCAACTAATTTGAATATAAATGCTTTTTCATCTTTTAAATTGAGGGAAAAATAATGGAAAAATAGGTTGCAATCCTGTCCGGATTAAGTGCCACATTTCAAAAACGAAATCTCCTTTTAAAATTAACTGCTTTCTTAATTGCTCTCTGTCTCTCAGACTTAAGCCCAGATTCTATTAGCATTCCTTTTGTTCTCTATGCCACAAATCATGTTTGGAATATAGCAGCGCTGGGCATTCTTAGTACTGAGTGCCGCAGTTCGGATTAGCGACCTCCACCTCAGCAACAGATGTCCCTGCAATAATTATATAGAAGAAGCATTGCTGTTGCCAATGCAGCCGCAGCCCTCTGCACCTGAGTGTGACTCAAGTGTGCTTTACCCTTTCACAAATACTGTGCACATTAGCTTGTAATATTATACCTCCAAATCTTCAGCATAGAAAATAGGTCTTTGTTAGTCAATTTCATGTCTGTAGCTTTACTCAAAGGTTAGTGTTCCTGTTGCAAATCACAGTAAATTGTAATGATGTGGAGGAACCGGTGTTGGACTAGGGTAGACAAAGTTAAAAATCACACAACACCAGGTTATAGTCCAGCAGATTTATTTGGAAGCAGTAGCAGTAGCTTCATCAGGTGTTCACAACCAGTGCTTCCAAATAAACCTGTTGGATTATTAGATTAGATTACTTACAGATTACTTAGTGTGGAAACAGGCCCTTCGGCCCAACAAGTCCACACTGACCCGCCGAAGCGCAACCCACCCATACCCCTACATTTACCCCTTTAACCTAACACTACGGGCAATTTAGCATGGCCAATTCACCTGACCCGCACATCTTTGGACTGTGGGAGGAAACCGGAGCACCCGGAGGAAACCCACGCAGACACGGGGAGAATGTGCAAACTCCACACAGTCAGTCGCCTGAGTCGGGAATTGAACCCGGGTCTCTGGCGCTGTGAGGCAGCAGTGCTAACCACTGTGCCACTGTGCCGCCCACAAATCACAATTTAACCTGCTGTTGTGTGATAAGTAAATTGTAAGGCATAATAGAGGTTTCTTCCTCTGTCCTTCATCCACTATCCAGAGCTATGCAATCTCTATATATGCCAGATACTAGACATTAAGCATCTGTTACAGGTTTGGAGAGAAGTGTAACTTCAAGGCAAATGCATGAATTTTAAATGTACAGTTGCTACTGACAATTCAGGAGGCACTCTGACCTTTCAAGGAAACGCAGAATCGGTTACAAGTGAAGAGTTGCCTAATATACACACAGCCTACTTTATAAAAAAAGGATGAAAATATTTATGAAGTTGTAGAATGTAGCAATGTAATTTTGTTTTGGAGAATTTTTGTGATATTTTTTCTTCAGAAGTGCTACACTTCTGTTGCTGCTTCCAAAACTACAGGCAATTCCACTGTCGATGCACATGTTTAACCACACAGTTTTCTATCATTGTTGGTATGATAGAATTTAGAATGAAAACAATTCACAAACCACAGAATATTTTCCCACGTCATTCCATAAGCTTAGAAAAAATGTCTCTGATCCTACCAGTTTATTTACTAACATACTGAGAATGAATATTGTGGAATAACTGCCAACCATTCATTCAGATTTCTAATGTGACATGATAATTCTTCCTTCAGTTGTTGAAGAATTAATTCAATTGAAGAAAAGCCATATGTGGTATCTGATTAACATTACTGCTTTGTGCTGGGGGTGGGGCAGAGAGGTGGTTGAACGTACTTTGCCTTTGTCTTTTTCTCATCAAACATCATTGCTATTTTTAAATCCATCCAGGAAATAACCTATTAACAAAAAGATCTGATAAATGTTCCATGAATTCAAAATCTAGTCTGTAGTGTTTAATTATTCATGTATTCATTATAAGTAATATTTCACTGCAGTAGCAGTTTGTTATTCATAATTACATCTTCCAGTAAAAAGCAAAAATGCAAGAAGAAGAATATTTCCAACTGGTAGTCTGATTCTGATTAACTTTATACAAAGCTCCTTGTGTAATGATTGTAAAACATGTAGGCTATATTCATGAAGAATCCCTGTATTCACTTTTTCTACCTGATCTGCCAAAGTGATGTGAACTTTTGCATCCAACAGTGTAGTTGTAAGCAATAAGGCAATATGCCCAGACAGACCCATTGTTTCTGCCTCCTCCTGATCCACAGAACTTATCTCTTCTTACCTAACCCATTTTGTTCTCCTTTTGTCTAGACCCTCCCACTTACATCTGCGAATCCTCTGACGCTTTACGTTAGTTTCAGAATTACCCATCTGCGGGTTCCAGTCGCCTTCTGTTTACCATGGACGAGCAATCCCTTTACACATCATGGTCTCAAGGCTCTCCGCTTCTTGGAAAAAAGGCCTGAACCAGCCACATCCACTACCACCCTCATTCGCCTGGCCGAATTCATCCTCATTCTAAACATCTTCGCTTTTAACTCCCCTCACTTTCATCACGTCACAGGTATGGCCATTGGGGTACCCACATGGGCCCCAGGTATGCCTGTCTCTTGGTAGGGTACATGCAACATTCCTTGTTCCAGTCCTATTCTGGATCCCACCCACAACTCTTTCTCCGGTATATTGATGATGACATTGTCGATGCTGCTTCCCTGTCTCATCCAGAATTGGAAATGTTTATCAATTTATCTTCCAATTTCCACTCAACTCTCACCATTACCTGGTCCATCTCTGATTCCTCTCTTCCCTTCCTCAACACCTCTGTTTCCATTTCTGGGGATCCCCTGCCACTAGTATCCGCTACAAACCCACCGACTCCTACAGTTGTCTTGTCACACCCTTCTTCCTGTAAAGACTTTACTTCATTCTCCCAGTTCCACCATCTCCATTGCATCTGATCTGAAGAAGCAACTTCCACAAGAGAGCCTCTGAAATGTCCATCTTCTTCCTCAACCAAGTATTCCTCTAACCTATCTCCCTGACTTCAGCCTTCACCCTTTCTTGTTCCCTCCTCCTTGTCTTCACCTACCGTCTCACCAGTATCTACATCTATAGAATCATTTGCCACCTCCAGTGGAATGTCACCACCAGACACACATTCCCCTTCTGTAAGGACCATTCCGTCCTGGACACTCTGGTCCACTCCTCCTTCATTCTCAACACATCCTCACAATCTCATGACACCTTTCCCTGCAACCACAAAAGGTATAACACCTGCCCATTTACTTACTCCCTCCTCTTCACCATCCAAGACCCCTAATACATCTCCCAGGTGAACCAGTCCTTTACCTGCACTTCACCCAATCTACTCAATCTACTTCATTCGCTGCTCACAATGTGATCTCTTCTACACTGGGGAAACAAAGACCATTTTACGGTCCATTAGCCACTCCTTTGTCTGTCCAACTGTTTTTCTCTCTTAGGCTTATTTCCCACCTCTTGTTTACTCTCCCTCCCCTACCCCTAACCTCATCTTCTGTATAAACACCAACATTTTCCTAGCTACCATCATTTTTGAAGAAGGATCACTGGACCCAAAACAATAACTCTGATTCATCTTCACAGATGCTTCCTGACCTGCTGAGCTTTTCCTGCAATTTCTGTTTTTGTTTCTGAGGCATTATATATGTTAGTGCTGGTAATATAAAGAACTAGCTGTGGATAATGTAGTACTGAAAGATTTAACGAATACTAATTAGAGTTCCTCATACCTTATAGTCATAGACTCTTCAGTGTCTGGGCTGATATTAAACTATTCAGTTACAAACAACAGCACACTTCCATCAGCATCTCATGCTTTAAATGACAACAATTAAGATGGAGGTTGAAATGTTTAAAAACTCAGGCCATGTGTCACGATACGGTGATGATATACCTTTTAGGTATACTGCATACTTGCTGATACATAGGCAACATTGCAATTGTTTAAATATATGTCTTGTCATATACTTTATTGTCGTTCTGGAAATGTTATTGCATTGTCATAGAATTAAAGAGGTTTGCAGCATGGAAACAGGCCATTCAGCCCAACTTGTTCATGCTGCCCAGTTTTCACAATTAATCTAGTTCCATTTGCCTGTTTGGCCCATATTTCTCGAAACTTATACCATCCATGTACCTGTCCAAATGTTTCTTAAATGACAAGATTGTGCTCACCTCCACCACTACCTCTGGCAGCCTATTCTAAACACTCATCACCCTCTGTGCGAAAAAAACTGCCCCTCTGGACCCCTTTCATATCTCTCTCTTCACACCTTAAATTTATGCCCTCTAGTTTTAGACTCCCCTATCATGGGTAGTGAGATGAGTTGAAGACTCTACAACTATTCTTAACTCTCCATGAAAAACCATTTTAGTGTGCACACATCTTATCCCCAGAGTTCCCTTCAGTAAATGCCCTGAACAGAGAGGCATGGAAGAGAGAGGAAAATCTTGATTCCATCAAAAGGGATTGTTATTCGACATATTGTGTTATCAAGACCATAATAGAAACAATAACACAGGAAAACAGGAAATCTGTCCTCAATAGGACAGACAGTGCTTGTGGAGAAAGGTACAAAGGTACGATTTTGAGGTGAACAAAATGAGGAATCTATAGAGCAAGAGGATGAGAGGCAAATGGTGGGGTCGGTGTAGGGAAGTAGGAGGAAAGGGAAAGAATTTGTCATAAACTGGAGAGCAGGGCTAATTAGCTAAGGAAAGGAATTATTGTGCAAGCAAAAAGAGATTAGCAATGGGAAAGTGTAGCAAAGTGAAGGGTCTAGAGGAGCTGCAAACATAGCAGAGCAACAGAAGGGAATGAAAAAGTGGAAGTTTGGCTGTATCAAGGCCAAGAAGAGACGAGAGTCGATGCTTGTCGCAGGAATTCCTTACAAATACTCGCCAAAAGAAGCAGTCTTCTTAGTTTCCACTGTCATCACTTCTCTCAGAATCACTTTTGATTTCCATTCTATCATAGAACATTCTCTTTAATTCTAAGCTCCCCCTCCCTACCCCAACTCCTCCATTTCCCTTTTTCAAACTACATTTGCTTAAGAACTATTCATCATTAACATCTTGCAGGTTTGATAAAAGATTATCAACCTGAAATGCTACATTAATTTCTGTCTCTGGAGATGCTACCTGATGTATTGATCGATTTTCAGAATTTTATTTCAGATTTGCGTAAATTGTTGAGAATTTATTTTTGCTCATCGGTTTAGTCAGATGTGTATTTTCATCTGTGCATGTGATTTTCAATGATAAAACCAGATCTTGACTATTGTTGAATATACTTTCCAAACATAATTGACATCAAAGTAATGGTTTTTCCTTGCCCTGAACTTATCATCTTACTGCAAATCCAAAATTGAACCAATAATTTGACTATCTGAAAGACCTTTGTTCTATATGTTAGAAACTAGCAGTTTACAGGTCAAAAACTGCAAAGTAGCTGTACTCACACAATTTACTAGGACCATTGTGTTGTCATGTTGACTGCAAAATGAGTATTTACTTTAAGTGAGCTTCCATTCCTGACCCATCCATTGTGTATACAATGCATTTTAAAAAGAACTGTACTCTGATGTGTTGATTAGTCTGAAGCAGGATAACTGCAGGGCACTATATTTAGCCTCAACCTTTCACAGATTAGCAAAGAGATAATCACTCTTGGTGATAAACATTGTTGAAGACTCTATGTATGCTTGTGCAAATGAGATTGTAAACATTGAGTTGTAAACATCACAGAGCTTGCAAGCTGATTGTTTTTAGTTGCCTATAAATGTTATTATTTCATAATAATTATTTAGTGTCATAGAGTCATAGAGATGTACAGCATGGAAACAGACCCATCAGTCCAACCCGTCCATGCTGACCAGATATCCCAACCCAATCTAGTCCCACCTGCCAGCAACCAGCAACCTTACCATTAAATGTACAAGTCCTGCTAAGATTCGCTTTCCCAAAATGCAGCACCTCGCATTTATCTGAATTAAACTCCATCTGCCACTTCTCAGCCCATTGGCCCACCTGATCCAAACCCTTCCTATTCAGATACCCATCCAAATGCCTCTTAAATGTTGCAATTGTACCAGCCTCCACCACTTCCTCTGGCAGCTCATTTCATACATGCACCACTCTGTGTGGAAAAAGTTGCCCCTTAGGTCTCTTTTATATCTTTCCTCTCTCACCCTAAACCTATGCCCTCTAGTTCTGGACTCCCCGACCCCAGGGAAAAGACGTTGTGTATTTACCCTATCCATGCCCCTCATAATTTTGTAAACCTCTATAAGGTCACCCCTCAGCCTCCGATGCACCAGGGAAAACAGCCAGAGCCTGTCTGTTTCAATGCTGTACATCTCTATGACTCTATGACTCTATGAACCCTTTCACAACATCTTTCTGATAGGAAGAAGACCGGAATTGCACACAATATTGCAACCAATGTCCTGTACAGCCGCAACATGACCTCCCAACTCCTGTACTCCGTACTCTGACCAATAAAGGAAAGCATACCAAATGCCGCCTTCACTATCCTATCTACCTGTGACTCCACTTTCAAGGAGTTATGAACCTGCACTCCAAGGTCTCTTCATTCAGCAACACTCCCTAAGACCTTACCATTAAATGTACAGCCCATTGGCCCATCTGATCAAGATCCTGTTGTAATCTGAGGTAACCCTCTTCGATGTCCACTAAACCCCCAGTTTTGGTGTCATCTACTACTCTGCCTTCATCAATCCTTTGTTACTCCCTCAAAACAACTCAATCAAGTTTGTGAGACATGATTTCCCAAACACAAAGCCATGTTGACTATCCCTAATCAGTCCTTGCCTTTCCAAATACATGTATATCCTGTCCCTCAGGATTCTCTCCAACAACTTGCCCACCACCAACATCAGGCTCACCGGTCTATAGTTCCCTGGCTTGTCCTTACTACCCTTCTTAAACAGTGGCACCACATTTGCCAACCTCCAGTCTTCCGGCACCTCACCTGCAACTATCAATGATACAAATATCTCAGCAAGAGGCCCAGCAATCACTTCTCTAGTTTCCCACAAAGTTCTAGGGTACACCTGATCAGGTCCTGGGGATTTATCCACCTTTACCTGTTTCAAGACATCCAGCACTTCCTCCTCTGTAATATGGACATTTTGCAAGATGTCACCATCTATTTCCCTACAGTCTATATCTTCCATATCCTTTTCCACAGTAAATACTGATGCAAAATACATGTTTAGTATCTCCCCCATCTCCTGCGGCTCCACACAAAGGCCGCCTTGCTGATCTTTGAGGGACAATTCTTCCGCCGCCTTCGCCTCCGTGCCTTCTTCTTCAATCAAGAAAACCGACTGATCTTTGAGGGGCCCTATTCTCTCTCTAGTTACCCTTTTGTCCTTAATGTATTTGTAAAAATCTTTGGATTCTCCTTAATTCTATTTGCCAAAGCTATCTCATGTCTCCGTTTTGCCCTCCTGATTTCCCTTTTCAGTATACTCCCTTTATAGTATACTTCCTTTATACGCTTCTAAGGATTCACTCAATCAACCCTGTCTATACCTTACATATGCTTCTTTCTTTTTCTTAACTAAACCCTCAATTTCTTTAGTCATCCAGCATTCCCTATACCTACCAGCCTTTCCTTTCACCCTAACAGAAATATACTTTCTCTGGATTCTCGTTATCTCATTTCCGAAGGTTTCCCATTTTCAAGCCATCCCTTTACCTGCGAACGTCTACCCCAATCAGCTTTTGAAAGTTCTTGCCTAATACCGTCAAAATTGGCCTTTCTCCAATTTAGAACTTCAACTTTTAGATCTGGTCTATCCTTTTCCATCACTATTTTAAATCTAATAGAATTATGGTCTAATTATGGTCTAATAGAATTGCTGGCCCCAAAGTGCTCCCCCACTGCCACCTCAGTCACCTGCCCTGCCTTATTTCCCAAAAGTTGGTCAAGTTTTGCACCTTCTCTAGCAGATACATCCACATACTGAATCAGATAATTTTCTTGTACGCACTTAACAAATTCCTCTCCATCTAAACCCTTAACACTGAAGGGCTTTTGCCCGAAACGTCGATTTTGCTGCTCGTCGGATGCTGCCTAAATTGCTGTGCTCTTCCAGCACCACTGATCCAGAACTATGGCAGTCTCAGTCTATGTTTGGAATGTTAAAATCCCCTACCATAATTTACCTATTATTCTTAGAGATAGCTGAGATCTCCTTACAAGTTTGTTTCTCAATTTCCCTCTGATTATTAGGGGGTCTATAATACAATCCCAATAAGGTGATCATCCCTTTCTTATTTCTCAGTTCCACCCAAATAACTTTCCTGGATGTATTTTTGGGAATAATCTCCCTCAGCACGGCTGTAATGCTATCCCTTATCAAAAATGCCACTCCCCCTCCTGTCTTGCCTACCTTTCTATCCTTCCTGTAACATTTGTGTACTAGAACATTAAGCTGCCAGTCCTGCCCACCCTTGAGCCATGTTTCTGTAATTGCTATGATATCCCAGTCCCATGTTCTGAACCACGCCCTTAGTTAATCTGCCTTTCTTGTTAGGCCCCTTGCATTGAAATAAATGCAGTTTAATTTATTAGTCCTACCTTTTCCTTGCCTGCCCTGACTGTTTGACTCACTAGTGGTTGTGTTTGGAAGTTGGAAGGGGGGCCCCTTAATAGTTGTGTGCTCTCCTGGCTGGATGCAGATGATGTGAGTTATGTTGTTCCTTATATATTTGCAAGGACAGTCAATGACATCATAGAAGAGAAAAACAAAGAGGAGGAGGCAATGGCCTTGTGGTTTTATTGCTTGAGTGTTGACCCAGGTTCCAAATCCACCAGGGCAAATGGTAGAATTTGAATTCAATTAAAATTCTAATGATGACCATGAATCTGTTGCCATTTGTTAGAAAAGCCCATCTGTATCACTAATGTCCTTTAGGAAAGGTAACTGTCATCCTTATGTGGTCTGGCCTATATGTGACTCCACACCCATGACAATGTGATTGACTTTTAACTGCCCTCTGGGCAATTAGGGATGGACAATAAATGCTGGCCAAACCAGCAATGCCCTCGTCCAATGAATGAATTAAAAGAAAATAGGACTGGTTAAGGTAGTTCCAAAGTTTTGCATGGTTCTGATTTATCCTTTGAATTTCTGACGCCAAAGTGTACCTGAGTCCTTCCTTGGCTACTGTAAGGATAAGGAGTCATTTGTGAACATGAAGACTATCTTGGCTTTCAAAGTATCCCTTTGTTTTGTATCTTGGCCAGGCGCTGTCCTATGACTAACATTATTAAAATAGAGTGGAGCCATAGGGGTATCAATCGGCTGTCGTGTTTCTTGGGACACAGGAGCAACTACACTTTAAAACTACTTGTTTGATGGCAAAGCAATTTCGGACATCTTTAGGTGGTGACAGATGTTGCATTCTTGTCAGTCTTCTAAAGAAAAAGTATCTGAGAAGTTTGTCTGGACAGCTCCGCCTTTCATTGTGGTTTAATCTTGCCTGGTGATATACCCCCAGAATACATGAAAACAAATGTAACAAAACCTTCTGTATGTGGCACTGATCAACTTTTTGGGGATCTGCTAAGCAAGAAAACAATAGGCAGCACACTGATCAGCTGTTTAAGGGTATGGCAAGTAGGGGAGCAACTTCCAAAGTACACAGTCAGCTGTTTCAAGATGCAGGGAATTGAGAATTCTCGAGGTTTACATACAATGCTTATTGTGGGGAAGCAGCAGTTGATGGAATCTAGAAGTCAGTGAAGAAGCATTCCTTTATGTGTTCTATTTTGTTGCTAGAGGTTTAAAAGCTACAATAGCATGACTATGAGAAACAAAGAAAGAAAGAGGCACTGGAAATGTGTTGAGCAGAAAGGGATGCACATTGACTGACTTCATTTTTAAAAAAACTGAATGGATGTAATATTGCATGCTGATTTCATTCCGATCAATCAAGTCCTCCTTTACTGAATGCATTTGGAAGATTTTCTTCATGCGCTATTTGGTTCCCAAGAGAAAATAAAAAACAGATAGAACAGGGAAACACACAAGAAACATTATACGTTTTTACTTTATAATGGTTACACTTATGAGAAATATGTGCTGAAAATATCCCATCAAAGGCCACCAGCATATGGTAGTTGTGACACCCAATGCTGAGAAGTAATTAGACAAAAGTATCCCTGTACTACCCTAGGGGGGCATTCAAAGATATTTGTTTCTGAACATCTCTTTGTAAGAACATATTGCTTCATGAATGGAACATACTTTCCAATAGGAAACGAAAAATCAAACAGCAATGTGCACTCAATTTGAATGTAATCATCTGCAGCTTGTACACTTATAGTAGGATCATAGAAAGACAGGCTCTTGGCAAAGTTGTATGTACTACGTCAAGATGTTCCACATTTGGAGCTCAAAATTACTGGTTGGCAAGTCTTTATACCACTACTTACTGAAAAATTTATTTAACATTAAGGCTTGGAAAATAAAGTCTCTTAATCAATTTGAGACAAACTCAGATACCATGTTTATGTCGACCTGAAGTAACCTTCATACAAGCAGCAGAATACAAATGTCAAGTCATTTGAAGTGCCCTTGGGGAAGTTGCAGATCTGTTCCAGAAGATAATTTAATTTCAGTTCAGAGTAATGTGAAACTTCAAGAATGCCACTGAATCAGAAAAATAATAATTTTAATTTTTTGAATGTGATGGAGATTACATTTCTTGCACCACTCTGGTACTTCTGATGTAATTGGTGAATGGAGGTTTGGATAAATGCTCCTCAGTCCTTGTGTCTGGCCAGAAGCAACAGTATATCTTGTGTCGGCTTGCCCTGTGTTGTCCACTTGCAGGGTAATGATATTTTAGGTAAATTGATTATCTGTGGAAGTGAATTGATCTGAGGGTATTTTGATTTGTTTTCTGCTTTGATCTGTGCTGGTCAGGGTAGGTAACACTCCTGTGTTTGTTAGGTTATGGGTTCAAGCCCTGCTTATGAGATAGTAATGCATTACTTCGACTGGCATTTCAATGTGCTAGTGATGGAATGCTGCACTGTTGGTGGTGGCATCTTTTGAATATGACATTCAAACGATGCTCAGTCTCCCTCTTAGATGGATGGAACAGAAACACATGCCACTTTCTGAAGAAGACCAGAATAGTTCTCCTGTTGCTCTGACTAACATTCATCTCTGCACTGATACTAATCTATCAAAAACAGATTACCTTGTAAGTTACTTCACTAATGTGAACAAGAGCTTGCTGTGTTCAAATTGGTTGCCAGAATACAATGATAACTGCCGTATATAAAAGTAGATAGTTGCTGTGAAGTATTTTGGGACATGCTGAGATCATGAAAGGTTCTATTTCTTTCTTTGTATTTAAATATTTATCTAAATTAGGGAGGTTATAAAATGGAAGCTTGGAATAAAACAGTGGATCAGAAAAGTATGTGCATATTCCACTGATGTTGCACTGTAGTATGCAAGTGTGTCCCATGTGTGGAAATATAAACAGCACTTTAGACATCATTCTAATACTCGATTCTTTTCAAGTTGCATTTGTGAAAAAAAGAGTTAAAGTTGAGGCATCTACACTAAAGGTCCGTAAAGCTGCATATCATCAAGAAATGTCCTAAATATTGCAGACAGTTAGAATATGGATCGGTTGGAGCATGTCTATGAATTTAATGAAATCCTTTGTTGATTCTAACTGGTGAATTGCCTAATGCTATGTGTGCATTGCTGTGGGAAATCTCATAAGCTACAGCTCAAGCATAATGATTGAAATATTCAACTTTTCCCAATCAAAAGACTGCGTGCTCAACAAAGGAAACTTTCTTCGTGGAAACCATTCCACCTATTTATAATTTGTGTCTGTTTAATATGAAGAACAATTGTAAAATCAAGCCTGACTGATTTTTTTCAACCCTTAATATATATTTCACTTAGTTTCCTTACAACAACCTTAAAATGTTACCCAGGTGTTGCCTTTTAAAATTAATCTGACAGCACCGTCTGGTACAAGTAGGAGATTCCATTATTGTCGGGACAAGTCTATGTCAGTCATGAATTCATTGGGTCAGTAAACCTCTGCAGCACCTGTGTGCAATTTATTGAACAATTTTGAGACTTGTAACTAAACTTGGTTAGTAGATTTGGGGAAATAATCCGGTGCACATATGGCCAATGTTAGCTTAAGTTTGACACTCCTGAATATCAAATTAATTCTGTGAGACAGACTAAAACTTCCTATTGATCAATATTTCTGTAATATGTTACATTGATGAAGAACTACGCATAAAAAGCTTCTTATCTTGATGAACGTAATCCTTTTTGATTTATAATTCAGTGAGTTTTTTTCTTCTTTGCTGAAGATTCAGTCTGCATTTGAAATATAAACTCTAGCTTTCCCCTTTCCAAATCCACACAAGTACAGATGTTTCTGCTCACAGGCCTCTTGTCATAATCCCCAGAATCAAGCAGTGTTATCATCATACTACCAGTGATATAATCTTTTAAAATATGTGGGAACTATTTTAATTGCAAACTAAAGTGAAGACTGACAATTCTTGCTCTAAATTCAGCTCCAAAGTTGAATGTTAGTTGTGTTGTATACAGCGGGTTAGTACAAATTTTTACTTCAAATACAGTCACAACAGTACATAGGTGGTTGAAAATATCTTTACAATTTATGCACACGGCTTGAGCCTAAAGGAAGAGTTAGACCAGGTTTCCTGATTTGCGTCATGTTTAAATATTTGTTCTAACATGTCATTATTAAGTCTGCATTTGATGGGAGATTGGTTAAACAGTTGAGGGCATGTGTTTATGACATGTTGAGAAAATTAAAACCAGCATCATTGTGGGTCAGGGTTTAGGTATTACTCTTGGTGCGAAACATCTTTAGGATCAAATGCAGATGTTTAATTGGTAATGGATACTTTTCAGAAATTGCATAATTTATAATGAAATAATCTGTTGCCACCATTAACCCCATTCCATGAGTTTTGACATTTTTTCTCCTCGTGATGGTGAATCATTCTGAGACCCTGAGCAATTTACTCTGTCACATGTTTAAGTTATTCAGATACACTGAGGCTATCACAGCCTGTCTCACTCATGCTCCTGCCTGACATCTTGTGCTTTCCCATAGGAGGCAAAGAGCAGAGATCAGAAACCAGAACCAAGTCTAGTTTTCTTTCCACGCTAGCCTAGGGACGCTCCAATTGTCACCCGGGCTGAGATTAAATAAATCAATACAAACCAGAAACCACACTTGGGATCTTCCAAATTTGTATAATCCAGTTTCTCACCACACAATCCATTTTCTCACACAGTTCTTGACAATACCCTTCAGTGTTCATTTTTTTCTAAAAGCAATTCATGCAAAATCTATGTAACAGTGTTCTCCTTCTCCCCATTTCCTTTTGAAAATAGCTTTTCTCAGTGTTTAGTACTGCTGCCTCACATCAGTAGGAACCTGGGTTTGATTCTAGCCTTTGATAACTCTGTGTTTGCATGTTCTTCTTGTGCCTGCATGGATTTCCTCTGGGTACTCCAGTGTTCTCCCACTGTCCTAAAATGTGCGGATTTAAGTGGATTATCTATGGTAAGTTACCCCATAATGTCCAGGATTGTGCTGGCAAGATGGATTAGCCATGGAAAATGCAGGTATACCAGCAGAGGATGGGGAAGGGGGGGACTGCATTGGATGGTCTGGGCTGAATGGCCTATAACTGCAATGTAGAGATTCCATGATCTGTGCTTCATTATTTTCCAGCATTCTTTCTGTTGCACCCACTGCTGGCTTTCTCCTTAGTTTGGCTAAAATGCCTCAAGCATTTACTTATTCATGGGTATTATTGATGCTCCTCGGAAAGTAGACATATTTCTGTGGAGAAGTACTCCTTTCTAATTTCCAGCGGTTGAATTGCTTCAGAAATCTCCAACAGATTGAAATAATTACCCAAAAGTCGCTAGCAGGATCAAATCCCTCAGGATTTGAAAACTATGGCCTGGATATATACTGAATTGGGCCAACCCAATTCTGGAACCCTGTCCCCATTTCAGTTTCTGATTGCTTTTCCTATATGTAGCACTCCCACTCCTGTTGGTTGCATTTCAGAGGTATTCAGTCGAAATCCCTTCAATTTTGTGGATAGTGTCATAATTAAATACATGGAATTCAGTATGAACTCTAATCCCATTATTGGGGGAGTGAGGGGGGTGTGGTCACAAAGGAAAGAGTCACATGGTCACTTGGAGTTCCTTCGTTGACTGATGGAGAAACGCAAAAGAAGTGTGAATAGTTAGGCTGTGTATTGCAAGGCAGATGTGTTTTCACTGTGATGGTTTGTACAGGATAGAACCCTGTATGTTGATAATTACATTCACGAGCACAATGCAACTAATTACTTATTTTAGAGTTTAAGTGCTCTTTTGCATTCAAAACTGAAGAAAATGCTGCTTCAAAATGTTAGTGTCATGATTTAAATTGAAAACAACTTCCCTGTCAATTAGTGAGGAAACAAAATCAAATACCTGTCACTGAGTGAGTTGGTTAACAAGTCATCTGCTGCAGCTTAAGAATTCCTCGCATTTTTTTTTTCAATGTCACTGAGTCGCAATGACTTCTTTCACTAGCTATGACCATTCAGCATACTTGATTGATTTTCAAACAGTCTACAAATGCCCATGTCAATAGAAGGCCGTACCAATATTTGATTGACAGTTTTAAGATGATATTAAAGGATTACGTGCCATTGTGGTCAGTGAAAGTATGCTCATTTATTTTTACAACAATTTGACAACTTTAAGCGATTTAGATTTTTTAAAACTGTTTCTTTGTACAACTGAATTTTGCATTTTGATTGGTTTAAATTTAAATCACATTATTAAAAGTTTATTTACTTTTAAATGCAGTTGAAAAGGTCTATCACAGTGAAAACAGGGTGAATATCAATAGATGATACATTGCAGGGGGGTGCAGGAATAGATGAAATATAGGGTGGCATGGCAAAATCTGGATTATGCAGGAAATGGATGGAAAGTAAGGGGTGAGGATTTGAGAGCCAAACATTGGTCCAGCTTTAATGATAAGTATACCAATACATAGAAGCAGGTCTTTTAGTCTATAGTATTTGCTTTGTCATCTATCCCCTCCACAGCAACCTCAGACCTCCCATGGAATTGACAGCCCTGAGACCATCTCACCCCTGTTTCCCTTGAATGAAGACATGATATATAGGGGCCCTTTGAAGGAGAGGGATTTGCTGGGTTGGGAAATTTCCTGATTTGACCTCCCTGCCTGATTCTGCCCTGATTGTTTCTCAGTGATGGTAAGAGAAAATGAAATTAAGGGTGGAGTGGGGTCATTGAAAGTGGGGTCCAATGACGATATGACAAGAGAAGTTACATAGGCACCAACACGGCTAACTAAATTTTTTCTTTCATTTTTACGAAAGTTAATTTATTCAATCCAGAAAGGGATCTGGTGAATATTGCAGAAGTAAGCTGTGACACTGCTGTTATTATTACCATTGCAATTGTTGAACAACTGAGCAAACTTTAAGGTAAATAAATTCCAAGGGCCCAATAAAATATAGGTAAGGATTAAGGAAAGCAGAAAGAAAATTAGTACACAGACTGGCATGGCAACTTAGTCCTAGCCTTTCCTTTTCCTATGTGGCAGAACATATGTGCAGTATGGTGGCACAGTGGCTAGCACTGCTGCCTCATAGTGTAGGTTCAGTTTCAGGCTTGGATGACTGTCTACATGAAGTTTTCAAATTCTCCCTGTGTCTGTGTGGGTTTCCTCTTGATGCTCCAGTTTGTTCCCATAGTCCAAAGATATGCAGGGTAGGTGGATTCACCATGCTGAAATCATCTGTAGTGTTCAGGAGTATGCAGTTTAAGTGGGTTAGCCATGTAACATGCCCATGCAGGGATGGGTTGGGGGTATGGGACTTGGTGGGATGCTCTTTGGAGGATCAGTGCAGACTCAACGGGCCAAATAGCCTCTTTCTGCACTGTCAGGATTGTCCAATTCTATGTTCTCTGTTCAAAATTTTCCAATCCATTAATAGCTAAATTGAAGAACTCAAGGAGATAGATGTGAGTTAACCTCAGCCAATGTAAGAACACAATACAAATATACAGTTTTATCTATCAATAGTGAAGTAAGTAAAAGACTAGTTCTAATCCTGAATACAAATGATGTGGATAGGGGCTTCCAATGGTGATGTACATGGAAATCATACATGTGGCAAGATTGTGATGCATTTCTTTTCCCGATGTATTTAAATATAACTTCTCCAAAGATTCCTTCTGAATCAGGAAGAGCTGACATCCATCTCCTAGAACCTGCACTTCTAGACTTGCTTCTGTCTTCCGCTGGTTATGGTCTGTCCGGATTGATGCTTCTTACACCCCTATCCAAATTTAACTTCATTGTGGAGATTGCTCCTTTGAGTCTCTGATGCATTTGGGCACCCTATCGTAATTTCTGCTCTGCCTGACCTCACATTACTCCACTAATTTTGACCAGGAACCTGCTCCAGTTTTCAAATGAAGCCCTGGATTAAAATAATGTAAGACAATCCCTCTCTCTCTGTCTCTGCCTTTGTGGAGGTTTCACTGCTAGCCTGCATTCTACCCATCCAAAGGTACCCAGTGTTTAACTGGACTCTCAGTCTTCTCCTATAACATACGGATTTGTTCCTTAGCTTCAATAGAATTCATCCTATGACCAAGACATAACTAATGTTTGGGAAGGATATCCTGGCCACCAAACAATTACTGAGTAGTTCAGTCTGGTCTCAGAGTGGACTTGAACACATAACTGCTCTTACTGGCCCTCCAAATTCAAACATTTGGCACTAAAGTTAACTGGATAGCGAGAATATCCTCTGGCCACCAATTGAGTAATCCGGGCAAAATCAGTGTTGAGAGGCCAGTCAATTGACCCACACTTTTGGGATCCTTACCCAAAATGCAAAATCTTGTCTGTGGTATTTTACATGTCAAGTTAATGATCTAAGCTCACTCTGATTTTGGCATCTTGAAATTTTTTGTTACAAAATCTAAACAATATCTGGCCTATGGAGCATGGTGAAAGGCAGACATTTTGAGCCATTTGTCTGAATACCTGAGAAGCAACAGGGTATAATGACCTATTGGCAGAGAGATTTAATTAGTGTAATCAAGGTTAGAGTGACACTACCTAATGGGATCATTTCACTTCTATGATTCATAATTGCTCAAATAATAGACCTTGTTTAATCATTTGGTTGGTGATGCAATTCAGTCTATATGATCACTGGTTCATGGAATAATTCAAAACTAGTGGTTTTCAAGACAACAAAAGTTTTCCCCTACATTAACTACATGTAATGCAAATACTTTCCCAAAGCTTTTGGTTTGTTCTCTTACAAAATGTAAGCTTCTTTCCAGATCTTACGCAGTCAAGACCTTTTGGAATTTTGTACATTTCAATCGTGTCCCCTTTTACTCTTCTGAACTCCACCATTAGAGTCCTTAAGAGTCAAACCTTAAGAGTCAAAAAGTGTGGAGCTGTAAAAACGCAGCAGGTCAGGCAGCATCCAAGAAGCAGGAGAATCTATGTTTTGGGCATAAGCCTTTCATCAGGAAAGTGGGTGGAGGGGGGAGGTGACAGGGGCTGAGAGATAAACAGAAGGGTGGGGGTGAGGTAGCTGGAAGGCAACAAGTAGATGCAGTCAAAAAGTTTGGTGCTGGAAAAGCACAGCCAGTCAGACAGCATCTGAGGAGCAGAAGAGTTGACATTTCGGGCATACGCTCTTCATCAGGAATGTGGGGTTTGGGGGGGAGCTGATGGGACTGAGAGATAAATGGGAGGGGAATGGTCCTGGGGGGGAGGTAGCTAGGAATGTGATAGGTAGATGACAGAGGGGGATAATGGTGATAGGGCAGAGTGGAGGGTGGCCCGGATAGGTGGAAAAGAAGATGGACAGGTGGAGCAGTTCAAGAGGTGATGCTAAGTTGGAGTGTTAGATCTGGGAAATGTGGGGGGAGGGGAGATGAGGAAATTGATGAAGTCGGTGTTAATGCCGTGTGGTTGGAGGGTCCCAGGCAGAGGATGAGGCGTTCTTCCTCCAGACATCGTTAGCTTGGATTTGGTGGTGGAGGAGGCCTAGGACTTGCATGTCCTTGGCAGAGTGGGGGGTGTGTGTGTGTGGGGGTGAGTTGAAGTGATTGGCCACAGGGCAATGGGGTTGTTTGGTGTGTCCCAGAGATGTTCTCTGAAACATTCCGCAAGTTGGCATCCTGTCACCCCAATGCAGAGGAGACCACATTGAGAGCAACGGACACAATCTTCATTTATCCAGCTTTTCCTTTAAAGATAACCCATCTAGTTCAGGTATTAATCTAGTAAACCTTCTCTGAACTACCTCCAACACATTGACATCCGTTCTTAAATACGGAAACCAATACTGTACAATAATTCAAGATATGATGTCTTGTATAACTAAAGAATAACCTCCTTGCTTTTCATACGCAATTTCCTTCACAATAAGCAATGTTATTCTATTTGCTTTCTTAATTACTTGCTGTATCTGCAAACTTCTGTAAATAATTCACTGGGACACCCAAATCTCCCTGCTTCTCAGCTCTGTAAGCTCTCATAATTTAGGTAAAATGGTTCTTATTTTATTCTTCCTGTCAAAATGAACAATTTCACATGTTCCCATGTTATTTGAAGGACCTTTGACCATTTACTTAAGAAGTTGTATTCTTCTCAGTCTTCCTTGTCTCCTCTTATTTTCCTACCTATCTTGATTTTATTAGATTGTTAGATCCAAGTTTAAATTTGAACGATCAAATATTGTATGAGATTTCTATACTTACAGTCAAATGTGTGTCATATGAACAGAAATTTCCCAGGTAGCTTTAAACAAGGCTCATACAAAACAGGAAACTAAAACTCATAGCCTCCACTTACTAAAATAACAGATCATATTTTTCTGTAGCAGGACATCTAACACCTTTTTATCATTATTTAGAGTCATAGAGTCATACAGCATGGAATCAGACCATTTTGTCCAACTAGTCCACACCGACCATGTTTCCTAAACTAAACTAGTCTCACCTGCCTGTGTTTGGCCATATCCCTCCAAATATTTCCTATTCATGTACCTATCAAAATGTCTTTTAAATGTTGTAACTGTGCCTGCATCCACCACTTCTTCTGGCAGTTCATTCCACACATGAAACACTCTGCATAAAAAAAGTTGGCCCTTGTGTCCTTTTTAAATCTCTCTTCTCTCTCACCTTAAAAATATGCCCCCTAGTTTTGAACTCCCCCACCTGAGGGGAAAGACCTCGCCTTTCACCTTATTGATGCACCTCATGATTTTATAAACTTCTAAAAGATTTGAGTGCCTAGCCACTGAAGTGTAAGCTGACAATGACTCACTGAGGGAGACAAATCTCAGATATCTGTAGATACCTGTACTACTGAATGAACGGGGTTCTACTTGGCCAATCAGCTTGAAAGATTAAGAAATTAACAGCTCAGCAGTAGAGTGCAAACTAGAGCATATGAATTTATGGTCAATTCCTGGACAGAAAGATGAATAATGTGAGGGAAAGAAAATTTGGATTAAGGAAGAGAGAATAGAGAGAGAATATCCTTTAAAACAAAACAAATAAAATTGTAAGTTAGATTCTTAAAATCACTAACAAAAATCAAAACCTGAAGGGATGAGATTTTTTGAACCAGGGAGGTTGTTTGGTCACAATTAATTAATATTTAGGCTTTAAATACTAGCATCAATGAGTTTTACCAGTTTGTCACAAGTTTAGTTCATATCTACAATGCAAGTGGAGCAGTGTCACAACACTCGGTGCATTTCAAAGGGCATAAAGTTTAGACATGCCAATACTAGAATTAAGCAATCTCAACATGTGTACTTATTCAACAAAAGGAGATCAAGTTTTGGAATCCCAGCAGTATGCTGGTTTCCACACTGAGAAGGAAATGAATGCATGAAAAATGGGGGAAAAGAAATGCTTCGTGCTTCGCAGTTCCCCTCCACCTTCCTTGATTCTTCATTAATCTTTGTGTTAACACCACGTTTGAAATAATTTAAGTTAGAAATGCAAACATGAAGTTAGATCATAGTTTATCTGATGTTTGGTAAAGCAAGCTGACAAGATACCTGGTGCCAGTCACTTCTATATCCACTCTCAAAGTAATCACCTGTTAATCAGTTAGTTAGGGAAGCTGAAGTACAGTTGTAATTCAAACTGAGGTTCGTGACTACAAGATATAATATTTTACTTCTTAGGTCCAACTAAGAATAAATAAGTTGCAAAGTAGCAACATTCAAATGGTGCAAAATATAAGCAGAACAACTTGTATTCTTAAAACACATTTAGCGTAAAAAATCTCAGTGCTTCACAAGGGAATTGTTAAAAAATGTTGGCACTGAGCCACATTGTTTTGTAGAGTACTCTGCCTTTCGCAAGAAAAAGGAGTAATGTGAGGCTGAGATGCTCAGCATTCAGGGAACTGGCCAAATGGTGAGCTGAACATTACCATTCCCAACCCTCATAATGAAATCCCTGCTGACAATTCTTTTTCCACTTTTGAAAAGAAATTTTCAGTTCCAAACATTGAACTGGAGCATATGAATACTTCATATATGAAAAACAAGTAGGCCACTATATTGGTAGGACAACTGAAAAGGTCTTAGCTAATCTATTTTCCCATTTTTTTTCTAGAATAGAGCAATTTTAATAGAAACGCTGCAATTTGCATAAAATAGGTGCGCACTTTGGAAGGAGACTTAATATAAAACTACTCAGTTCACACCACATCTGTGCATAGATATATTTGTTACCTTACTCCCTTTGTTGTCTAATGAAGGTCATGTGAAACTCAAAACATTAGGTGTGAGTCTGTGCAGCAACTGGGCACCACATGAACAAATGATGAGCAAAATCATAGATCTGCTGCACAGTCTGAATCTTTGACCACTTTTCTTTATTATTCATTCACAGGATGAGGGCATCATTGGCTCAGTTAGCATTTATTGCCCATCCTTAATTGCCCAGAGGGCCATTAAGAGTCAACCACATTGCTGTGGATCTGGAGTCACATGTATGCCAGACCTGGTAAGGATGGCAATTTCCCTCCGTAAAGGACACTAGTGAACCAGATGGATTTTTCCCAGACAATGGATTCATGGATTCATGGAGATCCTTATTAGACTCTTAATTCCAGGTTTTTTTTAATTGAATTCAAATTCCTCCATCTGCTGTGGTGGGGTTTAAACTGGGTCTCCAGAACATTACCCTGGGTCTTTGGATTAGCAGTCCAGCGATAATACAGCTCGGCCATTGCCTCCCTCTGCAAAGCTTCAACTGTACCTGTGTCATCGTTAAAGACATATAATCTCTTTCTGCACCATTAGCTCACTTGGTTGGATGACTGGTTTGTGATGCAGAATGATGGCAACAGTGTAAGTTTTAAATTCCTGCACAGCTGAGAATACGATGAAGGACTCTCCTTCTCAACCTCTTCCTTTGCCTGAGGTATAGGGACCCTCGGTTAAGCCACCACCAGTTGTCTCTCTCTACTGAGAGAGGAACCCTCTGGGACTCTGGTGACTTTACCCTTACCACTCAATCATTGGGAGATCTGAATTAAACTTCCTCACTATAGGACACGTGGAATATTCACCTATTGGTCAGCTTTGGTAACTTTGTTTTAAATATTGCTCACTTGTTTTCTCCAGTCTATTAAAAGCTTTGGCCATTAGTTGGAAGCAGGTGGGTTTTTTATTCCCTTTTTCCTCAGCCCCATTTTTGAAATTTATTTTACATGCCAGCGGCATTAGTCTCCATTGATGCCCTCTCAATTGCAATTTTCAATGTATGCCCACATCCATGTTCTTTGTATCCTGTGATAAAAACTAGGTCCTTGCACTTGCAGCATTATGTCAGTTATTACTAAGGCTATAAGTTTTAATATTACACTAATTTGCTGCCTATATTTCAGATATGATGATTGTTACATAGATGTGTGCTCCCTTTATGCAAAAGGAACACTTTTATGTGGTCCTTGAAAGAATACTTGATTACTCTAACTAAAAGGAATACATTATGACATTTGTTTGCAATATTTCCTGCAGATATTTTGACTGAGACATTGCAAAGACAATTGTTCTGCCTGCATGAACGAATATTTAAAATCCCCACTGTTGACTTGGAGGCACACATATCACCTTTTTGTTTTATTTATTCATACGATTCAGGAGACTGTGTGCTGAGTGAGCTAGATTTATGTGATGTTGTCATTGGTGTATTTTTTGTCTCTGACTCTCTGTTTGTTTAGATCTTCAACTGTATTGTTGGCCAAACACATTGCTCAGATTTCCTTTTTACATGTATAATTTTACACAAGAGCAATTTATTACCCCTTACAATTATGGTAATTTTTGATGCAGCTCTCTTACAGATGTGCAGCAAATGTTCAGTGAATCAGCCAGTATCCATGGAGAGAAAGCAAGCTAGTGCTTTGAATCTAAATGACTCTTCATCAGAGCTGAAAAGTCACCTAGACTTGAAATGTTAGCTTGCTTTCTGTCCAAGGATGCTACCTAACCCCTTTGTGATCTCTGGCATTTTTTTTGTTTTCAGTTTAGGTTCAAGCAGCTGCAGTAATTTGCTCCTAAATCTCCCATTGAATGTTATTCTCACAAAACTCTGGCAATAAGCTTAACTTTCATGACATTCTCCAAATGCATCAATGTCTATGAAAATGTTTCTTCTACATTCTTAGTGGTGATTAATATTTTCAATTAATATTGTTTTTCTCTGGCAGATTTGCTGATGAACAGCAGTTGTAACCCATTCCAAGGTTCAGCAGAGAGTTCCAGTTTCCAGTCAATACTAGTAGACGAAGAAAGAGGAAAACTTTTTGTTGGAGCAAAAGATCTGATTTTTGTTTTAAATCTGGAAAATTTGAACAAGGAACCTAAGAAGGTACAAATGGCATCAACATGAGGACCAAATGTAGATATGGTATATCAAACCTACAAATTGCACATGCAGAGATAGGGCTTAATGCAAATGTACATAAGACTCTGAGTTATGCTGTGATGTCACTGTGACCTCAGTAGTCATGTGATAGTATTCTACAAAGGGATTGGACACTAAACAGCATAGAGAGTGATGCTCTGTAGCCTCATCATCTTGCATAGTGTAACAGTAAACATAGTTCAACAGAATTCTGACCTGAGATTGTAACATTACCTGAAGAGCACCAGAAGAAGATGATGAAATAGCAGATATCTCTGATTTGAAAGTAGAGAGCTGCAGGAGTAGAATTCAAAAATAAAACTTGATGGAGCTGACTTTGGCTCTTTTTTAATTGGCATGAACATAATAGCAATGGCTTTAAAATGGAGTTAGTAGCCTTACCACCTCAAGCCAACTAACAAAAACATTTAATAAACCAAGAATTTCATTGCTGAAGGTGGAACATGCTTTCTATAGGTCATTGATCTCGGACATAATCTGTAATTTTGAAAAGTTCCACTGACATTCAGGACGAATCCTTTCAATGATCTTCCTTCGACTGCAATTTAGTTCACCAGATAGAATCTGTGAGAAAGCTCATGGTGTACAGAATTTCCCTGTAGCGTGCCATATAGTAATCTTAGCTCACGCTGTGGGAAGGAAAATACAAATGATGTCAGAATCCTGTTATGAGCATCGCAGTAGTGAAATACTGAAATCGCTGCAAGAAAGACTGATGCCAAATCCGTGCCTAACAGAAGGATAAACAACATACATAATAAAAAACACTAACAGTGGGGAAGGAGCGAACTGGAAACTGAGGTCAAATCTTCAAGTTCAGACATGCTTACAAATTCCCAGTTAATCTTTTTATGCAATATGCCCGACATGAAATGATGTTTGATCATTTGCAGGATTAGAATGGTGTTTGACACATTCCAATTCAGCTTTAGACTTTCAAGTGAACATTCTAATGGGTTGTGCTAATATGTAAAATATGGCTCTGTGTATGCATCTTAGCTCTTAAACAAAGTGTATCACCTAGTTGGCCATGAGTATATTCAACACCAGAAGGAAGTCAGTATAAAGCTTGTAAGTAACAGGAGCTACAGCACCACTATCATAAATTGCTTATTTGTTGTTCCATTTAGTTGTGCACATTGGTCATCTGGTCATGTGATTAGCCTTGTTGCTGATTGGATTGTGCCCTTAACAACAGACTCTTTATTCAATGGCTTCATAGGCTACCAACATTTTTCTGAGAATGAATATGGAAAATTTCCTATTTGGGTTTTCATACCTCTCGAAATGTTATCTCTGTTTTTTCTCTCTCCGTAGAGGCTGCCAAATCTGCTGAATCTCCACAGCACTTTTGATTCCATTTTAGATTTCCAGAATCAACAATATTTTGCTTTTAATTGAATCTCTTGATCTTGGCAACATGCATTTGGATGTGTGACTGACAGCAGCAATTTGCCTGAAATATTGAGATGAGGCCCGAGCACCAATTTTGAACGGTCAGCCTTTTGACCTTTCCCTCCCCCACCCTTCCTGTGCTGTCTTTCCCTGCTATCTCAACATGTCAGAAGCACCAACCTTTGTACAAAAAATGAGTAGTTTCTGTTCCCGTATTTAACAATCCTGCTGTGTTGACAACTGGGCAAAGTCTCAACAAGAAAAATTGAAAACACTTAATTTAATTGTGTTTTTTTTTCTGTAGCTATAATATAATCTCTTTGCTTTGTCAGATTTATTGGCCTGCAGCTAACGAGAGAGTGGATTTGTGCAAACAGACTGGGAAAAAAGCAGTAAGAAATGTCTGATATTATTTTGTGATTTTCAAGAATTCTTTCTTAATTTTGAAAATGCAAGTTTTCATATTTGCTGCCTTCCTTGAATAACAGTTGCTATTATTTTACTATATGAGACAAAAACGTGCCTGGGACCATCTTTCATGTTGTGTTGCACACTGAAATGTTCTCAGTGAATGCTGTAAGCCATCGGGTTATAGCTAGTATTTTACCTGCAAATTAGATGAACTTGGCTGAGCCTGGTGATACTTGAGCTTTGGATGAGACCCAAAAATCATAATGTTGAAAGGCAGTCTCTTAGGGGAATTCAACAAATGAGCAGATTGTTACTACACCCCACGATCCATTCGTTAATTACAATGCTTCAGAAGCCTAAGTTTATAAAAATATGGTCTCAGTTAAAGAGTCAGAAGGAACCAAAATGAACGTTCAACTTTCGAGAATTTCTCTTTCCCAAGGGAAAACTGAAATCTGTACAGTATAGTGAAAGGTAAATTCTGAAATGCTCATTAATTATCAAGATCACTTCAAATGATTTCATATTGCCACAGTGCTGTGGTGAAGATTAATGGCCCACTCCTGCCAACCTCCTAATGTAACCCATCAGTGTCATTAGCACTAATCTGGGAGCAGGCAATCCCCACCACCAATTGAAAGGAAAGTGCAGCCCAGGAAGCAACAGAATGGAGAAAATTAGGCAATAAGAACCTATCTTCTATCTGTTAAAAAAAAAATTCACCAATTGTTTTCTGAGATGATAATTACTTGCAATATGTCAGCACAGATCTCTGTTATTCTCTTTCTTGTTATTTTAATGCCTGTGATGATAATGTAAGATTGTGTCTTTTGTAGTCTGTGTGTGGTTGAAATCCATACAGCTTTACTTGGAGACTAAACAATACTTGCTCTTATTATCAGACAGAATGTGCAAATTTCATCCGTCTGCTTCACCATTTCAATAAGACACATGTCTATACATGTGGTACAGGAGCTTTCCACCCTGTATGTGGATATATTGACCTGGGACCCCCTACAGAGGTAATGTACCCTGACTTTACTGGAAATAATGGGCAACAGATGTTGCTGCAGCTAGAATATGGTCAAACCTTATTAATATGTGAGTCCAGGATTCCTCCTCAGTGAGGTGTGAGTTTTTTAAATGAATGGAAATTCTATTGAGGCCAGTTTTAATCATGGAGTAGAATAAAACAAAAATTAATAGCAATTTTTCACAGCGAGCTAATATTTCATCACCAGCTGTAAGTTTTGCTGGCAATTGTAGAGCAACATTTCATAGGGGGACATTTACTTTATAGTGGTCGTAAATATTAAAGCTTTGAAGTTGGATAGTGGAGTGGTAAAATAGTTCCTACAACATTTACTGACTATGTCACGATTAAGGTAGCAAAACTGATGACACCTGTAAAGACCATGATAATATGCTACCACATTATCAAGGGTAGAAAGGAATGAGAATAAATACTAGCCTATGAATAACACCCATATCCCATCAAAAAAACTGCAAACTCTTGCGTATAAACACATGAAATAGAAGCAGAAGTAGGCCATTTGGCCCCTTCAGCCTCCTTCATCATTCAATAAGATTGTAACTGATTTGTTTGTGTTTTGAATTCCACATTAACATCTATCCCCAACAAACTTAGAATCTTGTTAAGCAAGAGAACTAATTTTCCCCTGTTTTAAAAATATTCAATGACCATGCCTTCACTGCCTCCTGACTCAGAGAATCGTACAACCCTCAGAGAGAAGAAACCATCTCCTCTTCTCAGTCTAAAAGGGTGACATCTAATTTTAAAGTAACGCCTCCTAGTTCCAACTCATCCACAAAAGAAAACATTGTTTCCATGTCCCCCATGTAAAGATCACTCAGGATTGTATGTACATCAATAAATTAATTCCCTCACCCTTCTGAGCTCCAATGAAAGCAACCTCAGCCATCCAACCTATCCTCATAAGTCAAATCACTTAGTTCAGGTTTCAATCTAGTAAACCACCTCTGAACCTTCAAACCTCCTCTAATGCATTTACATCCTTCCTTAAATAAGGAAACCAAAATTGCACTTGGTGTTCAAGATATGGTATCACCAATACCTTGTATAACTGAAGTATAATATCTTTATTTTTACGCTCACTTCCTCTTGTAATAAAGCTCAGTTCATCTTGCAAGCCAACCTTCCATCCATTGATTGCATCTATACTTGCTGCTCCCTCAGAAAGGCAGCCAACATAATCAAAGACCCATCCCATCCCAGTTATAATATCTTCCAACCTCTTCCATTGGACAGAAAATCTAGATGCTTAATCACACATACTAACAGATTCAAAAACAGCTTCTTCCCCATCGTTATTAAACTTCTGAATGGATCTCTCAAATTTCAAAGTTAATGCTGACCTTGCTCTTTGTGCACTTTCTCTGCAGCTGTAACATTGTGTTCCACTCTCTGTTCTATTACCCTTATGTACTTTGTATGGTATGATCTGCCTGTTTTGCACGTAACACAAAACTTTCCAATGTACCCAGGTACACTTGACAATAATAATCAAATCAAATCAAATCAAATAACATCCCATTAGCCTTCTTGATTAAAATTTGTACTTGCATGTTCATGTTTTGTGACTCATGCAATAGAATGCCTAGACCCGTGTACACCTTGAATTCTGCTATCATTTTTTCTTTAAATAATACATTGATTTTCATTCTTCTAGCCAAAGAAAGCAATTTAATATTTTCCATATTATGTTTAATTTACCAGTTTTTGCTCCATATTCAACCTAGCCATATCTGTCTGCAAAAACCTTGTCTTCATCACAACATACTTTCCTTCCTATTTTTGTGTTGTTTGTGAACTTAACTACCATGTCTTCAGAAGTAAATATTCATTCATTCATTTCATCACCATTTCCTGATTATCTATTAATAACTCCCCATTTTCACTTTCTAAATGGCCAAAAGTCACTTACTCTTGGTGTTATTGATTTTATTCAATGGCAGCACAGGCTAGAATGGTCAAATTGCCTACTCCTGCTCCTGTTTCTTATATTCTTTTTCCTTTTTTTTAAATACCTGTAAAATTTCTTTTTATTCATCTTTACACTTGTAGCCAGATTCCTGTCATAAAACAACAGGTTCCTCTGGTTTGAGCTATAAGTGATTCCCTGTTGTTCTTTATTATTCTGATCAATCATTTAATCTGTCACTCATTATTTTTCAGTTATATGTTTTTTTTCCTCAACTTCTCCCCTCAGCTGAGGTGTGGTGACCCTCAGGTGAAACCACCATCATTAGTGGTCTCTCTAATGGTGGAGGAGCCTATATCTAGTAAGACTAGGGAGACTCTCCCTTAAATACCCTTTTTAAAGTTAAAGATACTAGTCCCAGACATAATCTTCTCCCCTTCAAACTGGATGTAAAGTCCAATCATACTGTGGTCACTGCTACCTAGGCATGTTTTTTACTCTGAGGTCATTATTTAGTCATGTTATATTACATAACACAATACTAATATAACTTGTTCTTTGATTGCTTCCAGAATGTGTTGCTTTAAGAAACTATCTGAAAAGTATTCTGTGAACTCTCCATTCAAGCTATTTCTAATTTTAGTTTCCCATTTTATATATTGCTTAAAGTCAGCATGATTATTGCCATCCCTTTATCACAAGGACCCAATATTTCTTCTTTGACCTACATTGTGGTTACAGTTCAGTGGCCTGTAGACCACACCTCCAGTGACTTCTTTCCATTATTGATCCTCATCTCCAATAACCTGATCTCCTTTACCAAGTTCATCTGCAACTATTGCGCAAATGCCATCATTGATTAACAGAGCTGCCCCTCCATCTTTACATAACTTCCTATTCCTCCTGAATGTCATATACCTCTTAATATTTAGCACCCAATCCTTGTCATCCTGCAGCCACATCCGTAATGGCTACCACATCATATTTATTTACTTCAGTGTGCAAAAATAGTTTATGTACTTTGTTATAAACCATCCCACCAGTAAATCTCCAATTTCCCCAGTTCTGGACAAGTGAGATAATTAATCTAAAATGCAATTCCTGGCTGGTAAACTTTCATGGTATTTAAAGGGGTTAGTGTTGACTGGAATAAAATAAACCAGACACAAAGGTGGATAACTATGAAACCATGTGAAGTACATCATGGAAGACTATTTATAAGATTAAGCAGAAGACAGATTCTTCCTGACAAGAATGGATAATGTCACTAATGGAGAAAAAGAGAAAGATGGTCCTAAACTTCACTACAATGTCAAAATGAAATTTCAGTTGCCATATTGATGTTGAGGAGGTGATCCTGAAATAGAGATCAGCAATCTCCAAGTCGTCACCTTCTCTCCCATTTATTAAAATTCTGCTGCCAGTCCTTTTCTATGATTAATAAGGTTTCCATTTTGCACAACTTGAATACAGTAGAAGGGAAAGAATGAGACTGAAGATACATAAATGCCCTGGATCCATTGATTTCCATTCAAAAGTATTAAAAGAAGTAGGCAATATTTATTCATCAGTATTTTGAAAAGATGTCTAAATTCAGAAATTGTGCCTTTAATTTGGAAAATTGCCACTACCCATGCCATTATTTCAGTAGGGAAGAAGAGAGCAAATAGGTAACAACAGGCCTTTTAGTTTAATATATATTCGAGAAAAGCTGGTCTTGATTGTACAGAAATAGCAAAAGCCCAATTTCACAGGTTGCAAAAGTAATTCACAGGTTAAATAGAATGTTGTTCTTTATGTCAAAGGGTTTGGGATTGTTTCATTTCTACATTGCCTTGGTCAGATCCCAACTAGAGTACCACAGTCTGTTATGGGCATAACCATCAGCAAAGAAATATTGACCAGGTAGAGGTAAAACACAGATTGACTGAAATGACTCAACAATTAAGTAATGGTGACAGGATATACTAAATTAGTTTTCATCCCATTTCTCAAGAGTGATCTACTCAAGATATAAACAGAACTTGATTTATATGTTGGGATGGATACAACAAAGCTATTTCCTTGGCTGTGCATGCAGAACAGACAAGCACAATCTTAATTTAAAGCCAATCAATTTACGAGCGAAGTCAGAGATTTTGCTTCCAGCCAAAAGCTAATGAAAATCTCCGACACCCACTCTTTGAAAGGTTGCTGAGGATAGGTCACTTGAAACTTTCAAGGTTGTGCAAGGTAGAATTTTGTTAGATTAGGTTGTCGAGTCATATGGAACAATTGAAGATTTACAGAGTTGAGGCACAGTTCAGCAATGATCGAATTGAACATTGGTGCAGGATAAAAGAGCTAAGTGGGTTATTCCTGTTCCTGTGCTCTTAGATGGCAGTTTTTGTGATCCAAGAAATTTTCTGTTTCAGATGCCATTAAAGCCATTTTTCTTCCTTCCTTCTTTCCATATTGAGCAGAGAGCATTGGAGCAACATCAGCAGTATCAAATTGTCTTTTGCTTAGCTCCAAACAGGCTAGCATTTTATTCTTTTCAATTTCTTGACACATTGTATTCCTCAAACTGTCAAATTTGAATGACATCTTGCCGATGGATGAAACCTGAGAGACAAACAGTAATGTTTACTTTGTCTTTACACTTGAAAGTTCAGTGGATACTAAGTATATGTACCTATTCATTAAAAATATTTAATAAAATAGACTATGATTTATACTGTGGATTTGAAACACTTGACTACATTGAAACTCATTTGTTGCACCAGTCAAAAAAGAATGGGAATTGTTCAACAGCCTATCCTTAGATCTGCTTTATGTAATAGTGCTAAGCACTTCTGTTTCTCCCACTCACTCGGTCAACTAGGGGTTACTGGTGATGGGATGCAGAAAACAGAAACCCAAAATGCAATGAAGATGCATTTACTGATTAGATATTAAATGCTGGTAATCCTATTGCCTCTGACAGTGATTAATAATATGTGGTTAATAGCCTTTCCCCCAAGAGTTACGTTCTAATCTATCTACTAATTTTCATAAAAATTGTTTTAACATGTTTTATTTTGGAATTAGTGAAAAACCCTCTCTTAAGCTTTTTAGCCACTCATAAAACATGCTTGGATGTCTACCATGACTGTATTGTACAGAATACTAACAATTATTTTTGGTTGGGTCTGATCTCCAATTTCTTGTGACTTTACTGACAGGACCTTTCATTGAAGCTTGACCTTCGAAGTCTGGAGCCTGGAACACTGAAATGTCCTTATGACCCCATTCAACCCTTTGCATCAGCTCTCGTAGGTAAGGCAGCTGAGGACTTGAACGGCCAATGATATTGAACGCATTTCTGTTTTCAGTAAAACTTAAACAACTACCTTGTGTACATTCAGGTTGGTCACATTAGTGCAAGTTGATACAGCTAATAGATTTAATACAAAAACTACAATGAAATTGCAATGAGTCAAATTCGGATTACTTGAAATTCCAATAGTGGTGAAGTTGTCAGCCATTCATGCTGGAAAAATAGCAAATCCAATGATATGATGACTATGATAAGATAACATTGCGGATTTACAACTCTGGATTAGCTGGAGTGGCATTAGGATATGCTAGAGTATAACATTATGGAACTTTGGACAAGTTGTTATTGACATTGAGATCTCCGTGTGAAAGGATATTTAAGCCATGTGAAAAAGTCTTGCAGAATGGAGAAAAAGTGAAGTTGATACAGCAAAAAGAAAACTGTGGTCCAGTGTGAAAAGTGGGTATTGATAATAAATGGGAGATTCCACCATTGAGTTTGTCAACTGTTCTGAAGCAGGCATTCTCTTCAGCAAAGAGGACCAATGGAAGTAAAAGAAGATTTTCATTGTTACAGATAACAGCCCAATGCACCAACACTTCGCAAGCCTCAAAAGATATTTGGATGACACTCTTTCCCCCAACACCACAGACAAGTAGAAGGCTGGATTAAAACCCCACTATTGACAACAGCTAATCTCTCAGGTTATCAAGGCCATGGATAAGAAGCAGAAATACCACTCAACTGTTCTGGAGGCCACACTCATGTTCAAGAAAATGATGGAAGATGGTAATGGGCATGGAATGAAGTGGGATGTGGATCACCAACCCAGCAAAGAGGCTCTTTTTGTTTGTTTGCAAAAGGCTGATTTGGAAATTCTAACAGAGACAATCATGGAACCTTATACAACATTTTGCACAATGGAAATGATGAGGCAATCGTAGGTGCAGTACATTCTACAATCAAGAAACCTGAGGAAGTTAATTATCCTGAAGAGCCAATTAATTCCTGTCTGCTTCGCTGCCCAGTTCTCTAGCTGAAGTCACAAACTGTGTGGAAACACCTCAGGATTTTGCCTGGCAGAACAACTACACAAAAGGTATGTTTGGATGCATTAACAACATAGTGGACTATATCCAAATATGGTATGCTAAGCAGAAAACATTTCCAGACTTTACTCCCATTTTTTAATGCTTTTAATTTTCAAGATTGTTTATGATTTGTTCTCACCTTACAATGGCCCAAAGACACTTCTCGTGTATTAACTGAGTTGGGATTTTTTTGGACATGTGTGATTGTTGACAAATAAAGGTACGTAGAGACTGCTCAGCTTTGTTTAATGCAATTTTGTGGCTGGATGTCCTGTTATTCAATTTATCGTAATTTCTCTAACTTTTAGATATTTTTCATTTGGCTTAGAAGAAACAATTTGAAAATGTTCTCTCCTGTAATGGCACAGGGCAGATTAGATTATTTTCATCTACATGTCCTCAAACATCTGTTTGTGTTTTTGCGTATGTTCTTAATCTGTGGGTCAGCAAAATATTCAGCCATTTGCAGTGAAGGATATCATGGATTGAACGCTACATTACACAAAGAAGCTCCATTGTGGAATATCAAGTCTAAGGATATCAATATGGAGCTGCCACAATGGTAAAACTACATGTGGCAACAGTTAATCATATGATTACCAACTGCCTGACCATATTTATATCATGCCTTGCATATGAACTGTCTCCCTACAAAGCTTAGTCAGTAATTACTGAAAAGAATAAAAATCATAATTTCATTGCATCTTAGAGTTTGTAGATAATTGTATGCAAGTGGGTAAATAATACGTCAGACTGGCTTCTCCTAAATTACAGCTTGTTTCCTAACAGAACAACTTTTTAAGATTGCTTAAACTCTCACAATATCTTTGATAGTTACAGTAATGTTGAAACAAGATTTCCTATTACATTGACCTGGAATTCACACACGATTGAATTGGCACAAATCCCCAGTAACAGTGCAAACAATTCCGTTTGAAAATTCTCACATAATGAAGCAGCCTTTGTCCATATCCAGCAAGACTCATAGATATTTATAGCACAGATGGCCCTTCGTATCCATGCAACTCCATAAAGATCTGACTGCACAAAATAAAAACCGGAAGCACTGCTGATTCTGTAAATCAGAAACAAACCAAACTCCGAGGAAGGGTCACTTGATCTGAAACATGAACTCTGATTTCTCTCCACACGTGCTGAGCTTTTCCAGCTTTTTTGGGGGGGTTTTCTGACTACGCTAATCCCATTTATCAGCTCTTGGCCCCATTAACCTGGAGGCTACAACAAGACAAATAAATACCTAAACACAGATTAAACATTTTGAGAATTTCTCACTCTACCCACCATTTTAGCCAATAAGTTTGAGATTCCCACCATTCCCTGAGTGAAAAAGTTTCTCCTCAACTCCCTCTTACCATACATCTATGCTCCCTGGTTATTGCCGTCTCTACTAATGGGGAAAAAGTGCTTTCTATCCATCCTATCCATGTCCTTCATAACCTTATACATCTCAAATTATCCCCCTCTCATCCTTTAATGCTACAAAGAAAACAACCCCAGGTTATCCAATCTCTTCTCGTAGCTCGGACTCTTCAGCCCAGGCAATATCCTGGTAAATCTACTCTGCAGTCTTTCTAGTGCAGTCATATCAATCCTATAATGTGATGACCATAACTGCTCACAGTACTCCAACTGTAGCATAGCCAATATTTCTTTATCAGCATTATTTTCCTGCTCTTTTATTCTAGATCTGGATAACCTTCAAGCTTGGCTAATCCATGACAAGTAATATCCACGTGAACTTGCTCTCTGGCCTTTAATTGACCAGATAGTTTAAATTAGCAGCAATTGTTTCCATAACATATGTAGGTCAGATTCCAAAAAATTTCTCATGTTGGACTCTTGACCCTGAATGAAAATTAAATGCACTGATTATGTCTGAAGCTGAAACTCGAATACAATTATTTTATGTTATTTGTTATAAGACAAGTTACTAGAGTAGAAAAGACTTTAGCCAAGAAACTGTGGCTGAATTCACCTGGATCTTTTATAAATAATCCTGTGTATGCTTAATTCATTTCTTGTTTCACTCCTCTGTCTCCTATTTTAATGAAGGAATTTGCCTCCTCAGTTAAAATGGCTAAGAAAGGTTATACAAACACATCTAGCATTTGACTTGTTGTCACAACCCATCGTAGCCTCTGTTACAAAGGATCCTGTTATTTCCATTTCAATAAGAGCTGGTATCTGATAATGAAGAGCGTGCAAGAGAGGTGGCCATTGATTGGCACCAGATGAGTCGCTTATTTGGAGATCTGGTGCAGACATAATGGACCAAATGGCCTCCTTCCTTGCTGTAACAATTTTGTGAGTCATGGAAATCTCTTTGCATCCAGATGGCTTTTCAAGAAACATGTGGATAAAATAGGAAGTAAGTTCCTCATAAAAGTAAACAAATAATTGAAACATTCTGCTTGTGAAGAGGAGACTTATAAATTCATGAGTAAAAGGAATAAGGAAGAACTTTGTGAGATTTTGCTTTTAAAGTTTGGAAATGTTATTTGGGGAAAGAGCTAGCAACTTTGCATCCATTGAATTTGAAGTTCCATTTTAAGTAGCCCAGTAAATAAAAAATAATTTTCTTGCCTTTTGGTCTCTCCTGTTGTTGTTATTGCTATATTTCTGACCTGAACATTGTTGGCTAGTCGTAGTTACATGAAGTTAATCATCACTGCCATTAATGGAAACAGCTTGATTCAGTAAATGGATTTACTTTAGTTCTATTAATATAACTTCAAACAAATAGCCTATTCCTCACTTATAAGCTGGGCAATGAGTGTCTGCAGGTTATTTGTTCTTGAGGACTGGGGAGAAAATCTCAGCCAAGATCCCATCACTGAGTCGTACAACAACTTGTATTTGTAAATCACCTTTAATAAATAAAATGTGCATAATTAAACACACCAGTCCAAAGGAGGCAGGATTAGGAAAGGTGAAAGTGGATTGTTTTGAAGAGCACCATGGAGGAGGTGCAAGAATAAGAGAGGCAGAGAGATTTGAGGAGGGAGCTACTGCTATTGCCAATGTTGCTACAGGCATGTGTGCAATTAGAGAAGGGAAGAAAGTCAGGGATGTGTAAGAGGTCAGAATTGGAAGAGAGCAGGAATCTTGGAAGGTTATAGAGGTGGAGAAGTGGAGGAAGAATGGCTGAAGTCTTTGACAACAAGGAGGCAAGTATAAAATTGAAAAGATTGCCACATCCAGAGTTTATGTAGGTCAGTGAACATAAAGGATGATGGATTACTTTAACTTAGAACATGGAACAGAGAGTTTGGGATGATCTCAAATTTCTGGAAGGTGCAAAATGGGAGGTCAGCCAGAAGCCCTTAGGAATTGACTGAGGTAACAAAGGTATGGATAAGGGTTTCAGCAGCTAATAGTATTATATGGCATGTGTGCAGGTATGCGTTAAAAAGTTCAAAGCGACCACACACTGAAACAAATCTCTCTCACATCTCCAAAGAAGAAAAAAAATTGATACATCTCACTCTTGGCTCTTTCATCAAAGATCTTCAATTTAGTTTCTATTACCACAAAATCTCCTGCCAATGGAACCAATTTGTTTGCCTTCATCTGAATCTCCCACATGTTAACATTCCACTGGCTAATGGATTGTCACTGAATATAAATTACAACAGATTTTGCCTGTTTTTTTTTCTCTCAGCTCAGGAATACTGATGCCAATTGTGCACCATTAAAGTTGAGATCAACTAACTGAAAACTGTTAGTAAAGTTTCTCATCTGCAAGGCTCAGTTGGAAGCATGCTAACAAGGTTACCAACTGAACTTTGGATGAAGTTATTGGATGCATATTTCAACTCAGTAAAGAAGAACTACTGTGCATCTAATCAAGCTGTATGTTTTTTTTGGATGTGCTATGATTTTAGGAACATTAACCTTGCTCCCAGCTCACACAAAAGGGATTTTCCAGTCACACAGAATCCAATTGTACAGTTCTGTCTTTGACCCGTTTAATGAGAATAACATTGCTTGCGTCTGGGAACATTTAATGCTTAATGTGCTGATTGGAAAATGGGATGTTAATTGGTGTGCTTTTTTTATTATCTTGTATCAAACTAATAATCTAGGTTCAGAAAATTGTAAAATGTAAGAGTGTGATACTTACAGTTAGTAAATTAAATAATAATCTGTCTTCTAGTTGTAACATGATATGTGATACAAAACTATCAGAAAATGAGCAGGACTTTCAAATTATTGGAATGCTATTTCCCAAGGTTTTTACTGCCATACAAAAAAATTTTAATTTGGCAACATAACAGTGGACTTGAGAAATGTCATCCGATTTTGATGGTAGGAAATAAAATGTTTTGCAGCTTTAAAACTAAATTTTCCCACCATAAACTAAACTAACCATTCATTGTTTACACAATGAACACCAGGAGGTCAAAACTCATTTTCTACAACAATTTTCTTAAGTTATGATTTAACTTCTGTTAAGATTTTATATCTCAGTGGTCAAAAATGCTTTTAGTTTGCATTTTATCTGTAAGGATTGAGGTTTTCCTGCATTGCCATGTTTTTATTAGATTAGATTCCCTACAGTGTGAAAACAAGCCATTTGGTCCAACCAGTCCACACCGACCTTCCAAAAAGTAACCCACCCAGACCCATTCCCCTACATTTACCCTGACTAATGGACCTAATGCTATGGGCAATTTCCCACGGCCAATTCACTTGATCTTCACATCTTTGGATTGTGGGAGGAAACCAGAGCACCCGGAGGAAACCCATGCAGACACAGACAGAATGTGCAAACTCCACACAGACAGTGGCCCAAGGTGAGATTTGAACCCCAGTCCCTGATGCTGTGAGGCAGCAGTGTTAACCACTAAACCACTATGCCGCTCCATTGTTTACAAATTCAGTCTTGGGGATAATGGTTTCTACATCAGAACTAGCAATCATTACAGGTCATTCATTGCCTTGAGAAGGAAGTGCCAAACCATCTACATGAACTGCTGGAGTTTGTATCTGTGAAACAAAGTGTTATGGTGCCAACAGTTCCATTAGAGAGTCCAAGAATTTTATTCAAGATGCTGCAGGAATGCTGTTACAAGTTTTTAGTCAGAATGGTGACTTGGAGAATAACTTGGAAGATGATGATATTCCTATATACCTACTGCCCCTATTCTCTCCTGGAAGCAGAGAATGCAAGTTTGGGAGGTACTTTCAAAGAATCTTCGGCATTCAGGGAAGGAAATGTGCCATCCTTATGTTGCCTGGCCTACATATCACTCCAAGGCTACAGCAATCTGGTTGACTCTCAGTTTTTCACTCAAGTGGCCTAATAAGCCACTCAGTTGTATCAATTGCTGCAAAGTCTCAATGAAGAAATGAAACCAGACTGATCATCTGGCATTGACCTAGGCACCATAAAGGACAATGGTAGAAACACTCTGCCGAATCTGTGGAGTTCTCCTTACTAACATCTGTGTGAAAATTGAGAGAGCTGTCTCACAGACTTGTCAAGTGGCAGCCTGACGTCATCATACTCATAGATCATACCTTATAGACAATGTCCCAGACACTGCAATCACTATCCCTGGATACATCCTGGTTCACCAGCAGGACAGACCAAGCAGAAGTGGAGGCACAGTGGTCTACAGTCAGGATGGAAATGTCCCTGAGAGTCCTCGACATTGCCTCTGGACCCCATTCACTCTCATGGCCTCAGGTTAAACACAGACAAGCAAACACTCTGCTGATTACACACACCATCCTTTTTCTGCTGATGAACCAGTACTCCTCCATGTTGAACAATACTTGGAAGGAAGCACTGAGAGTGACAAGGACAAATAATACCTGTATACTGTGGGTGGGAGATTTCAATGTCCCCCACCGAGAGTGGCTTGGAAGCAGTACTACTAATTACTCTGGTCAGGTCCGAAGAGACATAAATGCTAGACTGGGTCTGCAGCAAATGGTGAGTGAACCAACAAGAAGGAAGAACGTACCATACTCCTACCATCAAGCCAGGGGATTAACCCTCATACAATGGAAAGCGCAGGAGGGCATGGTAGGAGCAGCACTATGCATACCTAAAAATGAGATGTCCAACCAGATGAAGCTAACAACCAGGTCTACTTGTGTGCCAAATAGCAAAAGCAGCAAGTGATAGACCGAGCTAAGTGATCCCACAACCAATGGATTAGATCTAAAATCTACAGTTGTGCCATATCCAGTTGTGAATGGCAGTGGCCAATTAAACAGCTCACTAGAAGAAAAGGCTCCACAAATATTCTCATCCTCAATAATGGAAGAGCCCAACACATCAGTGCAAAAGAAAAGGCTGAAACATTCATGGCAATTTTCAGCCAGAAATGCCAAGTGGATGATTCCTCTTGGCCTCCTCCAATGATCCCCAGTATCGCAGGTACCAGCCTTCAGCCAATTCGATTCACTCCACGTGACATCAAGAAATGGTTTGAGGCACTGGATACTGCAAGGGCTATTGGCCCTGAACAACATTCTGGCAATGGTATTGATGACTTGTGTTCCAGAACTTGCCGCTCCCCTAGCCATGCTTTTCCAGTGCAGTTACAACACTGGTATCTATCTGACAATGTGGAAAATTGACCAGGTATGTCCTGTCCACAAAAAGCAGGAAAAACCCAACTCATCCAATTACCGCCCCATCAGTCTACTCTCGATCATCCGTAAAGCGATGGAAGGTGTTATCAATATTGTGACCAGGCAGAACCTGGTCAGTAATAACCTGCTCAGTGACGCCCAGTTTGGATTTCGCTAGGGCCACTCAGCTCTTGACCTCATTGCAGCTTTGTTTCAACCATGGACAAAAGAGCTGAATTCCAGAGGTGAGAATGAAAGCCCTTAAAATTAAGGCTACATTTGACCAAGTGTGGCATCAAGGAGGCATGACAAAACTGGAATCAATGGGTATCAGAAGGCAAACTCTGTTCGGGTTGGAGTCATACTTGGCCCATAGGAAGATAGTTGCAGTTGTTGGAGGTCAGTCATCTCAGCTCCAGGACATCAGGGAAAAACTCTGTGCTGATGGGAATCATACCTAACATGAAGGAAGATGGTTGTGGTGGTTATTTGCATCAACATGAGAATTTTTCAAATGCTGAACAGTAAACATTGCCTATAGGCAGGAAGTACATAAACAAGTTGGTATTTTAAAGAGCTGCTTTGGCAGAGGGCAGAGCTATATTTAAGAATTGAAACACCAGGAAACTCTCTGTCTCAATCTGTAGGCTTCCCCTTTCATTCTCATCATCTCCTTCATCAGATGATGCAGTCATGTTGTCACATTACCTTCTGTATTTGCATTGTTTTTGAGGGATTTATTTCAATAAGAAAGCTCAAACGCCAGTTGTTGCATACATTTTCTGAGTAACTATTTACATCAGTGAATCTCTGGGCCCACCATGCAGCAGATTTACAGGAGCATGGAGCAATAAGGCATTCAGAGAGGGGTGAGCCAGATAAGCCCTCTGAATTCTCTGATTTAAATGGAAGCAGGGATTTCATCAGCGGAATCTTCAATTTCGTGTCCAGTTCCTTTGGAGGGTGCTGTGATGGGGATTCCACTGAGTCCATTAACGCTACTCCCATCAATGCAGGAGAAACAGCTGTCTGGCCATTGGAAAATCCAGGCCAGTACTTCTGTAGCTAATTTGTAAATACCTTCCTGAAAACATTTGTAAAAATTGAATGCAGGATGCTGACTTTGTAAGAATTTTGGAGATCATCTACCTCTTTTTATTCTGTGCTCTGTACGCAAAGAATGATTAACATAAGTCATATTGATTGCCTCAACTAAACAGAAAATGTTCTCTCCTATCAGCATTTTGAAAACTGAATGGTTATAAACTCCAATAAACCAGGACGGTGTTGGGTAAATGTACACCACACTTAAAAGCTGCGATACTTACCCAATCATTAGTGGATTAAACAATATTCACCCTGGGGCATTGCTTCCCCTCCACACCCACTCCCCTGTCCAGCTGTCACTTGTGTTCTATCCCCATGGCTGGTCCGGATGACACTCAGGCTCATTTCGCTCCCGCCAGGACAACACTCGAGCCCAGTCCCATTCAGTTATCCCCTCTCTGAATACCCTATTGTTCCATGCCCCTTGTGACTCTGGTACACAGTGGACCCAGGACCATCCAGAATAACTCCTCTGGCTAATCTAATCACAGGTTCCTTCTCTCCACCCCTTGCTGTTCCTCCAGTCACACATTCTGTCTTTTGTGAAGCAGCAAGAGCGCGAGATGGGGAATTTATAAATGATGGAACAACCTGCACAGAAGTGATAGAAACTCTGATTGCAGGAGCAGCTCCTTATAGATTTTTGTCTCTCTCATGAATGGGTCTCCATTGGTCACTCAGTGATTGAATTTTCACAGGACATTTGCAGGTGTGGATTGGCTTGCTATCCCATGTACAGTATTTTGAGCATTGCTACTGATAGTCTGAGAAGTCAAACAATCAACTGTGATCTCAGTTTAAACACTTACACTTAGAGTCTCTTGGGTGTCCTTAAGTTGCATATTATTTTAATGTTAAAAATCACAGAACACCAGGTTATAGTGCAACCAGTTTATTTGGAAGCACAGATGAGGAAGCAGCGCTCTGAAAGCTAATGCTTTTAAATGAACCTGTTGGACTATAACCTGGTGTTGTACGATTTTTAAACTATGTCCACCCCAGTCCCACACTGGCTCCTGCACATCATGGTTATTAGTTTTGCATCATTTTTGTTTATTAATCTTCAGCAGACTGTGGAATACCTTGCAAATCAAATTTAACTGGTTGCATGGCAACATCACCATAATTGCTGAAGATTCCTCTTAGATGACGTCATTAAATTTGCTTTTAACTAAGTTTAAAATTTTACCAGATATTGACCAGAGGAAATGTTCATGAACAGATTTTCAATGTCACTACATTTTCTAGTCAGACAGCTCTTCCTGTGTATTGTTCTGAGGGATGTTTCCACTTCTGTTATTCTGTAGGGGATACAGTTGTCAGGTTCGTTAATAAAAGCAGGAAATTCTTGCCTGCAATGTACTGGCTTCACAGTTTCAGCTACAACATTTCCAACAAGCTATCTATATTTAATTTAATGTATGTATGTGAATGTGAGAGTGAGTCACTCAGTACGGTTAGAAGACCATATGTTTGACATAATTTCTTTGATATTTTTCTTGGAGTTAGCACATAATAAAATTGCTCTTTCTTTTACTCAAGAAGACCTTGTAAGTGGCTCATTGTTATTTCGACTGAAAAACATTTGCAAAAAAAAGATTTAACTCTTAACTGTGACCTACTCGGTAGTTTGAAAAGAGGGAAGCTGATTCACGCTGCACATAATAATTTCTATGTTGGTATGTTGATCTGCCTTTGTTATACATGCCAAAGTGTTTTGTAAAATTAATCAACATCGCTCAGATTTTATTTGTCTTTCAACATCATTCTTTTGCTCAATGGATTGCTGGAAATGTGAAGCAAGTACATTGCAGGCAAGAATCTCCTGCTTTTATAAATGAACGTGACAACTGTATCCCCTACACAATAACAGAAGTGGAAACATTCCCTCAGGGAAATACACAGGTAGGATTGTCTGGCTAGTGTATGTAGTCACATTGAAACTCTGCCTTTAATGCTGACATTTCCTCTGGTCAATATATGGTAAACTTTTAAAACCAGTTAAAAACACATTTAAAAATATCAACTAAAGGATATTTTCAGCAAATGCGGTGTTATTGTCATGCAACCAGATCAGTTGATTTGCAAGGTACTCATGAGTCTGCTGCAGATTAATAAAATTACACACACTATTCCTCAAATTTAATGATTTGCTGAAATTACAATTTGTATAGATATGATATTTTGTGGCCTGTGGCTCTTGGAAATCCAATTAACTGGTATTGCAAAATACAAAGTCCATCTCACTTGCACAAGCAATGAATCACAGAAAGAAAACTTATTGACTTCCTTTGTTCTTTCTGAATATTTCCCCAACAATTTCATTACGGAGACAATTCTGTAATCCTAACCCTTAGTTAACTCTAATACTGGTGCATTGCATGTGGCAGTCTGGACCATAATAGTGTGTTGTATCCCCAAACTCTCCTGAGGAATCATTTCATTGAAAAGAGGTTTGTTTTTGAATACTGGTATTACACAAGATAGTATTGCAAAGTAAATGCAAATGAAGCTACATATGTTCTCCAATTTCAGACTATTTAACTTTTAGTTTTAATGCTGTGGTTCAGTGAAAGTGCATGTTGTGTATCTTTTCCTGAATCTTTTATTAGAATGGAAAGCTAATATACAGTTGATCTAGCATTTAAAAAAAAGTTTATAGATGTCACTGTAAAAGTTACTTATATATTACACAAAGTATCTGAGTGGCAAAAGATGATTCAAGCCCCCAGGCAGTGAGGAAATCTCTATGAGAAATCTCCATTCGCTGCATAGATATGTGTATGTTATTGAAGCATAAATATTAATAACATATCTCCAGCAGTAAAACAAAAGCCTGCACAGGTATGATATTCTGAAAAACCTTTTCTCACCAATAATTTTTGTGGTTAAAATTAATTCTCTGCCCAGCTCAAGTGGAGGTTATTGCTGTGATAGTGCAGCTACATTAAATCATTAAATTGTTACTATGTTGTCTGCTCTAGCAAGAGTCAAGTGGGTTTTCTGCCACTATTCTCCTTTTAGTTTGGTATCTGCAGGGCCTTCTTTGTCTGGTGTGGTAGAGGAAATCCATTACGTATTTGAGCAAGGAGAAGCTCTCATAACTTATTGCATGATCACAGTTACATTGATAATAATAGACATTATTACAAAGATTATGAGGAGACCGAGATGATAATACTGTCTCCTTTGTGATCCAGAACTGTTCTAGCTCTTCCTACACACGTCCTTGTGATAAAATCAGATCAGATGCAGTTTAATGCAACATTAACCCTGTCAGAACTTTACTCAATGTAAATATTAAGTCAGCAAAATAGTAGAAAGAGGAAAATGGAACCATAGTTTTGCAAATGACATGACAGACGCCTGTTGTTTAAGTTTGAAACCCCTGCCTTTAATGCTGATATTCTAAACTTGTCCATTTAATTTTCAATCTACAGATGAATATCTCTATGCTGGGACATCTTCTGACTTTCTTGGAAGAGACACTGCTCTATTTCGCTCCCCAATCCATCATCTAGAAAATCAATATATCCGCACAGAACACAACAATCCCCTTTGGCTAAGTGGTATGTGAGACTAAGGAACACTGCATGTTAACAGTTTGAGTGTGTTTGGCAAACAGCTTTGGCATCAAAAAAGTCCTTAAAACGTTTAAAATTGTATATTAGGTTCTGAAGCTTCAGCTTTGTTTCGCAGCCTGCAACAAGCTGTAGCAGACTTGCATGGAAGAGGCATTTCTGTACTTTGCTTGGAGGTCTCACTCAGATGGTGAGTCCTTGATACCTCAAGAAAATTGACTTCATGTATCTATATGTTATAATGACAAAGACTTAACAACAATTCATCTCCTTCTCCTAATGTTTGGCAAGCATTGGGAATTCTAGAAATGCTGGACTCTGCCCACATATTAGGTCATCCAGTTGCTCAATTCTGATGAATTTTCCATGGATACAAAATGAAGCATTTCAGAATGCACTCAAACACCTTTGCATTATTCTGGCATTGCTTTTACACATTGCATGGAATTCCTGTAGCTAACTCTAAGAATTCCAACTGCATATTTATTATTAAAGGAAATCATCTCTTTCTAAGATAGCAGCAATAATGTACTTGCATGCACTGTTTATACAAATTCATCTTTATTCGGTTTGTTGATTTACCTGATAGAAAGAAATCAAGGCCTAAAGTTCTTCACTTCCTTTTCACTCTCTTCTTTTCTTACTTATTTCCTCTTCTCTTTTTCTGTTCCTTTGCTTCATGCCTCACATTCTCTTCTTTTTTTTCTAACCTCCTATAAGATTTGGGAGCAGGATAAGGTCATTTCCCAATAAATTAACTTGGCTCTCCTTGGCCTGTTATCGAGGATGGAGTAGATGACCAGAATTTGATACAATGGGAACTGAGTGGGAGGTTGGGAGTGAGGCACACATTGAGAACAAGCTTCAGCCCAGGGCTTGGACTGTGAGAAAGAAAAACTGCTGATCAAGGCAACTGGAATGTCATGCAGGATTGGAATACGACACTAGAACTGGATAGCGAAAACAATTTAAAGCTGGGCCCAGTGGGATTGGGGGAAGCCGGAATTTATGACTACAGCATGCTTAAAAGAACTGGGCCAATGGCCAGACCTGAGTGAGAGCCAACTCTGTAGGGATCAGTAAACAGAACTAGGAGAGCCGAGAGTGTGGTGCTTGTAAAGCATAATAGGTCAGGCAGTATCTGAGGAGCAGGAGAATCAACGTTTCGGGCAAAAGCACTTTATCAGGATGAAAGGCTTGATTCTCCTACTCCTCGGATGCTGCCTGACCTGCTGTGTTTTTCCAGCACCACACTCTCAACTCAAATCTCCAGTGTCTACAGTTCTCACGTTCTCCTAGAACTAGGAGGGCAACAAGTCTGATAAAGTAATTCTAAGTGACACTTCAGCCCAGAGAAAAGACATACCATTAGATGTCAGGTATGGAGCCTGGAAAGAGAAAATGGGGAAACAGAGTGCTTGGGGTCTGATGTCTTTGCCTGGGAGTGGAGAGAATATCGTGAAATTGGAGAATGAGAGTTAGTTTGCCTTGAGGATGTCTTGCTACAATAGTGCAGAGCTTTGGTGAGACCGTATCTGGAGCATTGTGTGTGATTTTGGTCTCCTGATCTGAGAAAAAATGTTCTGGCAATGGGAGGAGTGCAACAAAGTTTACCAGACTGATTCCTGGGATGGCCAAACTGATGTATGAAGAGAGAGGGGATCAGTTAGGATTATATTCACAGGAGTTTAGAAGAAATCTCATAGATACCTATAAACTTTCAATATGATTAGATAGGGTAAATTTAGGAAGGATATTCCCGGTGACCAGGGGATTAGAACCAGAGGCCAGAGACTAAGGATATGTGGTAGGCTATTCAGGACTGAGATGAGTAGAAATTTCTTCACCAGTAGAGTGGTGAGCCTGTGGAATTCTCTGCTACAGAAAATGTCTAAGGCCAAAACATTGAATATACTCATGGAGGAGTCAGGTGTAGTTCTTAGTGAAAAAAGGGATTAAAGGTATGGGGTGAAAGTGGGAACAAGGCACTGAGTAGGATGATCAAACATTATCATAATGAATATTGGAATAGGCTCAAAGGGTTGAATGGCCTACTCCTGTTCACATCATCTATGTTTCTATGTTGACCATATGTTCAGTCATTCATTAATAATTGCATGACTACCAAACGGACTGCTGAAAATGAATAGAAAGATGGCTTTTTTTAGCAAATTAATTCTGAATAACAGAATTTTTTTTAAGATTTTTTTGGAATTAGACTAAATTAAGTGACATTATACTTATTATTTACATTTTTTAGACCCCAAGTTTATTGGAATGTACCCCATCTCTGACACCTCCAATGAAGATGATGATAAAATATATATATTTTTAAGAGAAACGGCATTGGATGCTACAAGCACTGAGAAGGCCATTTACTCGAGAGTAGCAAGAGTTTGTAAGGTTGGTTTGAAAAATTATCAGGATTATTTTTTTTTCTTGTGTGGAGACATGGACCAATTTGTTCTTTTTTCAAACCATAAATGTTTCTCTCAGGTTTTGCAAAATGATCCTTATGGCAACCTAATCCAGACTAAAACTTCTCTATTTTCCCAATAATTAGTCCAAACATCTAACCAAGTAAATCATCCCTTTTGAATTCTTCCATTCCCAACTTGAGCAATCCATGGCACCCCCTGCAAATATGTAACGTTCATTGAATTGAATTGAATTGAATTTATTGTCACGTGTATTGAGGCACCGTGAAAAGCTTTGTCTTGCGAGTATTACAGGCAGATCACATAGTTAAATAGGATAGATAAGTAAATAATAGATAAACAGCGGAAGGAAACAAAAACACAAGTACAGGCTAGCGTTAAGAGTTTGTGAGTCCATTCAGTACCCTAACAACCATACGGTAGAAATCGTTTCGAAAGCGGCTGGTGCATGTGTTCAGGCTTCTGTACCTTCTCCCCGATGATAGAAAAGCATTGCCAAGGTGGGGTGGATCTTTAAGAATGCTGGCAGCCTTTCCTTGACAGCGGGCCTGGTAGATGGGTTCTATAGATGGGAGGTTGGCCTTTGTGATTGTCCGGGCCGAGTTCACCACACTCTGTAACCATTTCTGATGTTGAATGGTAAGTTGCCATACCAGGTAGTGATACATCCAGACAGAATGCTCTCGATGGTGCACCTGTAAAGGTTGGCAAGGGTATTCGCCGTCATGCCAAATTTTCTCAGCTGCCTGAGGAAGAAGAGACATTGTTGGGCCTTTGTAACCAGTACATCCACATGAAGAGTCCAAGAAAGCTTGTTGTTGATGACCACTCCCAGGAGCTTAACACTCTCCACTTGTTCCACCTCTGTGCTGTTAATGTGTAGAGGGGCATGAGTAACATCCCAACAAAAGTTTCATCACAATGTGAGATATGGGCCGGGTCCAAGCAGAAAATGTGTAAAATCAGCTCAAACTCATCTCTCACAAAAGTTGGTACCATGCGAAGACTTTCATTACTTTATTTTTGATTGATATTGTGTTAACCCACAACAACATTTAATCTCCTTCTCCATTTGTGAATTGCTTGAGATATATAAAGTATGGAATCCACCATTTTTTAATAAGCCACCTTATATTTGGCATGCCAGAATGTGACTTAATTTTTGTTTATCGTTTTGTACATTTAATAAGATTCTCCTCCCTTTTGCAAATACAAAAATGTGTAAGATATTAGCAGAAACTTGGATGTACTGTCAATGAATATATTAGCTTTCAACCTCATCTTTGCTGAGCCATCTGCTCATCTGAATAATTTTCCCTTTGAATTACGATGTCATCCAATTTCCAAAAATAGATTAACTTCAGCAGACACATATCTGTCTTCCATTATAATCTTGGGCTGCATCACATCAATAGCCACTGAGAGACTAATAACTGCATATTTTTACTTCAAATCCCATAGGCTCACTTCCATTACCTCTGCTTCGAAAGGAAACAAAAGAAAGATTTCAGTTGCAAGTTAAGATTGTGAGAGTGAAAGTAAAAGTGAAATAACTGGATTGAAAATTTAATAATAGAGGGAAAGAAACAAGGATGACAATGTATACAATACTTTATTATAGTTGTATGAATCATCCAAAGCACTTCAAATACAACAGACTGGAAATTGTGAACTTTGTGATAAAGAACTGTCAATGTTCACCATCATTATCAACTTGAATCTGATCACAGCTTCAGAGTCTAACACACAGCCTAACATGTAAACCTTACGTTTAATGTCTGATATTCACTGCTCTGTCACAGAAACCACGGTAAACCTCTTCCAAGATAACAAACCATGAAATCAATTGATTTTCGTTTCCCAAATGGCTAACACTTGCCTTTGTCACCTGTGCTCAGCTCCCAGTGCCTGGCAGTGCTTCTAGCCTCACTGCCAAAGGGGCTATTTGTATTTAAAAACCGAGCCATGAGGGCACTATATCTCTTCTGTCAAATCAAGACCCAGAATTCAACTGGTGTCATGTTCCTAGCTACACACAAAGGGCAGAAGCCCATTTACACAGTAAAATGAGATATCCTGCAGACTAACATTGTGAATCAAGAGTAACTCCAAAATATTTTACAGATAACGTTTTTCATGATAGTGTGGTGTTAAACTAGGGGGAGTAATGCGTTGGGAAGAATAGCATTAAATGAGTATATAATGTTCAGGATTACCAATAAGAAACATTCCTGCTTATGTTGTTGTATAAAACAATCCAGTATACAAAGCTGCCTGAATATTTGTTGGAATTTGAGATGTTCTGACAAAGTAAAGTAGATTTCCACTTGAACTTGTGTCAAATTTTATTCAGGAAATTGAACTCAAACTGACATTTGAGTCTGTTAATTAATTTCAGCCTTGGACAAAATCTATCTTTAGTGACAATCTAGTAAACTCTGCGTTCTGTCAGTCTATAGAATAATAATTGCTTTCTGAAGGAGCTAAGTGCAGATTTAGTTTCTTCTAATAATATCTTCAGATTAATATAAAAATGTATTTATAATTTAAGAATAACATCAAAATCTAAGCCATTCTAAATTTTAAATACAGGTCTTCGGCTTCCTTTTCTGTCTCTCCTCTTGGATGTCAGCTGTCCTTTTAAAAGCCGCCTGCTGTCATAGAAATGCTTCCATGACTGATATATTGTTTCAAGTAGTATTCCACAGGCAGATAGAAAGGAACCTGGAGAGATTTATGTACTAAACTTGAAATTCCACCAAAGACTAGTGAAGGGTCAGCGCCCTGCCATGTAAGTTATTCGTGATGTTTTAAAGTGTTTCCACATGTCAGTGGAGCCTTGAGGGATCACAGTGAAGAGACAGAATCCTACCATTGTTCAGATTCTGGAGTAGTTATTAAAATGATGAGCTTCTGGAAAATTTTAAGTAAAAAATATGGAGCTGTAAAATACTGAAAGTAAAACTTGATTTCGCTTGTTACTGGCCAATGATCTCAAATGTCATGGAGGATTATGAGAAATTCTATCCATACTGCATAAAAACATAGAAATGAATTTTACAGGGGAGGGGGGTGTTGTGGCGGGGAATGTTGGTGGAAAGATTTTGCCTACACACTGCGTAGTTGGTCGGCACTTCACTGTCTTTAAAGTGCCTCACAGGGATAATACCCTGGAAGGAACCTGAATAACTCGAGGTACAGATTTCTGCCCTTCAGCACTTAAATTAGGACATTTTGATTGTTTGGTACTGGAGACTCCAGTGACCAAGTTAAAGGATGTAGGCGTATGACTCTTGAGGCTGGAGGAGACATAGACAGGATGATATAATCTCGGGGAGGGATTACCTGATGGGCACTTGCCTTCCCACCTCGAGTCTATGCCACGCATGAGCAGAACAATGTCCAAACTGACCATTAATTAGGACTAAGGGGGGAGGGGGTGTGTGCAGGCTGTCTAGCCCTCACTCAAACACACACCCAACCCCATAATTTCAGTATAGTGGGAAAGCAATATATTGCCTACTTGCTTTACTTTACATGCCTCCACGTTCAAATAATCCAACTGGGTACTGAGGTGGGGGAGGACAGTGTAAAATTCGTATGAACATTAAAAGAATGCCAGCATACAAGAAGACTATTTGGCCCATCATGGATATGAGTCGCAAATAATTAACATAATCCCACTTTGCAGAGCTTGGTTTGTAGCCTTATAGTTTACAGCAACTTCAAATCCATATCAAAGTGTTTTTTAAATATAATGACAATTTCTGCCTCTGCAGGCAGTGAATTCCCACTATCAAATCCACTCTAATCTTTCTATCAATTACTTGTGGGCGGCACGGTGGCACACTGCTGCCTCGCAGCGCTAGAGACCCGGGTTCAATTCCCGCCTCAGGCGACTGACTGTGTGGAGTTTGCACATTCTCCCCGTGTCTGCGTGGGTTTCCTCCGGGTGCTCCGGTTTCCTCCCACACTCCAAAGATGTGCAAGTCAGGTGAATTAGCCATGCTAAATTGCCCGTAGTGTTAGGTAAAGGGGTAAATGTAGGGGTATGGGTGGGTTACGCTTCGGCGGGTCGGTGTGGACTTGTTGGGCCGAAGGGCCTGTTTCCACACTGTAAGTAATCTAATCTAAGTAATCTAATCTAATCTAAACTTGATACTATTCAAATTTTGATCTCCCTGGGGTTGCAGGAAAGAAGTCTTCCCTGTCCATTCCATAGGTCTCTCATAATTTCATGCACTTCAGTTAGATCTCCTCTCAATCTCCTGTGTTCTAAACCTACCTCACGTTTCTGGACTGGGTGCCAACTGAGAAGATCAAAAGAATGTGGTCAATAAAGGATTATTTTGGGTACACAATCTCCTCCTTCCTTTTATCAGATTTATTGGCACATTGGCAAGATCCTCCCTTAGCTAGTCTTTCCCTTGAGTGAACAATTATAACTCATCATTACCTCTTTCAAACAGAAAGTAGCAGATTATGGAGAAATCGCCATGTGATCAGAATAAAGAAGGGAACTGTGCACCTACTTTGTCAGAGGCAGCTCTCTGTTCTCTCATTTTGTTGTACTTACTCCATAACACTTCAACATTTTTCTCTTCAGGGCCGATCTAATTGATTTCTGAAAACATTGCTTGAATCTGTAGAGTTGCAGGTTCCCGGAAGGTTGAGGGACCTGGCATCATGAGAGAGATGAGTTGAGAGTGTGGTGCTGGAAAAACACAGCAGGTCAGGCAACATCTGAGGAGCAGGAGAGTCGATGTTTTCGGCAAAAGCCCTTCATCAGGAATCATGATGGCCCTCCTGTTCCTCGGATGCTGCCTGACCGGCTGGGCTTTTCCAGCACAACACTCTTGACTGATCTCCAGAATCTGCAGTCCTCACTTCTTCCATCATGAAAGGAATGTCTTATTGAGAGCTATATCCTGCTTATGCAGCTAAAGATCCTCCTCCCCAACCTTGCAACCCCCATCTTGCGTTTACGCTTCCTACTATCACCTACCACTCCACGGGGATCTCCTGAATTTGAGGCTTTTTGTAGGTATCATGCCAGCAGCAATCACCATTCCCCCCCCCCCCACTCTTGCTGCTGGTGTAGCTGAGTACAAAACAGAAAACAGGATCACAAGCAACCTTTAGGCCCTCTATCAAGCTCTGTCATTCAATATAGTCATGGCTGATCATCCAATTCCATACCCTGTTCCCAATTTCTCCTCATACCTTTTGATCTCCTTTGCCCTAAGAACAACATCTATTTATTCTTGAAAATAGTCAGTGCTTTGTCTTCAACTCCCTTTCTGTCACAGAGAATTCCACAGGCCCACCACACCATAGGTGAAGAAATTTCTTCTTATTGCAACTTTAAATGGCCTAACCCATATTTTTAAGCTGTGACCCCTGCTTCTGGACTTCGTGGCCATCAGCAACATCCTTCCCACAATTACCCTGTCCAGTCTGGTTAGAATTTTATTGGTTTCCATGAGATCCCATCTCCTGCCATTATTCTCCTAAACTCCAGTGAATACTGTCCGAACCAGTCCAGTCTCTAGCCTCTGATTGATTGGCAGCTTTTGAAGGTGAGACTCCCATCTGGGTGTTGTTATTTGCTTGACACTGGCCGGTTAGTGCTGAAGTATCACATGAAGTGTGGTGGCTTTCTCTAAAAGAGCAGTGCACGGGTCTCAGCAGCTCTCTCCAGCTGGCAGCTGAGATCCCCATTAATTGCATAAGATTCTGCCAATCACTGCTCCTTTTGTGAATAACCTTAATGAAAAATAATAGGTAATTTAGTTATTTCGGTAGTGAACAGTCAAGCTTTCACTGTTATAACTGAAGCTCATCATTTGGCACAGTGTGGCAACCTGCACAGATTCCATTAGTTTCTATGCATTGCTACATCAGCACAAGTTGCTTTTTTTCTTAAAACATTCTACACACAGTGAGAATACTTGTTGGAATGTGAGTAGATCTGTGTACTAACAGATTTCTTGCCTTATTTTTAACATTGTCTCACAAAGGACTTCAGACAATGACTTCAATATAAAAGATGAAGTTCTTTTTTAAGTGATCCCACTTAAGGATTTTCTTGCCACTGATAAACCTCATTATCAATACAATGAACATATAGGGCCTGAGCTTCTGCAGCTGGGTAATCAATATGTTGCTCCATTATGAAATCAGCAGGTCTCTCTTCATGGAAGCAACACCAAGATCCATTTCCAGATCTTTCACAGAATGCAATTGCTGGCCTCCTGCCGGATTTACAATGGGAGGCTCATATAAAAGCTACAGAGTTTCAGGGACAATTATCTATAGGGTCATAAAGTTCTTGTAAACCAGCTTGCCAAGCTCTTCAACTCTTGGATCAGATTTCCTTTTTGGAACTAGTTGACTGAATGCACATGTCAAATGAGTAATGTGCATGGGAAGTTGGATGAAGGCTGAAGCTTGATGTAACAAAGCTAATGCCAGATGCTTTCATGATTACTATTTGCAAAGCTAAAAACAGATTGGGAAATTCCAGAGTTATAAGGCAGATGAAAGAGGTCACAGCAGATATTGCTCTGAATGTGATGTGTCATCCTATATTCATCCTGACAATTGCTCCAAATGATTTTAACCTGCACACACACCGTCTTCCTCAAGTGCTTGAAGTGAGAATTGAATCTGCCTCCACAATAGCTTGATTCGAACAGATCTGATCTTTTTTACTGCTTTAAATTTGAGGATCTGTGCACTGTTAAAGCACACCCTCTCTTTCTGAGTATCCTCAGACAATCTTAGTGCACATTTGATTCATGAAGTGAAACTGTATGCATTACAGCCTCAAGTATAACCTAAAGGCAAGGGCCCTGCACTTTCTCATGGCTTTTGACACATTAGGGCAACAAGCTTCTAGAGGGGGCTGAAATTGGGTTGAGACCTGCTTACTATCTTGTCATCACATCATTTCGACTGTATCTTGTTTTAATGAGACATAGTTCTGTCATCCACCCCCTTGTAGGTGGCAACTGGGAAAGAGAGACAACAATGGGAGTTATCCATTCAGCCCTTTAGGTCTATCCCACTGTTCAATTCATAATCATAGCTTTCCTCATTCTATCTTAACACTCTTACAAAATAATTTGTCTCTCAATGTGTTAGCAAGTGTTTCAGGTTTCTACTGGATAAAAGAAAGTATATAGCCTTTAAACCTTCCTAATATGCCAAAGTGCTTTGCATCCAATGAAGTACTTTTAAAAGTTTCATCATGACCTCTTGTGTGTGAACAAACATTTTAAATTGCTATCTGAAAGAACTAACTCTAATTCTAAGGTCTGGATTCCCTTATCAGAGGAAACAACTTCTCTGCATCTGCTTGACTAAATCCTTTTTAATCATTTTTGAAATACTTCAACTAGGTCATCCAATAACTTTCTAAACTCAAGGGAATATAGGTCAATTTATGCAACACGCCTTCATAATCTTTCGTAATTTAATGATTTTTCTCCATTCTACTAAATCTATTTTGTACAGCCCCAAGTCAAACCAATCTGTGCTGGAAGTTTCTCCCAAGCTGAACATGATGCTCCAGACAGATTTGGACTGGCTGGACCGAGGGTCTGTTTCCATGCTGTATGACTCTATGACTCTATGACATTGTTTTGCCAATGCTCTTTACACTAAAGCACCACTTCTTATGCATTCTACTACCTCAAGAATGTAGGTATATATTCCACAAACATGTTTGATTATCTTTTGTACTTATGCACTACTAATGAATTATATACATGTATACCTCATGTACAGCTCCTGAACTTGCACCAATGTAAAAATATTCTGAGTTGCCTTTTTTTGAATGACTGCAAAATTCCCCATTTTGAACTCCATTTACCATTGTTTTGACAGACTCACTTAATCTTCGAAATCTTTTTCTATGTTTCTGCTCCTCCCACACAACTTATTATTCTTCCTAACATAAGGTCACGTGGAAACTTAGATTTAGGTTTACAGCTTCTATTTTCTTCATTCAATTCATATACTTTGTGAAAATCTGATGCGTTAGTAGTGTGGACATCCAAGGAGAAACAGACCATTCCAGAAATAGTGGAAAGTTTCCACATTTTTACACTGTTTCCCACCACCTAAGCAATTATTACACCTCCAGAAGTTTTTGTGTGTTTTTTTATGAATGTTGACCTCACAAAATGCCTTTTGGCTGCGTGTAATGCAGTACTGAAGAAAATAAAAAACTTTTATCACAGAACCTGGGAACTATGTATGTATACTGGCACTTGGGTGCCTTAGTTAAAACTGATCAATTCAGATGTAGTGCTTCTATCAAGGTGTCATGCTGCAAGAGGACTCAGTAAGATGTAGGATGGGAGCTTTATACCATTAAGTTACATATCATGATATGGTGATGACATAATGAGCATGTCCCTTAAAAATTTATCGAACATCCGGCATGAGGCATAATACAATATGTTACCCTCTGCAAAATCTTATCAAATGCCTTTCAGCAGCTTCCATCAGCAATATCCGTAGGTACCCATGTAACAATTTTTTGACTTTTTTTTAATACTCAGAGGTGGGCTTCACCAGATGCAGGAAATTTGATCTACCTTAAGTCTTGTTACTTTCTCTATTACCTGAATAAAAGCATCCAAATTGAATTGCTAGGAGTTCTACCTCTGGTGATTTCAATGTGAGGTGCAATACTTGCCAAGTGGCAGGAGTAGGAGCCACCAAATTTGGAAATGCTGATTACTCAAAGCAAAGTGTCACAAGCAGATCAGCGGTTTTTCCAAAAAAGTTCCAATTCTTATGAGAAAGTAGCAATTTGTTTTAGCCATATCTGCTCACACTCAGGCCTGCTACATGTTTGGCCACATCTTAGGTAGATACCTAATTCACAATTCGCTTTTGCAAATGTTCTGACCCAGGAATTCTGGAAGAGTGCCAATTGCTTGGATCATCTAGTAGAGGTACTGTCTGACACAGTTAAAATGGTCCTTTAAGTCCTGATGGTATTCAGGCCCTTAATGTCAAAGTACTGCCATATGCTTGATATTCACTACAAGATAATTTATGTTTACCATGCCAAGTTTTTAAAAAGCTGAAGAACAGCTTCCACTTAAATGCATCTTTTTATTTATATCTATCCTATGAATCAGTGGAGTTATATAGTCATAAGTCATACAGCATGAAAACAGACCATACAGTCCAACCAGTCTATGCCGACCATGTTCCCAAACTAAACTAGTCCCACCTGTCTGCACTTGGCTCATATCCTTCCAAAGCTTTCCAATTCATGAATGTATCTGAATGCCTTTTAAACATTGTAATTGTACTTGCATCCACCATTTTCTCTGGCAGTTCATTCCACACACAAACCACTTTCTGTGTAAAACTGTTGCCCCTCATGTCCTTTTTAAATCTTTCTCCTCTCACCTTAAAAATATGCCTCCTGCTTTTGAACTCCCCCACTGTAAGGAAAAGACCCTTGACGTTCACCTTAACCATGCTCCTCATGATTTTATAAACCTCAATAAGGTCACCTCTTAACCTCCTACACTTCAGTGATAAAAGTCTTTCCAGTCTATTTTTATATCTCCAACCCTTTATTCCTGGCAACATCCTGGTAAATCTTTTCTGAAGTTTGCTGTAATACATCAAGTATAATTTTATCTGAAACTGATTTAAATCAAACTGCGTAAAATTGTCTTTAATCTGTTTTGTCTGCCATATAAGTGGTATTGATAGCCATCCTGCAATTGCAACTTATAATGTTTTGTTTTAATTTTCTCCACCCACATTGATGCAATTAGCACACTGCTAGTTAAGTAATATCAAATGAACTTGAATAAACATGATTTTAATAGTTGCTCTTGTTTCTGAGAAGGCGCAGAAATTAGCTCTGTCAGAATAATTATGCAGCCAAAAGGGCATTTTTTTCTGCATACAGCACCTACAGCAGTAAGAAGCATCCATCATTTGAAGTAGGTTTGACAGTGACCTTTCAACATGAGGTTATCTTTATATGAAAGAGAAGTTTTAAATTCATTTTCCTTTGTGTCACATTACAGAACCTTTGAATTTACTGACACATTTATGATGGCCTTTGAAGCACTATAAGTTGCTTAATATAATGGTTCGCTCGACATAAAACTTCTGATGCAAAAAGAAAGCAATTTGAAAAGTTATAATTTATGGTGGGGGTATCGAGTAAAAAACTGGTATGCATGGCTGAATGTACAGAGCAATATCATATCTCCAAACTGGATTTAATTCTTTTGTTTATTGAAGAAAGAATAATTATTGAACTATATCTGAAATAACTTGTTGAACATTCTCTGTTATAACCCTTTACAGAGTAATTTTAGCCCACATAGTTTGCTCACTTTACATTTTCGTGAAAGCAAAATATGTGTTTTTATGCTTAGTAACTAATTAAGCTTCTTCAGCATTTTTGGGTTGGAATAATTTTACTTTCTATTCTGAACTGGATCTCTTTCAAACTCATTGGCCTAGAATGTCATGGGCAGTGCACCCATTTGGCATCAAACAAGCAGTGAAGTATCCATACCTGCTCTGTACTTTCATTGCTGCAAGAATGCCAACTTATGAACAACAATATAAATTTGGATTTTTATGGTACTTCTAACATTGTTTCAAGGAGTATCTTCAAAGGAGGTGAGAGAGATGGAAAAGTTTGGGAAGGGAATTTCTGAGCTGATAAAACCTCAGCAGTTAAATGCAGAATACCAATGGTAGAGTGATTAAAATTGAGGATGTGTAAAAGTCCCCGATTGAAGAAGCACTGTTATCTGAGTAGGTTTTAAGGTTGGAGAAGGTGGCAGTGACTGGCAGGAGTGAAGTCATGGAGGGATTTGAAAAGTGTAGGTCAGTAAGTATGAAGATAGAGAGTGGGATTTTTTTTGCGAGAAAGGAGTCAAACAGTGGCGTTTAGTTAGCCTGCAGTGAACTGAAGATGGGAGACCAGCCAGGAGTATATTGGAGTACTTGAAGTTAGAACAAATAAAGGTCTTCATGGGGTTGACAGTAGCATATGTGCTGAGACAGGGGCAAATTTGAATGATTTGTGGATGTGTAAATAAAGGGTTTTAGTGTTAGCACAGAAGAAGAATGCTGGAAGTCATGCCCAGAGCAACACCAGGCATACTTAAAATGAGAAAACAATTTGGTGAAACTATAAAGTTAGACTACTTGCATGCCAAACAGCATAAGCAACAAGTGATAGACAGAGCTACGTGACCCAGAGGATCAGATATAAACTCTGCAACCCTGTCACATCCAGTTGTGAATGGTAGTGGACAGTTAAACAATAACCACAATAACGGATATTCCCAATGTCAATAATGAGGGACTCCAGCCCCTCAGTGAAAAAGATATGGCTGAAGCATTCATAACAATCTTCGGCAAGAAGTGCCGAGTAGATGATCCAGAGGTCTGCAGTAGATGCCAGTCATCATCCAACTCTATTCACTCCATGTAATGTCAAGAAATTGTTGAAGGCATTGGATACTGCCAATCCAATGAGCCCTGACAACATTACAGCAGTAGTACAGTAAAATGTGCTCCAGAACTTGCTGCACTCCTAGCCAAACTTTTCCAGTCCAGGTACAACACTGGTATCCAATCAATAATATGGAAAATTGCCCAGGTGTGTCCTGTATGTGAAAAGCAGGGCAGATCCAAAAGAACCAATTACTGGTCTGTCAGTCTATTCGCAATTATCAGTAAAATGATGCAAGATGCTTCAATGTCTACTATCAAACAGAACCTGCTAAGCAATAACCTGCTCTCTGACTGGCAACCAAATGTTCAATTTCCCAAGCATTTCCCTCTGATTAAACAATGTCGGTGATTCCACAGAGTCCTGACATGCAACTCTCATTTACTCTGCAGAAATAATTAACTAGCTATCAGAATGTCCAGGCCGTTATGTCATAATATATGTATTATGGATTAAATTGTCAGCTTTGATGATGTTAAATAAAAGTAAGACTTAAAAATAGCCTAGTCATCTGACAATTTACATGCAGGAAGTATATTTTTGCCCACATCAAACTTATCAAATGACCCAACTGACTTGGTTCTTGTAGTGGAACTGTGCTTGACTCATCCAAACAGTAGGCTGGTAAATCCTAAATGCTTTTTTGCTTACAAGTCCCATAATAGAGAACATACATTTCAGTAATGCATTCTGCCTCCATAGACTTTTTTTGTTTTCTTTTCTCTTGGAGCAAGAAAAAAAGGATGTGGGTGAAAAGAACTAAAATCTTTCAAGGAGGCTAACTGCAATAATCATTGTCAGTAAAAAGGGGTGAGAAAGTCTGGAACTAAGAAGTGAGTGCCTTTACTCCATTGAATTTGGGTCAGGAGTTTTCATTCCACACAAGCCTATGTTCACATGATAGGTCAATGCCAATACCTTCCCCCTACCCCAACTCAACAAGAGTTCATAGTCTTTGCACCCTGCCAAATGAACTCTCACTAGAGGCAAAACAACTGCAGATGCTGGAATCCAAGGTAGACAAGCAGGAGGCTGGAAGAACACAGCAAGCCAGGCAGCTTCTGGGGGTGAAGTAATCAACATTTCGGGTGTAACCCTTCTTCAGGTCTAATTTTGTAGCTTCACCAATTGTCGTCTGGTGTTGCTCTGGGCATGACCTCCTGTATGAACTCTCCCTGCAGGTTGTCACATTGACATATTTATTTCACAGTTGCTTTCTCGTCTGAGAAGTTATCATGCTGTTAGCTATTGCAGGATGTGCACAAAACTTTCCTAGGTTTGCTGTCTGAAAACATATCCCTCTCTCTCTGTCCTTTTCCCAGCTACAAACAAAGTATTGTGGCCTAGTCTCTAATTGACTGTCTGATTCATTGATTGTGAGACATTGCTGGCATAATTGCATGTTTTGTCTGAGTTTGGTACAAATGATAATGCAAGTTGAATTACTCCACACTGTGTTGAATATAAGTTCTCTCAGATACTGTTTGATAAATGTTCCTCCATATGACTGAAACCTCTATCTTTGCAGAAAGATGTTGGAGGTCAGCGGAGTTTGATCAACAAGTGGACCACATTTCTGAAAGCTCGTCTGATTTGCTCAGTCCCAGGGCCTGAAGGTTATCAGACATATTTTGATGAGCTGCGTAAGTAACTTTTCATCTTGCTATTTGATAAGCCTTCATATATTTCAAAGCTTTAAAAATAGGGGGCCATTTACATAAAGTTAACATTGATACAAAATAGTAGTCTCATAAAATCCCTGTTACAAAGGCTAATGTTTCTGATTTCATGCAAAGCAAATTAAAATGCAACATAGAGTCTGTTGGATTTAAATCTTTGTTTCTTGAGCCAAATTAAATCGAGGAGAAAGTGAGGTCTGCAGACGCTGGAGATCAAAGCTGAAACTTTATTGCTGGAACAGCACAGCAGGTCAGGCAGCATCTAGGGAACAGAAGATTCGACGTTTCGGGCACATGCCCTTCTTCAGGAATAAGCAGAGAGTGTTCAGCAGGAGAAGATAAAAGGTAGGGAGGAGGGACTTGGAGGAGGGGCGTTGGAAATGTGATAGGTGGAAAGAGGTCAAGGTGAGGGTGATAGGTCGGAGTAGGGTGGAGGCGGAGAGGTCAAGAAGAAGACTGCAGGTCAGGAAGGCGGTGCCGGGCTGGAGGGATTCGGCTGAGACAAGGTGGGGGGAGGGGGGATGAAGAAACTGGTGAAGTCCAAGTTCATCCCCTGTGGTTGGAGGGTTCCCAGTCGGAAGATAAGACGCTCCTCCTCCGACCGTCGCGTTGTTGTGGTTTGGCAGTGGATGAGTCCAATGACCTGCATATCCTCGGTGGAGTGGGAGGGGGAGTTGAAATGCTGTGCTACAGGGTGATTGGGTTGGTTCGTCCGGGTGGCCCAGAGGTGCTCTCTGAATCGCTCCGCAAGTAGGCGGCCTGTCTCCCCAATATAGAGGAGGCCACACCGGCTGCAGCGGATGCAGTAGATAATGTGGGTGGAGGTGCAGCCGGTGTGGCCTCCTCTATATTGGGAGCGATTCAGAGAGCACCTCTGGGCCACCCGGACGAACCAACCCAATCACCCTGTAGCACAGCATTTCAACTCCCCCTCACACTCCACCGAGGATATGCAGGTCATTGGACTCATCCACCGCCAAACCACAACAACGCGACGGTCGGAGGAGGAGCGTCTTATCTTCCGACTGGGAACCCTCCAACCACAGGGGATGAACTTGGACTTCACCAGTTTCTTCATCCCCCCTCCCCCCACCTTGTCTCAGCCGAATCCCTCCAGCCCGGCACCGCCTTCCTGACCTGCAGTCTTCTTCTTGACCTCTCCGCCTCCACCCTACTCCGACCTATCACCCTCACCTTGACCTCTTTCCACCTATCACATTTCCAATGCCCCTCCTCCAAGTCCCTCCTCCCTACCTTTTATCTTCTCCTGCTGAACACTCTCTGCTCATTCCTGAAGAAGGGCCTGTGCCCGAAACGTCGAATCTTCTGTTCCCTAGATGCTGCCTGACCTGCTGTGCTGTTCCAGCAATAAAGTTCCAAATTAAATCGAGCCCAATTGAATCTTGTTTTCATTCTGCAAAGTCATATTTGTGATTCTATAACTATTTCATATGAACAGCCATGTTTCATATGGAGATAAGGAGGGCTTGCTAATATTATGGATTGGGAGAACAGTACTAATATCTTAACATTGATAAGTCTATTAACACTTCTGGAGGTCTTCTACCAATAGCCACATCAGGCAGCTTTCTGATAGCTGTGGCTCCAACTATGGTGACATGAAGTAGAGCATAGATTTATTGCCATAATCTTCAAAACAAAGTTATTGAACTCAGCCATGCTGCTGTGGTGAATTGGTGAGCAGAACCCGAGATACGGAGAAATTATCAGAGGCATGGTCTCTAATGATAATAATTATGGAGCAATATTAGTGGAAGTTCAACTCGTTCGACAGTGTAGATGTTGTATAGAATGGATAAGTCAAGAAGGAAAATGCCTGGGGAGAAAAAAAAAAGACATTTTTAAGGAATTAATTTATTTTAATATGTATGGTCATTCCTATAATACACAACATTGCTCAATTTTATTTGAAAAGAATTACTTTTCTAGACAAAAATCTCTTACATTATATTCATTTTTTATTCTGTAAAGAGGATGTTTTTCTGTACAACTCAAATGATGACAAATTGCCAGTGATTTATGGAGTCTTCACGTCCTCCAGGTAAATAAGAATATCTTGTGCTAAAGTCGTTTGGGTCATGCTGTACGAATATCAAGTATCAGTGTTATTTGTTCTGCCCATGGTATATTAGTGAGTGGAACATTATAACTGATTTTTAAACAACCTTTTATATTAAATGCTCTTTTTCTCTGAGTTTGCTTAGATTGAGTTTTGATGTGACGTATTACTTTTTGCCTGGAGTTATCTTCAGGCAATTCAGAACATTTGCATTTACAGAGATAAATGTGAGAATATTTTTATTAAAAAAACACCCTTTTGCCTAACTACTTTTTATTCAGTGAAACTTCAAAGTTGAATAACACTGGAAGTCAAAATAAGGAAATTCTCTTTGAAGTACCGATAATTGAGACTATTTGAACAATATTGCTTTTGTTTCTCAGTTCTGTTTTCAGTGGCTCAGCAGTTTGTGCATACAGCATGGCTGAAATTCGTTCTGTATTTAATGGACCTTTCACACACAAAGAGAGCCCAGACCGCCACTGGGTAGAATATCAGGGGAAGATTCCTTATCCAAGACCTGGCACAGTATGTATAATTAATCATCAACTCTTAGAAAGTAGACAGTGTGATATCAGTTACAATCTAATGAATTAGAATTAGAATTAGCCTTATTGTCACATGTAAACTTTTCACAGTACTCATGTGAGTACAAGTTACTACACACAGCGCCATCTTAAGTACAAAGATACCTAGGTACAGATTCTTAAGTACAAAATCTTAGGGAAAACATTTTGGAAAATAAAGAAATATAAAAGTCCAGCATTACAGATCCTAGCTATAAATTAGAAAAAATAAAGAAATAAAAATTTCAGAACAATGGTCCTTCCAACCCAGTCCACGTCGGCACCTAGCTTCCTGTCCACACCGGAATTGACTCCAGATTGCACCAAGTTCCAGCTCGAGGGTCTCAAGGCTGGGAAACTGCTGAAATCACCGTGAGGCTGGAAGTCCATACTGGGCGACCATCATGCTGGGTCGCCAAGAGACTATTACGCCGGGCTGGGAGACTGCCTTGCCTGACTGAGAGGATGCCGCGGTGAGCTGTGAGATTGCCAGGCCAGGTCCATGCTGAGGCCAAGAGTCCGAGTCTGTGCTGAGGCTGGGAGTTCGGGACATTGCCGAGAAGAAAGAAGGAGAAAAAAAAACACAAAAGAGAAAGAGAAAAATGGGTGGAGTGGATGAGCTCCAGCTGAAGAGTCCAGTACCATCGCCATTTGGGCTATTGTAACAAGCAGAAACAAGCAATAATTGTCAACTCATCTAAACTATTTCTCCGTCTTTTTCTGAATGGCTGTCCTATCCAAAGACTAATTAGATTTTTTTTCAGTGATGAATTTAGAGGTCTATGGAGACAGGGCTGGATAATAGGACTAGCTGGGTAGCTCTTTTGGGAGCCGATACTGAGATGATGAGTCAAATGGCCTCCTTCTACACTGTAAAATTCTATGATTCAATTGTGCTGCTCAAACAGTCACAAAGGCTTCTTCCTGTTTGCTTTTTAATTCCTCTGTGGGGAGGGCTGTGGGCTCTAGAGGTGTCCTCCATACCAGCGCTGTCTGTCTCACCAGGGGATCTCTGACAGCAATGGACAACCTCAAACCCATCTGTCCTAGCAACAGCAACACCAGCACCAGCCTGTCAGGGTCTATCTGATCGGCTATGGCAACCCTCAACCACATTGTCCTTTACGCAAAGGCTGGGGGAAGAGAGTTAGAGGTTTGGAAGGATGAGGTGGTGGAGGGGTAACATTGCTGTGTCCTCGCAGCCTTAATATCATCACAGAAGTGGCCACTACTCCCAGCGATGCTGATGTGTTTGAGGAGCTGCCAAGCAGACTTGGGGGTGGTCTTTCAGAGGGAGTACTGAGTAAACTTAGTTGCTGAACAGGATGTCAAAAGCCCACTGAGTGATTGCCCCTTGTTTTCTGACACATTATCTGTGTCCTCATTGCTTGATCAGAATTTAGCTAATCCTTTTCAATAGGTACATGAACAATGATCAAGAGAAGGAAACCCTCGTAGAACAGAAGCCCAATTAGCATTTCAGTATTACACTTAGCTCATTTTTGGTAAATGCAACTAATTAATTATGTCAAAAGCATATAACGCTTTATATTACAGAAACATTGGTGTCTTCATTGATAATAGTCAGCTGTAAAGATGTATTGGGAGTTAATAAAATCCATGTATAAATTCCTACCTTTTCTTTTAGTGTCCCAATAAAGCATTTGACTCCACAATTCAGACAACCAAGGATTTCTCAGACGATGTCGTCAGTTTCATTAAGAATCATCCAATGATGTACAAGGCTGTGTATCCAATAAACAAGAGGCCTATTTTCATTCAAGTGAATGTTGGTTACAGAATTACACAGATTGTTGTCGATCGTGTTACTGCCAAGGATGGCCAATATGCAGTCCTGTTTTTGGGTACAAGTAAGTAAGATAATCGTTTGCAATAAAATGCTCTAAATACTGTATATTCTTTCATTAACACACTTTTTCTATGTTTTGTAAAGATGTTGGAACAGTCATAAAAGCATTGATTGTCACCAAGGATAATTTGAATGCTGAAGAAGTTTTACTGGAGGAATTGCAAGTATTTGAGGTACTGAAGATCAATAACTAATCTTGCATGTGGGTCTTTCCCTCCCCAACCAATATTCGGAGTTTCCATATAACTAATGCCAAATTCCCATCATCAGCTCAGCAGCAATAAAGGGATTGAACAGTATTGTACTTTCTTATTGAAAGCATTAATAATTTGAACAACATAGAAAATCATCAAGCTGACCAATGCCAGCATTCTCAATTCTTTTTTCTATGAATTGTGTAATTTTATTTATTTTTTTGAGAGATCTGTGATTTTTGTGCTCATGAAGGTAGATGTAGCTAGTGTTGGGCGCTATCCAATTCTGAAATTTCTGCAAAGATTCCTTTGATCTGCTATTACTCTGATGGAAGATTAATTGAAATTACAGAAAAGTAAATCCTGTTTACTTCTGCCGTGCTGCCCATTCTCTACCAAAGTTCTACTGAGAGAATTCAAGATTTCAACAGACTTTCTACCCATCGATGGCTGCATTCTAGTTTGGATACGTACATCTGGAATTTCCATTCTGTTTCTATTGGTTTCCACTCATCACTCTGTCCCTAGTAAATGGCTCAGACTGGCAAGGTCAATGGTTAAGAGCTGAAACTTTATTGCTGGAACAGCACAGCAGGTCAGGCAGCATCCAGGGAACAGGAGATTTGACGTTTCGGGCACAGGCCCTTCTTCAGGAATGAGCAGAGAGTGTTCAGCAGGAGAAGATAAAAGGTAGGGAGGAGGGACTTGGAGGAGGGGCGTTGGAAATGTGATAGGTGGAAAGAGGTCAAGGTGAGGGTGATAGGTCGGAGTAGGATGGAGGCGGAGAGGTCAAGAAGAAGACTGCAGGTCAGGAAGGCGGTGCCGGGCTGGAGGGATTCGGCTGAGACAAGGTGGGGGGAGGGGGGATGAAGAAACTGGTGAAGTCCAAGTTCATCCCCTGTGGTTGGAGGGTTCCCAGTCGGAAGATAAGACGCTCCTCCTCCATCCGTCGCGTTGTTGTGGTTTGGCGGTGGATGAGTCCAATGACCTGCATATCCTCGGTGGAGTGGGAGGGGGAGTTGAAATGCTGTGCTACAGGGTGGTTGGGTTGGTTCGTCCGGGTGGCCCGGAGGTGCTCTCTGAATCAAGGTGCTCTCTGAATCAATGGTTAAGAGCAACTACTTATGCTGTTTTTTCATGGGTTTCCCCAATCTTGGGCTAAAAACACAACAAGGAGTTGCAGCAAATCTCCCAATTAGTGTCAGTACAGAATATTCACAAATCAGGTAAAGTTTGTCCCTGTGTGTAATTATCAGAGGGATATCATCTGCTGCAACAAAGATGATTTTTTAAAATTCTCTGTTTATTAGCTGTCCAATAGCCAGTCTCGCTGAGACCACTAAAAATCAGCGAATAACTACGTTGAGCAGGGCAACCATATTGATGCTATGAAATAAGGCATGCACTTAAGATGGATATGTAAACATTTGCAAGAACAATATAGTCTAGATAGCACTGTTTATGGTATTTTGTTGATATATGTACTGTATCAATTGACTGTTAACTTGATATATTTTACTTTTTCTTTCTAAAACTGGTTAAATTCATAATAAGTGCCAATGAATTTGACAAATATTTTGTTTCCAATATCCAAAAAAAAGTTATCTGGCTATTTTAGGATTCAATTTTCCAAGTTATGATACGAGTGTACTGCCACGAAAACTGGAAGGACAGCAGTAGGGACACTCACAGAGCCAGCATCAGTGAAGGAACAGTGATAAAGTTTAAAGTGGAATAGTGTATTGCTTGGAGGGGAACCTTTTGTTGCAAGTGTTCTCATACACGCTTGCCTTCTAGATAGTAGAGGTTGCAGGTTTGGAAGGTATTGTTAAAGGTGCCTGGCTGAGTTGTTGCAATGCAACATGGTAAATACTGCAGCCACTGTGAAATAGTGAAAGGAATGATTATTTAATGTGGTAAATGGGGTCAAGCAGACCACTTTGTTCTGAATGGTGCTTAGCTTCTTGAATGTTGATGGAGCCACATCCATCCAGGCAAGTGGGGGGTTTTCAATCATAACTCTAACCTGTGCTTTGTAGATGATGGACAGGCTTTGTGGAGACTGGAGAAGAGTTACTTGCTGCAAGATTCCTAGCTTCTAATATGCTATTGCAGCCATAGCATGTATATGGCTGGTTGACTACTGTTGACCAGAAACTAATTCAGTATCTGGTCAATTGTAGCCCCCAGGATATTGACAGTGGGGGGATTCAGCAGTGGATGATAATACAATTGAAAGTCAATAGAAGATGTTTGGATTTTCTTGCATTTGACCTGGTCATTGCATGGTGTGCTGTGATTACTACTTGCAATTTATCAGCCCAGGCCTGAATGAAGTCAAGATCTTGTAATATATGGACACAGTCTGCTTTACTATCAATCTTGGATCATTACCTCTTACAAGACATAATTTATTAATACAAGCTTGAAAATCTTTTTCTGATTTCCATATCAGTCCCCTGATATAGAATCTTAAATATGCAAGGCATTAAAGCTTTGTAGGGTTTGGCACCTACTTTTAGAAAAGACACAATGAATATGAGATGATTGCAGAGTCTACAGTACGCTGCAATGTTAGAGAGTCATAGAGTCATACAGCACAGAAGCAGACCCTTCAGTCCAATTTGTCCATGTCGACTTGGTTTCCCAAACTAAACTAGACCCATTTGCCTATGTTTAGCCCATACCATTCTAAACCTTTCCTATTCATGTACCTGTCCAAATGTCTTTTAAATGTTACAACTGTAGCTGTTTTTACCACTTCCTCTGGCAGTTCATTCCATATATGTACCACACTTTGCATGAAAAGTGTGGTACATGAAAAAGCTGCCACTCAGATCCCTTTTAAATTTTAACCTCCTCACTTTAAAATTATGCCCTCTAGTTTTGAATTCCTCGACCCTCAGGAGAAAAAAAAAACCTTTGTTATTCACCTTATCTTTGCCCTTCATGATTTTATAACTTCTATAAGGCCACCTCTCAACCTCCTGTACTAGAGGGGAAAAAAGACTCTGCCTATCCAGCCTCTCCTTATAATTCAAACCCTCCAGTCCTGGTAACATCCTTGTAACTCTTTGAAATTAATCATATCCTTCAGACTGTGAAGAAAATCAAAGCTTAGCTTAGCTTGAAACTAATTAAGGTGTTTTGGCAGTATCAAAGAAAATGCTAAATGGTAATGATGTTTAAAGGAAAATATTGGTTAAATGTAAAATTCAGTCTTGCAGTTCTAACTTCAGAACAGCAATACACTCGAAAACTATTAAATTAAACCAGCCAATCCAAGAGCCTTGCACAATAAAATAAATCAGCCAGGGAATATAGCTTCACAGTAGCTGTATTTCCAGGAGGTTGATAAATTGTTAATTTAAACAGTTTAATGTAGCTGATGGCTTTGTTGAAAAGTCACAGAACAGTACCCAAACCTGGAATTTCAAGCCAGCAGTTTACATGAAACTTGACAAGTGAACAATTCATGTCTGTCCCAAACAGTCTTTGAAAATTGATTCAGTGACTATTTCCACTCAGCATAAATACAAGAATTCACGGTCAGCAAACAAAATAAAAGGCCTAGATGGCAATTTATTTTCTATGTTTGATGAGAATCATTAACAGTATTTGTAATATTATTGACAAGGTTTCTGATATTGTGTTGTTATTATTCACTTGTCTGCAATTTACATATGAAAGATTACAGTTTTAAGTGGCATTACACGACATAAACCAAAGTTGACACTCCAAGCAAAATTGATAGGGTACTATGCAGTTGGAGATGTCACTTCAGGTGGATATAAAAATCCTCATGGCACTATTTTAGAGAAGAAAAACCAAGTCATCTGCATTGTCCTACCCAGTATTTATCCTTCAATCGCCATCGCAGAAATTAATTACCTGCTAATTACCGTGTTGCTGTTTGTGGAAATTTGCTGCAACATTTCCTACATAACAAAATGGCTTCATGTCATCAACTGTAAAAATGCTTGGATGTCTTAAGGTCACAAAACATGCCATCTAAATACAAGTCTTTTTTTATAAACCTTTTACTACAGGAGAGAAATTATTAAACAAATTGACACCCAAGTTGTTATTAGAGTTTGTGTAGATGTCATAGTGGTTTTTAATAATTACCAATCTGACTTATTAACTTCTACCTAACTGCCAATGTTTACATTTTAATAGGCATCAACTCCAGTATTAACAATGGAAATATCTTCAAAACAGGTAAGCAATCTAAATAAAATACAGCAAATACTCATTCATCAATGGTTGTATTTGGATTTACAATGTTTTCTTTCAATTGTCACTTTGGTTTACTAGAAATTATTGCATCCTATTGGGATTTGAGAGTAATACATAAGAATTGCAATTCCATAGGCACTATATTTACAAAACTAGAAACATCCAGTGTATCCAAGAGACTAATTTGGATTATAGTCAAAGACAACTATTATTGCCCTTCAAGCAAACTATTCTTGCAGAGGATGAAGATTATATTGATTCTACTCTCTCAAACACATGGTATAGGAGCAAAGGACCATTCAACCCCTCAAGTCTATTCCATCATTCATCTATGATTCTGTACCTTAATGCCATTTTTCTGCATGATCTCCATATCCTTTGATTACTTAATATCTAGAAATCTATCAATCTCTATCTTGAATATACTGTACCACAGCCTTGACAACCCTGTGAGTAAATGATTCCAAACAGTCATTACCCACTGTGTGAAAACTTCCACCTCATTTCAGTCCTGAGTAGCATACCTCTTATTCTGCAGCTGTGCGCCCTGGTGCAAGAACACCCAGTGAGTGTGGGAGTGTATGTGTGAGCATATGAGAGAGAGCTTGTGTATGAGAGAGGGTGTGTGTGTGTGTGTGTGTGTGTGTGGGGTGCAATGGGGTCACCTGTAGCATGACATAAGCCCAAGGTCCCAGTTGAGGCCATCCCCTTGGGTACCAAACTAGGCTATCAGCCTCTGCTCGGCCACTTTGCATTGTTGCCTGTTTCGAGGTCCGCCTTAGAGAACGGTCACCGTAAGGAGTTCGAATGCCCCAGACTGTTGAAGAGTTCTCCAACTGGGAGGGAACACTCCTGTCTATTGATTGTTTTGCATGCTCCCTCCCAGTCGGAGAACACTTCAGCGGTCCGGGACATTCGAACTTCTTCAGGTGACCATCCTCCAAGGTGGACTTCAGGACAGGCAGCAGGTAAAAGTGGTAGAGCAGAGGCTGATGGCCAAGTTCGGTATTCATGGGGATGGCCTCAACCGGGACCTTGGATGTGTGTCACAGTACAGGTGACCACACACACACGCACACACACACACACACCAGATGGCTAACTAATGACCTCTGCTGGTAGCTTCTTGTGTTGGCAGAAAGGCTGGCTTAAGGTGAATTTTCAGAAAGAAACAAAAACTTAAGAATTATTCCTGCCATTTGTGGAACTATAACATGATATTGATCACTAGGTTTATTACAACAGAGGTGAGGAAAATAAAACCTGTAAGAGAAATTTCAGAATAAGAGTTGTTGCAGACAAAGACAGCTACATATTCTGGACACATTTAGTTAGCACAAAACCTGAATGACTCAGTAAAATCTCCTGTTGACAGCCTCTAAATGACTTGAGCTTTACCAGAAAAGTAATGTAAATAACCCTTATACTGCATGGGATGATTTACAACCATGTGGTATATGAAAAGAAGGAGCTCATTTGTCTTAAACATTATTGTAACAGTATTTCTTTAAATTAGTTCACTAAAGACTTTCACATTACAAAAAAATTTGAACAAAGCCACATACATCTGCCCATGTGTAAAAACAGGTCAAGAAGTAAAAGTTTTATCAATAGTCTTGCCTTATGACTTGCTCATAATCTAAGAATATTGAAAGGCTAACTGGGATTTAATCTTACCAAACTGAAATCATTTTACTTTCAACTGGTTCAATATTATTTGAGGAATGCAGATTCTATTCCTTCAAAATTTCAGTATTTATAATTGAAGAAAAAGCCTCCGCACTACTAATCTTGTTCCATTCCTTTATACACTTAGCAATTCCAACATTTCATTCACTCCTCATATACCATCCTATCCTTCCTGTACCATTCCATTTCTTCTAACCATCCCATAACATTCCTATTCGGCTCTCACCGTCGTAAACTCTCATCAGTCCCGTCCCATTCTCCACAGCAACAATTTCTCCAGCCAGGGCAATTTTATCTTTGGGCTCCGCTTGCCTTCCTGTTTTGTTATCCTACCCCCATCCCAATTACTACAACCTGCTGGGGGGGCCCATGTGTCTCAGTGTGCACCAGATACCATCCACCAAATGAATCCACCCACAAAAACAAACAGTCTTTAACCTTACCAAATCTTTTGATGGACAAAAAACTGGGTATTCTTGTTATATATTGTGTGCATTGTGCTGAGAGATGTCAACCCTTAACAGATCCTGTAATTATGCTGGTTCATATCACTTACAGAAACAGATTTATGTTGGATCAAAGGATAGCGTGGTGCAGCTTGCTCTGCAGAGGTGTGGGGCGTATGGTACAGCTTGCTCAGAATGCTGCCTTGCTAGAGATCCCTACTGTGCATGGGATGGGAATTCATGTTGCAGATACGTGCCTGCACCAAAAAGGTAAATGCTAATAAAGTTAGTGTAGTTTCCATTGAGCTGTGATATTTTCACAGGCATTTAAATACAGTTATTGTGCTTCATTATAAACAGTTAAAAGTATTTTTTTGTAGTATATTAAGACTTTCTTGTAATGTTGTAGAATAATATTATGACACATGCTACATCAGGAAAGAATTATGATTTGTGGAACACCGTTCTAAGTGTATCCATGTTGACTCCACTTGCTGAGTATTTGTAGCCAAATAATTTAAGCTTTGCAATATTGATAGAAGTAGATTAGAGAAAATTCACCATGTAGTTCAACTGGTTACAAAAAAAAATTCTTTTACCCTCAGGACAGGCAATAAATTGCTGACCAGTCAGCAATGCCGATACCTCACAACTGAATAAAAATTCTTCCTTTACCAGTGAAGTAGTCAATGAAAACAGAAGGAAAATCACAAATGTCAGAAATATAAAATATAAATTAATCCATGATAGCAATCCAAAGAGAAATGATAACCTTCATCTTTTTAAACTGCAATGGCTGATCTGGAAACATCAGTAGCTAGTAGGAGAAAGTCAACTGAAACTTCATCAGCTCAGGTCAGCGACCTCATGTGACAGGCATTTCTGACTGTTACATCTGGATTTCCCTACTTTGATGGCAGCCTGGCAATTAAAAATGGAGCAGGGTCCTCCTTATGGAAAAAAGCCTGTCAATCCCAGAAAATTGGCCTTTTCAATTTCCCTCTCATGGTCCCACCCAAAACAATTGAAGGAGTGGATTGGCTAACTCACGCTGCAGACTTCCTGACTATTTCTTTGTTCTTACTATACCCTGCAAATGCTACCTCAAATATGATGGCTTTACTGAATTGGTAGAATGCAAGAAGAGATTGACAACTTGAAAGATCATCCAGAAGGATGGTTTTGTGTACAGTCACTTCCAGTACTTAGAATCCATTCTATCCTTGCTACTAATGATACCTTATGAACGCTGTTGTGATTTTAAGATAGGTTGTGCTTGTTGAGATCTTGGGCTTCCCTCTGGGGATCCTATTGTTTGTGCATTTTGAAGAACTGAATGATAAGAACATAGAAGATGAAAGGGTGGAAGACATTAGAGTATGGCAACTTGCATACTTACAGCATCTGACTTGCAGGTATCATTGTTCTGGGTCAAGAGACAACTCTGTTCCTAATTCACATAGTTGGCACTGTGGAATGATAAATGGAAGAATTAAAAGTAGATATACAGGAAAGTAAGGTGTTGGCAGTACTGAATGGGATGATGGGCTACAATGTCAAATATCACTCCCTTTATAGAAGTGATCAGCCAATGACACTAGCACCAGCATTTGTATTTAGCTCTGTCACCCTTGATTACACTTTGTACATGATCTTCCGCCAATGTTGTGCAAGTACACAACTGTAATAGTTCACTAGCAATCTTTATGGACTCATACAAATTCAAAAGATTTCATTGTTAATTGAATCTAATGATTAAAGGGTTTACTTTTCAATTAGACAGATCAGACGCCAAGATATAAAGTATGGAGACCCAATAATTCAGTGTTGGGATCAGGACGACTGTGAGTATATAAACATCAATATGGCAATTACAGCACTCCTCTGTATTTGTTAATGTTGGAAGTATTGAGCTCCAGTTAATGACAAGGAGCATCCTGTAACGTACAAATATTATTTTTGTAAGACAAAGTGAGGACTGCAGGTGCTGGGAAATCGGAGTCAAAAGTTTGGCGCTGGAAAAGCACAACAGGTCAAGCAGCATCCGAGGAGCAGTAGAGTCGATGTTTCAGGCATAAGCCCTTCATCAGGAATGTTGGGGGGGGAAGGAGCTGAGAGATAAAAAGGAGGGTGGGTTGGGAGAAAGGTAGCTGGGAAGGCAATTGATAGATGCAGGGGGGTGATAGGATAGTGATAGGTCAGAGGGGTGGAGTGGATAGGTGGGAAGGAATATGGACAGGTGGAGCAGTTCAAGAGGGGGGTGCCGAGTTGGAGAGTTGGCTCTGGAATGGGGGGGGGGGGGGGGGGGGGGGATGGGCAGGGGCACGGGGAAGATAAGGAAACTGGTGAAGTCAATGTTGATGCCAAGTAGTTGGAGGGTCCCAAGGCAGAAGATGAGGCATTCTTCCTCCAGTCATCAGGTGGCTTGGATTTGGCAGTGGAGGAGGCCATGATTTGCATATCCTTGGTGGAGTGGGAGGGTGAGTTGAAGTGGTTGGCCACAGGACAGTGGGTTGTTTGGTGCATGTGTCCCAGAGATGTTCCCTGAAATGTTCCACGAGTTTTTTCATGCCTGAAGCAGGAAATATGCAGTTGCAGAGAAAAAAGCTGAAAAATGAATTGAAGGAAATGAATGATAATTTGAAATCTAAAACAACAAAAATACCTGCCCCCAACTTCATTAATAAACCTAATTATTCGATAAATTCTTCATCAGTTGGATCTTTCTTTTATTCATTGTTTATGGAGACAGTTCTGACCAAACCAGGTTAACATTTTAACTTGTAACTACGTTCTGAGTGGGGTGAAAATTCTCAAAAGTTAACTGGGATGGAGTAATTTCTCGCTCTTATTTAAAGTTAACTTCAGTCAGGATTATTTCCCTGATAGCTTCTATCTGTTGACATCAGGCTAGCCAATTCCACAAATGCTCAGTTTTGTGTTTGTAAGATTTAGATAACCATCCCATAGGGGAAGAAGTTGCCTAAGAATGCTTCCCTCCTCCAAATAGCCTGTTTGATTTTAATAAGTCTTTCCTACACCATAAATTTACACCAACATAGATGGGTGGGTTAGTAAGTTTACAGATGATACTTTTATGGACCAGGCCCAAACCCTCAAAACATTTTTAAGCTGGTAGCCCAGACCATAAGTTTGCTATTTGTTTTAGGTAAGTGTGTAGTAGATGTTCCCAGAGTGAATCAGCTGGTCCGACTGCCAAGTTTAAACAAACATTATTTACTTACAAAATTACAGAATGAAACACAAAGAACAGAAAATAGAATACCGGATAACTTATTCTATCCAAAAACCCAACAGACTATCCTGACTTAAAGTCACTGTTCTGAAACTACTTGCAACAGTCCCGAAAAACACATCCATTAGCACAAAGAGTAAAAACAAAACAAACCAGGGCTTGAAGTTGGAGAGACAGAGTACCTGGCTGGACTTGCCCCAGCAGCCTTCCTTCACACACACTGCTGCTGAACTGAATCAAAACTCTAATCTAAACGAAGGCTAGCCACACAGCTAGCTGGTCACACCCGTTTGATTATACCAGTTTATTTTAAGACATGAAAGCCTCAGGCCGGCGGCATTATCTGTTGGGGGTCAACAAAAAGGGCCCAAACAAACCTTTCAAACCCAGCCTAGTTGGAGCCTGACCAATTACCACCCCCACCCTCCGCCCCCCTCCCGCCCCCACCTCTGGAAAAACAACTTAAGGGCATCGTAACCTTGTAAAAAGAACAGCATTATGACAATATATAGATCAGTGGAGTTGTGGATAGTGTAGAAGTTTGCCAAAGGACACAGTGGGACATAGATCATTTGCAGATATGGGATAAGAAATAGCAGATGGAGTGTAATCTGGGTAAGTGTGAGGTGTTGCACTTTGGGAGATCAAATGTTAAGGAAAAGTATACAGTTAATGTCAGGGACTCTGAACAGCATTGATGTACAGAAGAATCTTGGGATTCAAGTCCATAGGTCCATGAAATTGCCACACAAGTAGATTGGGTGATTCTGCAGATGTTTTGGCATGCTTGTCTTTATTGGTCGGGGAACTGAGTACAAGAGTCAGGATGTCATGTTGCAGCTTTATAAAACTTTGGTTATGCCACACTCAGAGTATTGCATTCAATTCTGGTCGCCACATAACAGGAAGGATGTTGACGCTTTGGAGAGGATGCAGAAGAGGTTTACCAGGATGCTGCCTGGATTAGAGGGTATGAGCTATAAGGAGAGGCTAGAAAAACTTGGGTTATTTTCTTTTGAGCGGTGGAGACTGAGGGAAGACTTGATAGAAGCCTATATAATTATGAGATGCATAAATAGGGTTGACGGTCAGAATCTTTTTCCCAGAGTTGAAATGTCTAATGACAAGGGCAAGCACTTAAGGTTAGAAGGGGAAAGTTCAAAGGAGATGTGAGGAACAAGTTTTTTTACATCAGAGACTGGTAGGGGTCTAGAACACACTGCTGGGGTGGTGGTGGAGGCAGATACAAAGGGGCATTTATGGCACTTTTAGATAAGCACATGAATATGCAATGAATGGAGCAATACGGACCAAGGGCAGGCAGAAGGGATTAGTTTGATTTAGTGTCATGTTTGGTACAACGTTGTGGATGAAGGACCCATTACTGTGCGTACTGTTCTATGTTCTATAAGTGACCCAGATATTTTAGGAGTTCAGGATTTCTCCTTTCAGAAAATACACTTCCCTAATTAAGGAAGGGTAAAGGATATTTGGGTTGATTCCAGTTGTAGAACAAAAATTTAAATGGGATGATTTATTAATTTTACAGTTTTATTACCAGAAATTAACAAGTAGTATATTTAAGTGGCTGAGTATATGACTGTGCTAAAAACAATAAAAAGACGTAATATCAAGTATGGTCAAATCCAGGTTGATCTAGTGGTATTATTGCTGGCTGTTAATCCAGAGACCCAGGTAATGTTCCAGGTGGAATTTGAATTCAATAAAAATATGAAATTAAGACTGTAATGATGACTGTGAATTGATTGTTGGAAAAATCCATCTTGTTCACCAATGTCCTTCAGGAAAGGAGACTGTCATCCTTACCTGGTCAGGCCTACATGTGACTCCAGACCCACAGCAATATGGTTGACTCTTAAACAGTTGTCTGGGCAATTAGGGATGGGACAATGAGTGCTGCCTGGTCAATGGCACCCTCATCCTGCGAATGAATAAAGGAAAGAGTTCGATTATTATTTATAACAACTCAAAAATATCTAAGAACCACTAGGAAGATATAAGAACAGCTAAGAATAAAATATCTAAGAATAGAATATACATTTACATTCAAAGTAAAATTTTACTTTAAAACTCCAAGCAAATAAGGTATCTTCTCCTGATTGAAGTATTACCATTGAAATTTCAGTGGCAGGGTCTCAATTTTAAATTATATGCACCCCTCTTCTTGGCTAGTATTGTTGTTAACACTCTAAATAGGTTGCTTCCACTTTCACATGATGCTGTATCATTTAACATTATGTAGTGATGATTCCGTTATGAAATTGTGAGATTTTATCTGGTCAATTTCTTTGTGGTGCTTTATACTTCTATCTGGATTTTCCCCCCTCCCTAATATTTTCAATCTTAAAAGCATCTTTCATTAAAGATTTACCTGTAAAGATATTTCATTTCCCAGTCTTTGAGTGTTGTCTTGTGCAGGTTTCTTATGGGTTTTCCCATGTTGAGGATCTTTAGCATTTTATCAATTAAATTGTTCCAGAACATCTCAGGTTATTTGGTACTTTACTTTCACACTAGGTGCAATGTTGTCAAGTGTCTTTACAGATCTTTTTCATGATTAAATTATTGTTTATACCATTTTATTTTTTGTTCAGAGCACTGATAAATAAATAGCATGTACAGCCTACCAAATTAGTTATTTTCATTCCTCAATCAGACCTATCGTTCTATCGTACAAGCTTCCTGCCCACCATAGCCTGACAGTAAGCTTGCTTCACAATGCCAAGACTCTGAAGGCTGATAGATAAATTTGGTATCTAAGAAAGATCACAGATCTGGGAGAATAGGGAAATCCATTTCATGGGTAGCAAAAAATTCCGGTACTGATAATATCCCATTTTCAGAATAAGGTGCCTTGGGGAGTCAGAACTCCTGATCATGGAGAGATGAATAAGCTGTCAATCATTGGGATAAGATTGGAAAGTCCTATTGCACTCAGGATGGGAGGGTTGACTAGAAAGAGCGCTCTCGGATGAATTATTGGACTAATTTGTTGAGACTGATGAAAATATCTGTTCTTAGCCCTAAAAGAGCGATTAATAACTAGTAGATTCAACACATCCTGCCTCCAACTGGGTGCCTCAATGCTGTAGCAATGTTTATGTTGTCTCCCACAACATAAGAAACTGGGTATGTTTGAAGAATTCAGCAAACATTAATTGTACCTAATTATTATGTACAAATATTGCATTCTTTATGCACATGTGTCTGGGCTATAGTCATAAAATGGCAACACTCAGTTACCTGGAGTCACAAACAGGAAGATAATTAATGAAGATATGCAGCCTAATTATAATATTTAAATGATCAATCCACTTCCCTGAGCATGTTGGTCACAAATAACTTCTCTTATCTCTGTTAAAACATGAAGTTGGGTGATTGCAAAGCCTTCTTGGTCCAGGCATCCTGTGTTTTAATCTCTGACATGACTATAACCTACTTCTTTTTTGAAGTTAACGTTCAGCCCCATCTTCCTTTGTTGATATTTTGCCACACATTTTACATGGGCATAGAATCATTTAAAGCACTTTTTTTGCAAAAACTAATGGTTTAAAACATCAGGCCACTAAAAACCTGGAAACTCCATAGAACACCTCGGGCTACAACATGGAACGTAAATATTCCGTCTAATTGCAATTGTATTGGGGCACATATGCTGTGTGGAGGAAAACATAATAATTTTATTTTACTTTCTGTAATGTCCAATTTTAAATGCTATGGAATGCCCTTTTACGAAAGAAGTGTAATTTGGAGAATAAAATTAATCGGCAGTTTTTATAGCATCTGTTTTCATTTTGAACCCTGGAATGTTTTAAATATGGGTTGTTCACTTTGTTCTGCCTTTGTCGGTATTTCTGAGAAAGGAATTATCATCCATTATGATTTTTTTTGTTAATTTGCATAATAAACATTTATTACCTAGATGCAAAGCATGTGCTAACCGAAAAGAAGTTAATTTTTGGAGTGCAATACAATTCAACATTCCTGGAATGCAGTCCAAGGTCACAGCAAACATCAGTCATTTGGTCTGTTCAGCGATCACTCAATGGCCAACAGGAGGAGGTAATGAGTCTGAATGTTGCATTCTAACACTGAACATCTTTTGGAGTTGCATAATAAATCTTTCAATTATATTTCATGGGACTTGTTTGATTATCAACCTGACAATAAGTATGTTGAAATATGCTTTCATATTACTTCTACAATTAAATTATATTCACATTTCAGTGCTAACTGATTGAAATGAAATATTCAGTTTGTGGACAGTTTTCTAACATTCGTGGAACATTTTAAGTGTGGAAGTATTAAAAATGCCTTGAGCACCATCATGTTAGCAAAACAGTGCCATTTCCAGCAAAATAGTATATCCGGGAGATGCAGATGCATGTCACTGCTTTACTGTCAGCTTATGATGTTGATAGAAAATTGAATATCAAGCAAAAGTGGGCTCATTGGGATGACTTTACTGCAAATTAAAGGTATGTTGACTTTAAAATTCAATTTGATCTATCTATGAAAAGACATCTGGACTTCAGCCTCTCATAAGGCTATAGGGTTTACTGAAATACTTGCTTTCTTATTTATTGTTCCAACAATATATTTCCTGCTTTCTCTCAACATTACAAGTTTTCAATTTAACCCTAGAAATAGTCTTGACCAGAGTTTTTTCCATGTCAAACTGATAATATCTCATTCTTTCAGAGGGGTGCTAACACATCTTGTTTTAAAACTGAACTTATTTTAATGTTTCTAACCCTGAAGAATCAACACTAATCCATGGGTTTTGGTCTATATTCTTGCTCTAGTTGACTGCACAGGAACATTAGAAGAATGATTTAATTTGCATTTGTTGCCATCCCTGAGGCTGTTAACAAATCTTAAGCTTTTTAGTTTCCAGTTGGGGTTCTCCAAAAGATGTGCAAGTTCTACTTTTAGATTTAAGAGGCTGACAGTTTTATTCAAACCACTCAGGATGCCTGAAAGCCCCAATACTTGGCAGCAGCTTGTGCAGCCTGGACACAGGGTGTCCCGCTGTGAGATAGGCATGCTCTGTTAATGTTTTGAGTCTGGAAAATGGCTACAATCTATGTCAATTTACTCCATACTTTTAAATGCAGCCTGACTCTTACTGCTCAAAAATAGTTTTTCTAACATTTGAGTTGGTTGACAGCTTTGGTCTTTTTTGTGAGCAATTAATAATGATATTTTTCGAGAACAGAACAATTTCTCAAGCTACTCTATACCAATATTATTGAAAATAGATGGGGTCTTTACAGGCATGGTTAGGGGCAACATTTTACACTATAAATATTATCATGAAAAATATTACCATTGGATTGCTGCATGTTATGATTATTTTAGAATTTTATTTACATATAATATTTAAGATTGCATAGTAGCTTTTACAAAACTGACCTAATCATTTGAATTGACACAACTGCTATGCTTAATTATTAACATGTTATTAACAAGCAAATAGAATATATAGCAAGGGTGAGAAACCTGATGTTAGGAATTAAACTCGTGATTTGAAGTAATATCAAGTAGTAAGGGATTCTATGAAACATTATTTCCTGAATGTGAAATTTAACTTTATTACAGAATTATCATAGAAACTGTCTGTGATTCATATTGTTTGCATTGGTTTTGGCAAGCTAGTCATTGTTTTGACTCAAGCTAAACAAAATATGAAAACCAACCATTTTATCAAAATCATTTTTGAGGCAATCTTCAGAAACTGATTTTTTTTGTGGAATTTTGTTGCTAAAATTAATTTGAAATTTCTATAGCTTAAATATAGATATGTGAACGCAAGAAGAAAATACTCCAAAATTGTGATTCCTTATGAGCACAAATATTCACAGAATGAAGGATATAATTTTTTAATATAAATGTATATTCATTAAATCATCACAATATTATGAATGGATCTTTAAGAATCTACAGGTATATCTTACTCTATATGTTTATATTTTGTTTTTACATAGGTAAAATATGGTTCCAGAATAATCAAAACCAGGCTTGGTCTACTAATACGTCACTTGCAGGAAGATGACGCTGGAATTTATTATTGCAGAGCTGTGGAAAATACATTCACACATATCATCACAAAATTCCATCTTAAAATTATACTGAGTGACTTCAAGCCAACACCAATGAAAGCAGGGTACAACGAAGGAAAGAGTAGAGATAGTCGGAACAGGACCAGGCTCCGTTATAAGGATTTTCTGCAGCTCCTGAACAAACCGGGCATTACTGTGAATGAGTACTGCCAGCAAATCTGGCGTAACGGAAAGAGAGGTCAAAATAGTAAAACTTCAGCAAAATGGAAAATTGCACCAGAGTTTAAACGGTATTAGACTTTGGGCAATATACAATACATTGTGGTGCTCCTTTGAGGAAATATAGTTACAAAATTTATTCACTGGACTTTTGTATCAGAGTATTGGCTGAATAAATCTAACTGTCACTGGTGTGAAGACTGAATAGATAAAATGGAATCTGGTCGTAAAAACTTAAAAAAAGTAATGTGAAGAATGAGTGTATCTGGATGTATTCTAATCATTAGAAGTACGAATTTCTTAAAGGCACAGTTTGCTTTAAAAGCAAATATTATTATGTAGGCATTTTTTTCATTAGATTGGGACAAAAATATTAACGGGTTCTTATAGCTTTCAAAAGCTCAGTAAATTAATCTTTTTGTGGCAGTGTGGATTGAATTTCTGCCCGAAACGCCCAATCACAGAGTTATCAACAATTTGATAAGTTAACCAAGTGTGCTGATTCACATTTCCTCATTATGATTTGCATCAAAAGGATTGTGAAGGAACATCCTCTGCAGTTTACGTCATTAGCAGTTGTCCAAAAACAACTTGCAGCCTTTAGAGTGGATCTGGTTCTTTCGGGTCTGTTTCTATACTATATGATTCTATAATAAGTTGTCAAGCACTCAAGACACTCTTTGAGAAGGAGTACTGTGAGCAATAGCTTCTCACCTGGCCATCTCAATAGCTCCTCATTTCAGTGATCAATGGCTTCTCAGTCCCCTGTAATTTTCACCAAAGTGGCACTCCCTGCTGTGCGTTTGGTTTGGTGAATGTGATGAGTTGTTAACTGCTCAGGAAATAGGTCAATTGGCTTTTAAAGCAGAATCCTTGGTTAAAACACAAATTACTGAGGTATTTGAATATTTAAGTGAGTTACCTAACCATTGTGCATGGAAATTCTCTGCCATTTGCAGCCCGGTCCAGGTGAAACCTAGAATTGGGAGGGGAACCTGGCCTAATGTCACTTTCAGAAGTCACATCCAGACCACCTCACCTTGTCTAGAAAAGTTCAACTATAAAAATTAGATAGAGATCACACACAGAAAGCAAAAGCAAATATTTGGATAGGTGACTAGAAAGAGATAAAAGAAGCACGGGAAGTACATCATCAATACTAATTACTATCTGCAGGAATGAGATTCCAAGTTATAAAATCAATCTTTTAGAGTTCAGCAAGGCTGTTCGGCAGAAATTATCACTTATTAAGCCATTAAAAATATACATACACCTGAACGCATCATCCTTAAATGGTTTTCAACATCTTTTGTGGTGAATTAGTGGACAATTTTAAACTGTTGCATTGATTTCAATGCCAAGTCTATTAGTAAGTTGCTTTAGCACTTCTGTAGACCATAAGGCTATTTCTGATAGTGACTTCTGTATTCTTCATTTAAATATTTTTAAATAGCCTTTCACAGCAGGCTTTGAAAGTTGCTGTCAGATTTCCTTTATCATAATGGTCAGCGCAAGTAGCCTCATTGTTGTTATCTGTACAAAATTCTAGTCAATATACACATGCTCTTGCTGATCAGGAGGAAGGATGGTGTAACTGGTTTAAGAATTGTAAATGCATCCTTTCATGTGTATTATTAAATTATACCCTGTAAGGGATTAGCACATGTTGTATTACATTTTTAAAATCATTAATTATGCACACCTAATATTTAGATTATAAAATATACCTTCACAGATATATATGTGATGATCTGAAGCTACAACTTAAGTAGTTTTTAACATATTACTTTTATGTGTGAAAAAAATAAATGTATACCTGGCAGGTATATTACATGTACCATCTTATGCATACAGAGTCTCCACTGAGTAATTTAGCTATTTCTTACATAACATTCACAATTAATTTTATACACCTTACACTGCTACACTGATTTAGGCTTAGGTGATATAATATTGTATGTAACGGAAAAACGACATACCTGATGAGCCTCAGCTAAGTATTTTCCTTCTAGGTGAAAGAAGGCATTCCAAGTGACTTCATTAAATTGTCTCTGCCAATTTGTTGCAGTGTGAATCGCCTCTCAGATTTTTGAATAGCCCTTGGATAAATATGCCAGGATACTGATACTTCTGATTAACTTTATTCTTGGAAAGTCTAAAACATGACCTTATTTCATGTGAACTTGAATTAAACATTGGTATCCATTGTATTAATGAGGTTGCACTAATAATCCACAATTATACTTTAGTCTTAAATGGGTGTGAAACATTCCTGCTGATTTTGCATACTACAAATAACAACGGACTTCAGTGTTGTTATGACATGGAGACAGGCAGATGAAACAAATCAGCCTTTCCAACTCTGTTTTCACAACACAGTGACAGTAAATTGTCAAGGACCCCCAATAGTTACTCCAATAGTTCCTAATAAAACTTTAGAATAACCAACCGAGACTTTTTTGAATAATTAATTTCCATTTTCTATTTTAAACAAAGTCTTAACTATTTATTAATGACACAATAACTTCAGCAGAGAGAAAATTAAACAATAGTAATGTAATTAATGTCTATGCTGTAAACACATAACATTTGTTCTCAGCCCTCATTCACCCACAAAAAAACACACATGATGAATAAAAATAACAAAAATGATCAGATTACTTAAATGTTTTTCATAATGCATTGTTTCACAGGCATAGATGGGGAGACTTAGTTGTGATTCTGGAACTGCTGGTTAGGGTCACCTTCTCAGTTTACCCAGGCAACGGCAGCAACACTTCCAACTCAGCTTTCTACTCTTTGGACTTCTGGAAGCTGGTGTGGGAGATTTTGCAGGAAGCTTTCATATCGTCGTGGTGCGTTGTCAGCAGCCAAGCTCATCTTCTCAGAAACACAATTCAAAAAAACAGTTCTGGTTATATCCTGGTAGACTGATTTTCTTTTCCCGAGGCCTCAACTACCACTAAACATCCACCACTAGCTTAAACATAGGGTTGCTTCCAGACTTTTCAGAACCAATTCTCAGGTACTGATCTCATTAGTAGCCAAATTCAGCTATCTATTTAAACAACAATGCTAACCCTAGGTTTGCTGGGTCTGTTGGAGTCCTTTAATCAAGAATCAGCCTGCAATGTGCACCCAGGCCTGGTCTTGGAAACAACAAAGCATGTTTGATGTGTTCTTTTCCTTTTACCACAAGCTGTGCCAAAGTCCAAAGTCATTTTGAACCCACAGTTCACAGATCACCAATCCAAACCAAAATTAATAAAGAAAATGAAAAATCAGTGAGGGTTTTAACAGCATTCAATAGATGCAAAATAGATATTGATTTAACATACCAATTTCACAAAATGTGCTGGTTACCTTTTCTACGGTCAGTCATAGCGGCTTACCTACTTTCATTTTTGTTTTAGTTTTTGGTTTTTGCATTCAGTGATTCATATAGCATTATTCACAATTTAAAAAGTCTTGAATTTTTGTTTATTTGTTTGAGTAACATGTGAATGATGGTTAAGGCATAGAACTCCTGTGCCCAGGGGCACCAACCAAATGTAGTGTCATGGGTAAAACTCTCTACAACATGACAACCACTTGACTTTTTTTGTTGACAAAAGTCGCACTTTGTCAAAGCTTTTTATTTTGTACTCATCAGAATATTTCACAAGAATATAAATTCAAGGGGAAAACCAACATTTATACTACGAGAGTGCAGATTGGTTGGCAAGTGGACACTGATTGGTGCAAATATTCTGAAGAAGAGTCAAAGTAGACTCAAAATATTAGGTTAGAAATCACACAGCACTAGGTTATAGCCAATAGTTTTATTTGGAAGCACTAGCTTTTGGAGCGCTGCTCCTTCACCAGGTGGTTGAACATTTCCAAATCAAAGTATGAGCTCTGTTTCACTTTCTGCTGCCAGACATGGTGAGTCTTATCAGTATTCTCTGCGTTTGTTTCATAATACTGCACACTAATTGCTGGCTCGGACAATATCATTCTTACACCAAAACAAAAATAATGAGCATTGGCTTTGAAAATAAAACAGAATCTTTCAATTTAAATTGTAATATCATTGCTAACTTGTGAAGTATCACAGTCAAAAACATGAAAACCATTGTGATGTTTCTAATCCATGCTGAATCATCAAGAATGTGCCTACATATGTGTACAGAGAGTCTTATCTGCCTACAGAGAAAATCTCAGATCAATCATCATCGACAATTTGATAAGATCTGAATGTTCTAATCTCATAACATATAACTTAAAGTACAAACATTTGTTTAGAGTGCAAATTTGACTTCAATTATTTATAATTCATGGGGCGTTAAAAATAAGCCACAGACAAAAGTGATACCAGATTTCCTTTCTCTCAGCACAGTGACCCTGACACAAAATGTGGCACTCCTCCCAGCATATAGATTGAAACCAGTTGAAATTACTCAAAGGAGATCAGACCTGGAACCTTTTCGCATGACTCAACTACTGTATAGTGTTATCCCTTGGGCACACAGCTTTCTTGTAGATGTAACATGCCTACTTTGTAAGACTTAAAAGCTCCTTCAGTAATTCAAACTTAGACATGATTGTACATTACCAAGAAAGAGCTTTCAGATAAATGCAGATTCCAAAAACAGCAATGAGATAAATTATAGGGTATTTTTAATGGTGTTACTAGTTGAGAGATAAGTACTGACCCGAACATGGTGTGGGCTCTCCTCTTAGCATTCTGCCATGGGATCCTTTAAATCAGCCCAAAGTAGTTTATGGGACAACATTTGAACACGTAAGAAAGCATAATTGAATAGTAGAAAGGTTATAGGGCAAAAGGCTAGTAAGCCTTATTCCATGTGATAGCTATCTGTAAATCAATGCAGATAGATTGATTTTCCTCCCTACCCCTCCCCCGCAATGTGGACATTTTATTTCTCTCTTTCTGCTAATCCAATACCCTTTGAAAGCTACAATAAACAATTCAACCACCACTTTCTCAGATTACACAATCCAGATCCTAACCATTTGCTGTGTAAAAAAAGTTTTCCTCATGTCACCTTTCGTTCTTTAACCTTTGTTTCCTCTGGTTTTAACTCTTACATCACTAAGAACAATTTCTCTTTATCTTCCCTGTCGAGAACCCTCATGATTTTAAATGCCTCTATCAGATCACACTACATCACAATAGCCCCCTCATTGTTGTTAAAATGCTTGTAAATTATTTCCACCTCCTTTTTAAAACCTTCCCATCTTCCTCAAAAATTTGTGGGTCAAATTAGTGTTTTGTAAAGGCTCATCAGAAATTCCTCGCCTTATCCCCTATGGCTGGAATTTTTCAAAGTGGCAAGCAGTCCCTGTGTGGTGGCTGCTCCTTCTGATGCCAGTAAAATGCAGCAGGGCAGGAAGTATCCTTTTTGGCACATCTTTCTAGTACTGAGGTTCCCATAGTGGCAATATCCCACATGGCAAGAAACTATTCTGTCATTTTCTGGGACCCATTGTATCTCAATCCATCTCTTTTAACGTGTTTTCTAATAGAACCTAGGAACCATTGTGCCACCTTAACTCACCAATGCCAAAGATAGCCACTACAGCCCCCACATGTGAAGATGGTGAGTCTATGGATCTATGGCTACAGTGACATTGGTCAGTCACTTTTATGTGTCTGCTTATGGATGGATGATGTCAGCACAAATGAACTTTTGACACGAGCGCAATTACATTTTTGGAGTTCATGATCCTTCTTTCTTTTCAAATCCATCAAATAAACCAGAACTGGCCTTGTAGGAACTCTAGGTTTTGTAGGACAAACCAATATTTTAACTGAAATCCCACACTCCTACCTCTCACCCTCACAACACGCAGCCCACCACTCCCTCTGCTCCAATCCCAACCTCACCATTAAACCAGTGGTAGTTTGGTGCACTGACTTCTACACCGCTGAAGCCAGATGCCAACTCAAAGACACCTCCTCCTACTGCCCTGTTGACCATGACCCCATCCGCCCCAAAACCAAACCATCATCTCCCAGACAATACACAACCTCATCATCTCAGGAGATCTCCCACCCACAGCCTCATTGTCCGCGAACCCTGCACAGCCTGATTCTATCTCCTTCCCAACCTCCACAAGCTTGACTACCCTGGCTGACCCATTGTCTCAGTCTGCTCCTGGCCCACCGAACTCATCTCCACCTACCTTGATATTGTCCTATCCCTCCTAGTCCAGGAACTCCCCACATATGTTCAAGACACCACCCATCCCCTCCACCTCCTCCAAGACTTCCCTTTCCCCAGACCCTAACACCTCATCTTCACCATGGACATCGAAACCTTCTACACCTCCATCCACCATGACCAGGCCCCCAAGCCCTCTGTTTCTTCATCTCCCGACATCCCCAACAGTACCCTTCCACTGACACTCACACTCATTTGGCTGAACTGGTCCTCACCTTTAACAATTTCTTCTTCTAATCCTCCCACTTCCTCCAGACAAAAGGAGTAGCCCTGGGCACCCAAATGGGCACCAGCTATGCCTGTCTCTTTGTTGGCTATGTAGAACAGTCTACCTTCCATAGTTACACCGGCACAACTCCCCACCTCTTCCTCCGCTACATTGATGACTGCATCAGCGCCACCTCGTGCTCCTGCGAGGAGGTTCAGCAGTTTATCAACTTCACCAACACATTCCACCCCAACCTTAGATTCACCTGGACCATCTCTGACACCTCCCTCCCCTTCCTGGACCTCTCCATCTCCATCGCTGACGACCGACTTGACACCGACATTTTTTACAAACCCACCGACTCCCACAGCCACCTGGATTACACCCTACCTCCTGCAAAAATGCTATCCAGTATTTCCAATTCCTCTGCTCCGCCGTATCTGCTCCCAGGAGGACCAGTTCCAGAACACACCAGATGGCCTCCTTCTTTGAAGACTGCAATTTCCCTTCCCACGTGGTTGAAGATGCCCTCCAACTTATCTCATTTACGTTCCGCACCTCCGCCCTCAAACCCCACCCCTACAACCGTAACAAGGACGGAACGCCCCGGTCCTCACCTTCCACCCTACCAACCTCCGTATAAACCATATCATGCACCAACATTTCCGCCACCTCCAAACGGACCCCACCACCAGGGATATATTTCCCTCCCCACCCCTTTCCATTTTCCGCAAAGATCATTCCCTCCGTGACTACCTGGTCAGGTCCATGCCCCGCTACAACCCACCCTCCCTTCCTGTCACGTTCCCCTGCCACCGCAGGAATTGCAAAACCTGTGCTCACACCTCTCCCCTCACCTCCATCCAAGGCCCCAAAGGCGCCTTCCATATCCATCAAAGTTTCATCTGCACATCCACCAATGTCATTTATTATATCTGTTGCTCCCGACGCTGTCTCCTTTATATTGGGAAGACAGGACGCCTTCTCGCAGAGCGAGTTAGGGAATATCTCCGGGACACTTGCACCAATCAACCCTACCGCCCCGTAGCCCAATATTTCAATTCCCCTCCCACTGTGCCGAGGACATGCAGGTCCTCGGCCTCTTCCACCACCACTCCCTCACCACCTGATGCCTGGAGGAAGAATGCTTCATCTTCCACCTCAGAACACTTCAACCCCAGGGCATCAATGTAGACTTCACCAGCTTCCTCATTTCCCCTCCCCCCACCTTACCTCAGTTCCAATCTTCCTGCTCAGCACCATCCTCATGACCTATCCTACCTGCCCATCTATCTGCTCCACCCTCCTCTCTGACCTATCACCTCTATCCATCTTTTGTGTCTTGGCTATCTTCTCCCCAGCTCCACCCCCCTCCCATTTATCTCTCCACCCCGGAGGCTCCCTGCCTTCATTCCTGATGAATAGATTTTGCCTGAAACGTCGATTTTCCTGCTCCTCGGATGCTGCCTGACCTGCTGTGCTTTTCCAGCACCAGTCTAATCTAGACTCTGATCTCCAGCATCTGCAGTCCCCACTTTTGCCTACAAAACCTTCCTGCCTGGTGAAAGTTACCTGAGACAAGACTATGCATCAAACACTAGTAATTCTACTCAGTGCAAGTTTATGAAAATCTTTGGTTGGTTTTGATGCCAATGAAATTCAGTCTCTTTGCTCTCTTCTTGTAAATTGCTGTGTAATCACATTCTCAGTGTTGGATACAATCTCTAGCTTTAATATCTAGTTGATGATGGGAAATTGATGATCACAATTTTGTTTCTCCTCTGGGCTGTGAACATATGGGCAGCGCCACCTATTGTCAGGCAGTTGCCATTCTGTCATTTTGTTGAATCTGTGTGTGTGTACAGTATGCTCATTGCACCACCTGACCATGCTGCTGACAATAAACATCTTTTTAAACATAATCCCAATCTGCCCAGCAACTTCAAAGCAGACAGTGCAGAGCTAGACTATATGCTCAATTCCCGGAGTGAGGCATAGACTCAAAACATGAGAACTATTACTAAATCTTTAATAGAGCTTCTAAAACAGTTTACAGCAGCCTGTAATTATACCCGTTGATTTATTGTAGAGTCATAGAGATGTACAGCACTGAAACAGACCCTGCGGTCCAACTCGTCCATGCCGACCAGATATCTCAACCTTATCTAGCCCCATTTGCCAGCACTTGGATCATTTCCCTCTAAACTCTTCCTATTCATATATCCAACCAGTTGTCTTTTGTTGCAATTGTACCAGCCTCCACCACTTCATCTGGCAGCTCATTCCATACACGCAACACCTTCTGTGTGAAAAAGATCCCTTTTATATCTTTCCCCTCTCACCCTAAACCTGTTGCCTCTAGTTCTGGACTCCCCCATTCCAGTGAAATGACCTTGTCTATCTATCCTATCCGTGCCCCTCACAAATTTATACACTTCTATGAGGTCACCCCTCAGCCTTTGGCGCTCCAGGGAAAACAGCCCCATCCTATTCAGCCTCTCCCTATAGCTCAAATCCTCCAACCCTGGCAACATCCTTGTCAAACTTTTCTGAACCCTTTCATGTTTCACAACATCCTTCCGATAGGGAGGAGACCAGAATTGCATGCAATATTCCAAAAATGGCCTAACCAACATCCTGTACAGCCACAATATGACCTCCCAACTCCTATACTCAATATCTGACCAATAAAGGAAAGCATACCAAACACCTTCTTCACTATCCTATCTACCTGCGACTCTACTTTCAAGGAGCTATGACCCTGCATTCCAAGGTCTCTTTGTTCACCAACACTCCCTAGGACCTTACCATTAAGTGTATAGTTCCTGCTAAGATTTGTTTTCCCAAAATGCAGCACCTCGCATTTATCTGAATTAAACTCCATCTGCCACTTCTCAGACCATTGGCCCATCTGATCAAGATCCTGTTGTAATCTGAGGTAACCCTCTTTGATGTTCAATACACTTTCAATTTTGGTGTCATCTGCACACTTATTAACTACACTTCCAAAGTTCATATCCAAAACATTTATATAAATGACGAAAAATCGTGGACCCAGCACTGATCCTTGTGGCACTCCACTGGTCACAGGCCTCCAGTCTTAAAAACAACCCTCCATCACCACCCACTGTCATCTACCTTTGAGCCAGTTCTGTGAGACATGATTTTCCATGCATAATGCCATGTTGACTATCCCTAATTAGTCCTTGCCTTTCCAAATATGTGTAAATCCTGTCCCTCAGGATTCCCTCCAACAACTTGCCCACCACCGACATCAGGCTCACCAATCTATAGTTCCCTAGCTTGTCCTTACCACACTTTTTAAATAATGGTATCAAGTTAGCCAATCTCCAGTCTTCTGGCATCTCACCTGTGACTATCAATGATACAAGTATCTCAGCAAGAGGCCTGGCAATCACTTCCCTAGCTTCCCACAGAGTTCTAGAGTACACCTGATCAGGTCCTGGAATTTATCCATATTTATGCGTTTCAAGACATCCAGCACTTCTTCCTCTGTAATATGGACATTTTTCAAGATGTCACCATCTATTTTCTCACATTCTGTATCTTCCATGTCCTTCTCCACAGTGAACACTGATGCAAACTACTCGTTTAATATCTTCTCCTATCTCCTGTGGCTCCACACAAAGGCCGCCTTGCTGATCTTTGAGGGACCCTATTCGCTCCCTAGTTACCCTTTGTCCTTAATGTATTTGTAAAAACCCTTTGGATTCTCCTTAACCCTATTTTCCATGTCCTCTTTTTGCCCTCCTGATTTCCCTCTTAAGTATACTCCTCCTGCCTTTATACTCTAAGGATTCACTCGATCTCCTGTTTATATCCGACATATGCTCCCTTCTTTTTCTTACTAAACCCTCAATTTCTTTAGTCATCCAGCATTCCCTACACCTACCAGCCTTTCCTTTCACTCTGACAGGAATATACTGTCTCTGGACTCTTGTTACCTCATTTCTGAAGGCTTCCTGTTTCCCAGCTGTCATTTTACCTGTGAACATCTGCACCCAATGAGCTTTTGAAAGTTCTTGCCTAATACCGTCAAAAATAGCCTTCCTCCAATTTAGAACTTCAATTGTTTCCATTCCTTTTCCATTATTCTTATAAAACTAATTAAATTATTTTACATTAAGACTCCTGCCTCTTGCTGTTTTCTTTCTGTTAATTTTTAACATTTGCAGACTGTTTCAAAGACTGGCTGCAAGAAATACGAATTACTCCATTCTGAAAAATGTAACTTGTCAAAATATGTTGAGTACAACTCATATTGCACTTCATTCCCTAGCGCGCGATGCAAGAAGGTGTCCTGTCTCCCCAATGTAAAAGAGGCCGCATCGGGAGCAACGGATACAATAAATGACATTGGTGGATGTGCAGGTGAAATTTTGATGGATGTGGAAGGCGCCTTGGATGGAGGTGAGGGGAGAGATGTCGGCGCAGGTTTTGCAATTCCTGTGGTGGCAGGGGAAGGTGCCAGGAGGGGAGGGTGAGTTGTTGGGGGGCGTGGACCTGACCCAGATAGTCATGCATTGACAGCCTACAGAACTTACCAAAAGAGCAAGTGGATGTGGTCTCTTCCCATGTTGGATTTTTTAAAGAACCTTAGGATCCAGACATGATTTTAGCTGTCCATTTGGCTTCTCTTTAATGAGAATGGAATTTACCCCATGACTCTGGTGATAACTTTCCCTCCTTCCATTTCTTGGAGCTCTTTCAAGGTTTCCTTTTAGTTCAGATCGCAGTTGAAGTTGAGGATTGGTCACGTAGTTTTTTAAATTCATTCATGGATGTGGATGTCACCAGAAAGGCTGGTGAAACCCTGACTGTCCTTGAATTGAGTGCCTTGCTAGGTCATTTCAAAGATTGGTTGACAGTCAACAACAGCTGCGTGTCTGGAATTAAATGTGGGCTAGACCAAGAAAATATGGAAGATTTTTTAACGACAATCAACAATTATTTAATTGTCACTAGTCTGAACTCTCAATTTCAGATTTATTAGCTGAATTTAATTTCTTTCAATTGCCATAACGTGATTTGAACCTCTTGTTTACTAGGCCAGTGGCATTGCTGCTACCATACTGTTAGACTAACAGAGGATTAATAATGATGTGATATTCAAAATCTTCAAAACGCGATCCAAGCATCTCATTGAAACATTTCAAGAGGCACCTATACCATAATTTCACATATCTGATTCATTGGGGGTAGAATCTAGAACCTTCAGTGCTGCTTCCTTCACAACATGGTCTACTTAAATAAGCTGCAGCTCTTCACAACTATTCAACCCATAGATAGCATGATAGTTTCTTTCAGCGACATAGAACAATCAGTCAATATTTTTCCTTCACGTCTCGCTCTTCTTTGCCATTAGCACTATTCTGGTAGCCATGCCCTTTAAAATTTTCAGGGTGTATCGTGTGGCAAAGCTTGAATGGAATGATGTTGCTCTGTATTCCAGTATCAATCATCAGTTTCAATTGTACGAATACTTTGCTGCACTGCAACTCATTTAGAGTCAAGGAGATGGACAGCACAGAAACAGATATCCTAACCGAAACTAGTCCCATTTGCCAGCACTTGACCCATATCCTTCTAAACCCTTCCTATTCATATACTCATGCAGATGCCTTTTAAATGTTGTAATTGTACCAGCCTGCACCACTTTTTTTGACAGCATATTACGTCCCACTCTTTGTGTGGAAAAAGTTGTTGCTTAGGTCATTTTTAAATGTTTCCCCTCTCACTCTAAACCTATGCCCTCTAGTTCTGGATTCTCCCACCCTAGGGAAAAGACATTGTCTACTTATCCTATCCATGCCCTTCTTGATTTTATAAACCTCTACAAGGTTACCCCTCAGCCTCTGACACTCCAGAGAAAAAAGCCCCAGCTTATTCAGCCTCTCCCTCTAGCTCATATCCTCCAACATCCTTGTAAATCTTTTCTGAACCCTGTTTCCTACACCATCAATATAATGCTGTAAAGGCACTTTCAAGCCAAACATATGAGATGTACAAGAGAATGTGTAAATCTTAAATTTCAAAAGGTACAGAGAAAATAATTGAAATGCACAGCAGGTCAGTCTATATCTCAAAACAGAAAGGACAGATTTAAAATTTGGGTGAATGTATCTGAATGCAAAAAGTGGGGATGTTTGCTGATGATTGCACAATATTCAGCACCATTTGTAATTCCTCAGATACTGAAATAGTCCGTGTCCAAATGCAACAAGATCTGGACAAAGTGAGGTTTAGGGCTGACAAGTAACAAACAACATTTGCACTATTTCAGTTCCAAGCAATGACCATCTCCGGAAAAAGAGTATCTAACCATCTTACCTTGACATTCATTGGCAGTACCATCACTGAATCACTCATTATCAATATCTTGGGGTCTACCATTGACCAGAAACTGAAGTGGATTAGTCACATAAGTACTGTGACCACAAAAACAGGGTCAGAGGCTTGGAAACCTGCAGTGAGTACTTCACCTCATGATTCTCCAAAGCCTGTTCACCATCTACAATGTACAAGTCAGAAATGTGGTGGAATTGTTGCCTGGATGAGTACAACACTCAAGAAGCCTGATACTATCCAGGACAAAGCAGCCGGCCTGTTTGAAACCATGTCCACAAACATTCAATTACTATGTACAGTTCTGTTCGCCACATTACCAAAAGGATGTGGATGCTTTGGAAAGGGTGCAGAGAAGGTTTACGAGGATGTTGCCTGGTACGGAAGGTGCTAGCTATGAAGAGAGGTTGAGTAGGTTAGGATTGTTTTGATTAGAAGAAAGGAGATTGATGGGGGACATGATTGAGGTCTACAAAATCTTGAAGGGTATAGACAAGGTGGATAGAGATAAGCTTTTGCCCAGGGTGAGGGATTCAATAATGAGATGTCGCGCATTCAAGGTGAGAGGTGAAAAGTTTAAGGGGGATACGTGCAGAAAGTACTTTACACAGAGGATGGTAGGTTCCTGGAACGCTTTGCCAGCAAAGGTAGTAAACGCAGGCACAGTAGATTCATTTAATATGCACCTGGACAGATGCATGAATAGGTAGGGAGCAGAGGGATACAGATGCTTTGGAATTCGGTGATAGGTTTAGACAGTGGATTTGGATCAACACAGGCTTGAAAGGCAAAAGGGCCTATCCCTGGGCTGTAAATTTTCTTTGTTCTACTTCACCACCGATACTCAATAACAGCAGTGTATACAACACGAACTGCAGAAATTCACCAGAGCTACTTAGGTAATACCTTCCAAATTCATACCAATTATGATTTGAAAGGACAAGGGTAGCTTGTAAGGGTAAATAAGAACAACCCCAGTTTCCTTCCAATTTGCCATCCTAACTTGGAAATATATCACCCTCTCTTCAGCATTTCTGGGTCAAAATCCTGGAATTGTTTCCCTGAAGACACAGTATTTCAACTGACAGCAAATAAACTGCAGCGGTTGAAGAAGGCAGCTCACCACCACTTTCTTGAGGAACAAGGGATGAGTAATAAAAGCTGGTCCAGTCACTGACTCTCACGTCTCATGCATGAATAAAACCAAACTGCATCTAATTAAAGGAAAGCGTTACATATGACATTACTATGACAAACCACGTCACAAATTTTAATTTTTCTCTTTAAAAAGCTGTATATCATCAGCATTTTCCTTGTTTCTATATTAGTACATGATCTCATCTGTACAAACGTACGTATTTATAATTTTTACACAATCAAGGAGCAGAGGTTTGCCACTCAACCCCTCGATTCTGCTTTGCCATTACCAGCCCTGATAACTGTTCAATGAAATTGTATTTCCTGGCTTCTCCTTGGAGAAGTATAACACTATAGAAATTTTAAAAATCACACAACACCAGGTTATAGTCCAACAGGTTTAATTGGAAGCACACTCGCTTTCGGAGCGACGCTCCTTCATCAGGTGATAGTGGAGGGCTCGATCGTAACACAGAATTTATAGCAAAAATTTACAGTGTGATGTAACTGAAATTATACATTGAAAAATTGATTGTCTGTTAAGCCTTTCATCTCTTAGAATACAGTGATAGTTTCACTTCTTTCATGTGTAAATCACAAAACCTTTTTTTTAAAGTTGCATTCTCGGGTTAACTGTTAACAATGGAAATAACTAGACAATATGTTGAAGGTGTTGGCCCCATGTGTTCTCTGTCTATGCCATGATGTTTAGATTGATTCTAATCTAAAAAGTGAGATAATAGAGTGAGATAACACTTTTTAGATTAGAATCAATCTAAACATCTTGGCATAGGCAGAGAACACAGGGGGCCAACACCTTCAACATATTTGAGGAGAAAGTGAGGTCTGCAGATGCTGGAGATCAGAGCTGAAAATGTGTTGCTGGAAAAGCGCAGCAGGTCAGGCAGCATCCAGGGAACAGGAGAATCGACGTTTCGGGCATAAGTCCTTCTTCAGGAATGAGGAAAGTTTGTCCAGCAGGCTAAGATAAAAGGTAGGGAGGAGGGACTTGGGGGAGGGGCGTCGGAAATGTGATAGGTGGAAAGAGGTCAAGGTGAGGGTGATAGATCAGACTGGGGTGGGGGCGGAGAGGTCGGGAAGAAGATTGCAGGTTAGGAAGGCGGTGCTGAATTCGATGGATTTGACTGAGACAAGGTAGGGGGAGGGGAAATGAGAAAACTGGTGAAATCCGAGTTCATCCCTTGTGGTTGGAGGGTTCCTAGGTGGAAGATGAGGCGCTCTTCCTCCAACCGTCGTTTTGTTGTGGTCTGGCGATGGAGGAGTCCAAAGACCTGCATATCCTTGGTGGAGTGGGAGGGGGAATTGAAATGTTGAGCCACAGGGTGGTTGAGTTGGTTGGTCCGGGTGTCCCAGAGGTGTTCTCTGAAACGCTCTGCAAGTAGCCGGCCTGTCCCCCCAATATAGAGGCCACATCGGGTGCAGAGGATGCAGTAGATGATGTGTGTGGAGGTGCAGGTGAATCTGTGGCGGATATGGAAGTTTCCTTTGGGGCCTTGGAGGGAGGTGAGGGGGGAGGTGTGGGCGCAAGTCTTGCACCTCCTGCGGTTGCAGGGGAAGGTGCTGGGAGTGGAGGTTGGGTTGGTGGGGGGTGTGGATCTGACGAGGGAGTCACGGAGAGAGTGGTCTTTACGGAATGCTGATAGGGGAGGGGAGGGAAATATATCCTTGGTGGTGGGGTCCGTTTGGAGGTGGCGGAAATGACGGCGGATGATGCGCTGTACGTGGTGATTGGTGGGGTGGTAGGTGAGGACCAGTGGGGTTCTGTCCTGGACCACTGGTCCTCACCTACCACCCCACCAATCACCATGTACAGCGCATCATCCGCCGTCATTTCCGCCACCTCCAAACGGACCCCACCACCAAGGATATATTTCCCTCCCCTCCCCTATCAGCATTCCGTAAAGACCACTCCCTCCGTGACTCCCTCGTCAGATCCACACCCCCCACCAACCCAACCTCCACTCCCGGCACCTTCACCTGCAACCGCAGGAGATGCAAGACTTGCGCCCACACCTCCCCCCTCACCTCCCTCCAAGGCCCCAAAGTAAACTTCCATATCCGCCACAGATTCACCTGCACCTCCACACACATCATCTACTGCATCCTCTGCACCCGATGTGGCCTCCTCTATATTGGGGAGACAGGCCGGCTACTTGCAGAGCGTTTCAGAGAACACCTCTGGGACACCCGGACCAACCAACCCAACCACCCTGTGGCTCAACATTTCAATTCCCCCTCCCACTCCACCAAGGATATGCAGGTCTTTGGACTCCTCCATCGCCAGACCACAACAAAACGACGGTTGGAGGAAGAGCGCCTCATCTTCCGCCTAGGAACCCTCCAACCACAAGGGATGAACTCGGATTTCACCAGTTTCCTCATTTCCCCTCCCCCCACCTTGTCTCAGTCAAATCCATCGAATTCAGCACCGCCTTCCTAACCGGCAATCTTCTTCCCGACCTCTCCGCCCCCACCCCAGTCTGACCTATCACCCTCACCTTGACCTCTTTCCACCTATCACATTTCCGACGCCCCTCCCCCAAGTCCCTCCTCCCTACCTTTTATCTTAGCCTGCTGGACAAACTTTCCTCATTCCTGAAGAAGGGCTTATGCCCGAAACGTCGATTCTCCTGTTCCCTGGATGCTGCCTGACCTGCTGCGCTTTTCCAGCAACACATTTTCAGCACCTTCAACATATTGTCTAGTTATCACCATTGTTAACAGCTAACCCGAGAATGCAACTTTAAAAAAAAGTTTTGTGATTTACACATGAAAGAAGTGAATCTATCACTGTATTCTAACAGACGAAAGGCTTAACAATCAATTTTTCAATGTATAATTTCAGTTACATCACACTATAAATTTTTGCTATAAATTCTGTGTTACGATCGAGCCCTCCACTATCACCTGATGAAGGAGCGTCGCTCCGAAAGCTAGTGTGCTTCCAATTAAACCTGTTGGACTATAACCTGGTGTTGCGTGATTTTTAACTATAGAACATAGGAACATTGCCACATCTGATTGCAACATTCTGCGTCATGACAATCAGGAGCCTGTTGGTGGCGCTGCCTGGAGCGGTTGCGGCGACTGACAGGGGTTCAAGGGCTGGTACGGTTTTGCGCTTGCTCAATGCCGGTAGGATTTGTACGCATGACCAATGCCGGCAGTGTCCCCAAGTCCGCTGCCATATAGCTTGTGCTCATGCCCGGTGCCGGCAGTGTTTCTGCGCATTCCAGTATATGCGCATGACTGGTGCTGGCGGTGTTTCTGCGCATGCCCGGTGGCTGGAAGGAGCTGTCTGAGTGTAGTGTGGAGCTGGGTTGCTGGTGTGGTTCGGTGAAGTTTCCCTGTCGCCATGGTGCTGGACCTAGATCTGTTCCGCAAGGACAAGGGAGGGGACCCCGAGAAAGTCCGGGAGAATCAAGTGAACCGTTTCAAAGACGTGTCGCTGGTGGATAAGTTAGTGGAGGCGGACTCAGAATGGAGGAAATGTGGGTGTCGATGTGACTTCTAATGGATAGGGGTCTTTAACAGGGCCTCGGGATGTGGGGATAGAGGAGGGGAAGGGAGAGGGGGTGACCCCCCCCCCCCCCCCCCGCTAACAGGGGCAATCCGAGCCCATTGAATGATGACTGCGGGCCCGGGATACTGCGCATGCGTGCCTGCCTGCAGACTTGTCAAACCCTGAATGGGAATATGACTGAGACTAAGGGAGGGGGGTCTATCAACAACAGCCTGTCTCAGATTAACCTCAACCCTGAATGGGAATATGACTGAGACTGAGGGAGGGGGGGCTATCAACAACAGCCTGTCTCAGATTAACCTCAACCCTGAATGGGAATATGACTGAGACTGAGGGAGGGGGGGCTATCAACAACAGCCTGTCTCAGATTAACCTCAACCCTGAATGGGAATATGACTGAGACTGAGGGAGGGGGGGCTATCAACAACAGCCTGTCTCAGATTAACCTCAACCCTGAATGGGAATATGACTGAGACTGAGGGAGGGGGGGCTATCAACAACAGCCTGTCTCAGATTAACCTTAACCCTGAATGGGAATATGACTGAGACTGAGGGAGGGGGGGCTATCAACAACAGCCTGTCTCAGATTAACCTCAACCCTGAATGGGAATATGACTGAGACTGAGGGAGGGGGGGCTATCAACAACAGCCTGTCTCAGATTAACCTCAACCCTGAATGGGAATATGATTGAGACTGAGGGGGGTCTATCAAAAACAGCCTGTCTCAGATTAACCTCAACCCTGAATGGGAATATGACTGAGACTGAGGGAGGGGGGGCTATCAACAACAGCCTGTCTCAGATTAACCTCAACCCTGAATGGGAATATGATTGAGACTGAGGGGGGTCTATCAACAACAGCCTGTCTCAGATTAACCTCAACCCTGAATGGGAATATGACTGAGACTGAGGGTGGGCTATCAACAACAGCCTGCCTCAGTTTAACCTCAACCCTAGATAGGAATCATGTACTCTTTGCTTTCCTGACCTTTGGGGGGAAGTAGAAGTGTTTATGGGCTGGGCTGAAGCTGTGGCTCAGAGGTTGCTGGTAACATTTTGCAGATAATTAAAGACTGCACCCCAGGTCTGAAGGCTAGAGAGGATTTTCCTGAACCATACCCATTAATAGGTTCTGGATTGATCTCCGGAAGTTGCTGATCACAGTACTTGTATAGCGAGATCAAAATCGAGAATGGTTTCAAATCTGATTCAAGGTGCTGATCTGGTCTGGTAGCATCTCTGGAGGGAGGAACAGGGTTAAACTTTCAAGTCTGATGTGTACAGAATTCTGAAGATGATTCATATTGGACTCAAAACATTAACTCTCTGATTCTTTTTGCACAATGTGACCAGAGCTCCTGAATTTCTACAGCATTTTCTTTTTTTCAGAATTCCAGTTTCTGCAGTATTTTGTGTTTGTGAATGTTGATGGGACTACTGTGGTAGGGGTCTTTAACAGGGCCTCTGGGTGTGGGGGTGGAGGAGGGGAAGGGAGTTGATCTCATTTGAATGCATACATTACAGCACTTGCTGAACAATTACATTTTTATATATTAAGAGAGCTTGAAGCATGCTGCTGCAACATGTACAGATTAATTGAGAGTTCCAACTAGGCAGAAACTAAGCAAGGGGATTGCTGTGCTCAAACCTAATTTATAGTAATAATGCGTTTAGATCAATAGATACAGTGAAAATGCACCCTTAATAATTGCTGTCATAATCACAGTTGCTATTTTGAGGTAATTTCTAATTGTATGTGCTTTCATAGTTAAAAGCATAAGCTTATGCCTGTAATAAGAAACATGAAATGATGGTGAACTTCCAAAAAATATTGCAATGCTGTTTCATATTGAAGGACCTTTTATGACGTACTTGTCTATTGGACACTTCCTTGCAGTTGCATTCAGTGACACAATTACCTTGATGTAGTAACCATATAGTTCCACAAGGTGTCTGCTGTTGGTTTTCAGAGGCTGATGCAATCTCAAACAAGCCAGATTTTTGTTTTTACTTTCCAAAGAAATCTGAGAAGTTTCTTTTTGACTACAGTCTTTTGCCATGACTGCTTATTTCTGACTTTACATATATGTTGCTGTGATTCTTTCCTGATGGGATAACTGAGGTGTGACTGGCTGGAATCACTTAAATTTAGCAAACAAGGGTATTGCAGGGACAGGGCCTTTGACCCATCAACTGTACTCCCTCTGTATAAAAACTGAAAATGCCTTCCAAGGCATAATTGAAGTAACTTCCCCTCAGTTGCCAATCACCTGTCCCTGAAAAGTCTTGCATCTAACAAGGTTGTGTTGTGATGGATATAGAAAGCAAATGGACATGAAGTAGTTAGATGTTTAAAGAAGATTTAACAGACATTGCATATAAATTAATACTAATTATTTTTGTGGGGGGCAGTTGGGTGTGGGTGCACATCAGTTATTATGTACCTGCTTCAATTTCCCAAATTTTTTTCTTCCAAATTGTAGTTGCCTCTAAAAGTTATCACTAGCCAGTAAGAATTAATGTACAAAAGGTTTTCAACACTTGGGCTTAGAAACATTTTATTCATGGACTATTATGCTTTAATGAACCATGTCAGCTAAAGATTCAGTAACACATATTAATCTATTTGTGGATGTATTTCTAAAAATATGTTCACAAATACAAATTTGGTCCTAGTGAAGTAAATCCTCATTTTAAAAATTTGCATCCTTTTTAAAACCTCCTCTGGCCTTGCCTTGCCCAAGTCCTGTCTTCAGTGACTCTGCAGTGCACCAATTCCAGTCTTTTGCATTCCTTGTTTTGTTGCCTGCATCATTTGGTGGCTGTACCTCCAATTACTGAAGCCCTTATTAAATGGATTTTTCCATCTTTTAACCTTCTTTTTTGCCTTAAAGATGTTTTCTAAAGCCCTATTTCTCATCTGCCATAATATCATGTGTGAGTCTATGCCAAATTTTGTTTCAAATGATAATGTAAATCAACTTGGGGTGCCTTTATTACATTAAAGGTGTTACATAATTCTGATTAAGTTATTCAGAATGATGATAAGATTTGATAGAGTTGTATTAGGGGAAACAGTTTCCACTGGCAAGAGTGTTGGTAACCAAAGGTGACTGATTTCAGACGACTGCTGGGAAAACAAATCAAGGGAGAGACCTGAGACATTGTTTTTAAGGCAGCAAGTTATGATCTGGAATTTGCTGTCTGAAAGAAAGCTGGTTCAATCATAACTCAAAAGGGAATTGGCGATCTAATTTAAAAGGAAAAAGGACTATGGGGAAAAAGCAAGGGGACTGGAACCAGGTAGATAGCTCTTTCCAACAGCCAGCTTAAATCTGAATGGGATGTGTGATTCTACATTGCCTGGCAAAAGATGTGAACACATTGGAGAGAGTGCAGAAAAGATTTATTAGACTCTTTATGTTGGACAGGAAAAGGCTAAGGGGAGATCTTTATTGAATTTTCAAAATCATGAGAGTTCTGGAAAGGGTGGAAAGGGAGAACCTATTCTTAATCAGGTCAAGATCATGAGGAATCAAATTTCAAAAGATTTGCAAAAGAAATATATGTGATGCAAAAGAAATGGCTTGGTTGTGGAATGCACTGCCTGGGAGTGTTGTTGAGACAGATCGAATCAAACCATTCAGTAATTATTTACATCAAAATAATATGCAGGGTTAAAGGGAAAGGCAGGTGAATGATGCTCCATTTGCTCTTTTGGAGAGCCACTGTACAGTGATGGGCCGAATGGTTTTATTCTGTGCCTCAGCAGTTTTGTGATTCTGTTGTTCAGCACTTTGATTGCATGCATTGGATTGAACAATCTGTCACTTTAACTGTAATGCGGGAGGAAAAGGGGAAGTTCTTGCCACATCAACTGATTTGAGAGATTGCTGGTGCTGGGTGGGAGGTTAGTATTAAGAGGTGCTCTGCAGTGCAGCCTGTGACAGCAGATTATTCAGATTACACCTCTTTAAATTTTGAGTTAATCTGTGTTTGCACAGAATTCATAAATTATAGTGAATTTTAAATGGGTAATGACAGCAAACACTCATACTCCATATTAAATACCCCTGCAGAATCAAGCCGACTATGAATTTTTGAAAATATCAACCCTCGTCTTTTGTTTCACTTTCAGAAATTCCTGGGTAGAATTTTTCAAGTGTTTTAATTAAACAAAAGGCTGCAATATTCTTTTCCTCACAATCTTAAATAATTAGCACTTTGCCTTTTATTTTTTGTGCAAAATTTACTATTACCCTGACAGCAGGTGCAGCCTCATTCCTTTGTTTGGGGGAATTGATAAAACTTTTATTTTTGAAGCAGTCATACTGTATATGGTAACATGCGAATAGAATTCAACTCTTTTAATTTGGAAAAATGAAGCGCTATTGTTTTCAATTGTGAACAGTTATTCTCAGACATTCAATGTTCTTTGATCCTTAAAATGTTTAATTTCAAATTGATGAAATTAATTAATTCTGTATGACCTGTAGAAATGAGAAAAATCTAAAGAAGGGAATTTTGAGAGTTTGCTTCATAGCATACCAACCAGCTTATTTAAGTTAGATTTATATAAAATTATTCTCTGATATAAGCCAAAACCTGCAAATTCAAACCAGTGTTTTACACTGCTCAGGTCTGACCATGCTTCTTGCTCCTCAATTGTACATGCACCTGGTATTGTTTGTGCTAATGCCTTTCTATTTTTAAACAGGTCGGTTCCGCGTCGACAACTTAAACAAATTGAAAAATCTGTGCAGTAAAACAATTGGAGAGAAAATGAAGGTAACTTAAGCTTGTCTACCTTCATGATTACCAGGTCATGTAATAGTCAATATTGGCTTCCACTCAGTGTCGTAATGTGTTCTGTAGCAGATCATACATACAAAATGGGCTGTCTTACTGGAGGGACAAATAAGTGGCAAGAAAGGGGAGGAATTTGCAACTTTATAGCCACTTTTATATTTTGTGGATGTTCCAAAGTGCTTCACAGATATTGAAGTGAAAATCATAGTTGTAAAATAGTTAAAACTGGCAACCCATTTCCATGGACTGAGCTCTCCAAAAAAAGTAAAAATGATCACATAATCTATGTTGGTTATCTTGATTGAGGAGTAAATGTAGATTAGGAGAGTTGACATGTTTTCCTTTAGTACTGCTATGGAATTGTTTGAGTTCACCTTGGAAAGGAATGCAGAGCCTTGCTTTAATTTTTTCTGCAAAAGTGGCTGCCTAAATTATATATGTAACTTTGAGTTGTGCTTCATTCTATGATCTTCTAACACTGAGATAGGAGTGATACCACAGAGTGAAGGATTTACATTTGTAGATATTATTGATCTTGATTTCCCCAAAAAAAGCCTTTGACAAATTATCACATTGATGGCTATAATGTGTCATGTGGAAATAGTGGTCAAAGTTTGAAGAAAATAGCAAGTTGGCTACTGGAGCGTGTCCAGCGGAGATTCACACGGATGATCCCTGGAATGGTAGGCTTAACATATAAGGAACGGCTGAGGATCCTGGGATTGTATTCACTGGAGTTTAGAAGATTAAGGGGAGTTCTAATAGAAACTTACAAGATAATACATGGCTTGGAGAGGGTGGACGCTAGGAAATTGTTTCCGTTAGGCAAGGAGACTTGGATCCGTGGACACAGCCTTAGAATTAGAGGGGGTAAATTCAGAACAGAAATGCGGAGACATTTCTTCAGCCAGAGAGTGGTGGGCCTGTGGAATTCATTGCCGCAGAGTGCAGTGGAGGCTGGGACGCTAAATGTCTTCAAGGCAGAAATTGATAAATTCTTGATGTCACAAGGAATTAAGGGCTACGGGGAGAATGTGGGTAAGTGGAGTTGAAATGCCCATCAGCCATGATTGAATGGCGGAGTGGACTCGATGGGCCGAATGGCCTTACTTCCGCTCATATGTCTTATGCTCTAATAAGCAATGTGATTATTAATAGTAGCAGTTTTTTCTGGAGTCCAGGCAGTAATGTCTTTTGATTTCAGCATGTAACAACTTAATATGTTAGTGAGCTCAGTGACTGACATTTGATTAAATTGTGTATTGACAAGTAAAACATTTGGTGAGTTTTGTGAATCATAATTTGAATAATTGGACTGAGACATGCTTTCATCTAACTCAGCAAACAAGTTTTGTTAAGCAGAATTGTGACTGTTTAATGTACAGCCAAATGTAATTATAAAACTACTTTAGTTTTTATGACTTAGTTTGTTTTCCACAGAAAAAGGAGCCTGTTGGTGACAGTGATAATCTACCACAAAATTCGCAGAACCTTGATGATCTCAATGCTGAAGTTTTAAGCGTGAGTGGCACTGATTCAGTTATCGTCTTCTATTTCTACCATTATTGGTGCAATACACTACTTGCTGTCATCGTTTTTAAAAATGCCATTACATTCTTTTAACCAAAAATTAACTCTCGTTATGTTAAAATGCAGATGTGAATCCATTGAAGTGTTAACCTGAATATATATAAAAATGAGTCCTTTATATTACTTTTGTGTTTGGCTGAATTCTGTCCTTGACTTTCTACTTGTGTATTCTATCTTTATGGCCTGGTTTACTACCTGTAATTTCGAGGGTGGCCTTGCTCCTTATTCCTAAGTTGCGAACAATGACTTCAGTAGCCAGTGACCAGAACTTGGAAGCAACAAACATTACTCAATGCATGATTTTCATTTCCTTCTTCTGATAGTTCTTCCTTCCTACATGAAACAGCTTGCATTCTGAACTGTGTCGAGCAGCTTTAGACTGATTTGTGCCTTTCTGTTTTTTTATTGAACAACTTAGAGCCTGAGTCATCGGGTCACTGTTTTGCTGTTGTAGTTGAATTTAATTGTCATTAGCTTTTGGTTTTTCAAAAAAAAAAGCAATTTGGGTTAAAAATGGAAAATATTAGTCATACACACCAAGCCCATAAATGTATGGAGGGAATAGGTTAAATTTCAGTGCAGTCTCTTCATCAGGACTGGAAATTTGGAGATAAACAAAACGCTGTGTAAAATTAAGATTACAAAGTCCCTATGTTTGTTTTTCACCAGTTAGTCATACCTAGCATAAAGGAAGATGGTTGCGATTGTTGGAGGTCAGTCATCACTGCTGCAAGCAATTATTGCAGGAGTTTCTCAATATATTCTCCTAGGCCCAACATCTTCAATTGCTTCATCAATGACCTTTCCTCCCTTTATAAGATCAGAAGTGGAGATATTTGTTAATGCGTGCACAATGTTCAGTACCATTCATGAGTCCTCGGATACAGAAGAAGTCCATGTTTGTGTGCATAAAGAGCTGGACAATATCCACACTTGGGTCGGAAAGTAACAGTAACATTCACACCACATTAATTGCCAGGTAATGACTATTTACAACAAAGAATCTAACCATCACCTTTTGATATTCAATAGTGTTACCATCATTGTATCCCCCACTAGCAACATCCTTGGGGGTACGATTGACTTGAAACTGAATTGAACCAGCTATGTAAAGATGGCGGATCAGAGGCTAGGAATTCCGTGGTAACACAGCTGCTGTCTGCCCACCTACAAAGCACAAGTTAGGAGTGTTGTGGAATCCTCTCCACTTGCCTGGCTGGAGCAATTTGAACAACATTCAAGAAGCTAGATATCCAGGACAAAGCACCCCACTTGACTGGTGCCCCATCCACCATCTCCAACATTCATTCCCTACACCATGAATGATTAGCAGCAGGATGTTCCGTTTACTGGATGCATTGTGGTAACTCACAAGGCACTTTTGGCAATACCTTCCAACCTGTCACTTCTACCAGAAGAACAAGGCAGCAGATGCAAGGGGACATCGCCAAATGCAAGTTCCCCTCCAAGCCACACACTGTCCATGCTGCTCTTCATTCTCACTGGGTCAAATTTCTGGAATACTCTGCCTAACAGTCCTGTGGCTGTCCCAAAGATCGATCCAATGGTACAAGAAGTCAGCTTGTCATACCTTTGTCAGTGTAATTAAGGATGAACAATCAATACATCCACAATGAATGGACAAATGATCGAAACTTATTGCATTTGTTCAGTAAATGATTTTGTCTTTTAGCACTGAAATTTATTTTTACTTAATTGCTTTTTTTCAACTGCATATGCACGAGACATATAATTGTAAGTAGACATTACACATGTTAAAGTTAGTTTTCTGTTACAATACAATTTAAGTTGGCTAATACAAATAATTTCAGTCATATTTTCTTTAACTGCAAACTATCTATATTTGGAAAATTTTACCTTTTCAGGATTTAAGTGTAACTCAGATCAAGAAAATACGGGTTCTCATTGATGAAGCTATCACCAAGTGTGATGCAGAGCGTCTGAAACTGGAAGGGCAAAGGATGGACTGTCTGAGAGAAATTGGTAATATCCTACATCCCTCCGTACCCATCAGCAATGATGAGGTAAGAACAAGGCTCATCTCATGACTGACCTGACTTATCATCAGCTTATTTGAAGGTCCTAGTTTCATTATATGCAGGTGAATGTGCAGGAAGGGAAACAAACTGTTTAGAGTAGAGTTCACATTCGGATGGGTCACTTTTAAAGGTAAAAACAAGGACTGCAGATGCTGGAAACCAGACTCTAGATTAGAGTGGTGCTGGAAAAGCACAGCAGGTCAGGCAGCATCCGAGGAGCAGAAAAATCGACGTTTCGGGCAAAAGCTCTTCATCAGGAATAGAGGCAGGGTGCCCAGAGTTGAGAGATAAATGAAAGGGGCGTGGGGGTGGGGAGAAAGTAGCATAGAGTACAATAAGTGAATGACCCCACACCCCTCTCATTTATCCTCCACTCTGCAGGCACCCCTGCCTCTATTCCTGATAAAGAGCTTTTGCCCGAAACGTCGATTTTCCTCTTCCTCGGATGCTGCCTGACCTGCTGTGCTTTTCCAGCACCACTCTAATCTAGACTCTGGTTTCCAGCATCTGCAGTCCTTGTTTTTACCTGGTTGATTTTAACCCTACTGTGAATCCTCTTGCAAGGATGCCTGCCTTGAAGAAGTTTTCCTCCTCTCTCTACAAGAATCTCAGTGAGTCTCTCTCTCTCTCTCTCTCTCTCTCTCTCTCTCTCTCTCTCTCTCTCTCTCTCTCTCTCTCTCTCTCTCACTGCAACCCCCAGGTCATCTCCTCGCCTCCATCCCCCACCCCCATTCACCTACTGTACTCTATTCTACTTTCTCCCCACCCCCACCCCCCTCTCATTTATCTCTCCACTCTGCAGGCACCCTGCCTTTATTCCCGATGAAGGACTTTTGCCCGAAATGTCGATTTTCCTGCTCCTCGGATGCTGCCTGACCTGCTGTGCTTTTCCAGCACCATTCTAATGTAGACTCTGGATCACTTTTAAAACAAGGCATTGACTTATAATAAAGATGTTGACATGAGACTCACTGAATCTATTAAAAATGAAAATTAAGACAAGATTGATCACTGCTATCTGCCCCACTTAATATTTTCTTCAATGAAGGGATCGATAACATTATTAGGTTGCTTTGAAATATATCTTACAGGTATTGTTGAAAATATTTTAGTACTTTTGTTTTGCTGATAATGGCAGAACTACTTGAAAATTTATTACAACTTGAACAACAGGCTTGCTGATAGGTTGTGATAATGAATGTTCCTAAACTTGGTAGCATAAGGAGTAGGTATTCCATTGTTGGATCATGTCATACTTTGGATCTTCCCCTGCACAATTGCTTCTGTTTGGGCAGTGTTCTCTTGATTGTGCTGAGAAAGCCTGAGAGCTTTTTGTATGTCCTGCTATGGTGTGTCTTGACCATCGTCCCTATGAGAGCTTATAAGAGTGGGGCTTTTCCCACACAGTACAGGATCACACTGTGGGATGGATTTGTGGCAGAAAGGGAAAATGCTTCATCTGTATACTTGTTTATTGAAACTTCTTATGTGAGGATATTGGTAAAGCAGTTTCTGCTACTTAAAGCAAAAGACTGCTATGTAAATCTGCTACATCACATTGGTCATATATTGTAGAATATCACGAATGCTGTTTCAAATTAGCCTGTCCTGTGTAAGCCTGTCCACTACATTAAAACTAAATACCTAACATGTAATTCATGTGGAAACTTTGAAAGAGCTAAGGATGACAGCTGCAGGCAGGCGTCACCAAGAAAGCTCATGTGAAAGTACGCTCTCTTTAGTCTTTAGTCTTCCATAATTGAAGTGAAGAGAAGCAAGTAGCTGCTGCTGACCTGAATACATTCACCGCTGGAGCCATTGTTACAGTCATGTGTAAAGTTATATCTGTGACAACTCAGGGTGTACCATGTCACTCCTGGTAATTTTATTTTTGTCCATCCAATGAACTTGTCTGTCATAATTTCAACAAATTAGTCTGAGGATTAGAGAGCAGGAAGATCTTTTTCAGATTGCTGTAACTTCAGGATAACATGCTGACCAATGGAATTTAGGCAAAAAAGAAATCCCATATTTAATCCAGTTAACAAACCTGAAAGGTCTCTTTATTTTCTTCTTCGTTCATAGGGTTGGAATGTTGCTGGCTGCTCCACTATTTTTTGAGATGTCCTTTGAGAAGGTGGTGAGCTGCCTTCTTGAACTACTGCAGTTACTTTGTAGGAAGACCCACAATGTTGTTAGGAAGGGAGCCCCAGGAATTTGATCCAGCAACTCTGAAGGAACACTGATATATTTGCAAATCGGAATATGGAATGGCTTGGAAGGCAGGTTGCTGGTGCTTCCCTTGTCCTTCTCAGTGGTTGAGGTCATGGGTTTGAGAGGCACTGGAACCTTGGCAAATTTCTGTTATTTATCTTGTCGATGATACACACTCCTGAGCATCACAAATTGTTCATGCTTTCATGCCTTACTTTTGTATCTCCTAACTCTTCAGAAATTCTGATACTTTTATCTTTTTGTTCCCAAATCACTTGTTGTTGCTGCTCACCTAAAGTTTAAGATTGTATCAAAATGTTAAAAATCTCCAACAAAAGAGCATCTAACCATTTCCCCTTGATATTCAGTTACATTATCATTGCATAATCTATGACTTTTCAAATCTTGGGTGTTACAGTTGACCAGAATCTGGACTGAACCACTGGCAAACCATCATTTGTCACCCGTCCCTCATTGCGATTGAACTGAGTGGCCTGCTGGGCCCTTTCAGAAGGCAGTAAAGAGTTAACCACAGTGCTGTGTATCTGTTGAGCAGAATTATGACCCTTTGTGATAGACAGACATTTCTGGATGGGGAAAAGTCTCTGGCTATCCACTCTATCTATGCCTCTCAATACCTTGTACACCTCTATCAGGTCACGTCTCACCTTGCTTCGCTCCAATGAGAAAAGCCCTCTCTCCCTCAACCTTTCTTCATAAGACATTCCCTCCAGTCCAGGCAGCAACTTAGTAAATCTCCTCTGCATCCTCTCTAAAGCTTCCACATCTTTCCTATAATGAGGTGACCAGAACTGAATACAATATTCCAAATGTGGTCTAACAAGGGCTCTGTAGAGCTGCAGCATAACCTCACAGCTCTTAAACTCAATCCCCCTGATAATGACAGCCAACACACCATACACCTTCTTAACAATCCTATCAGCTTGGGTGGTAACTTTGAGGGATCTATGGACATGGACCTCAAGATCCCTCTGTTCCTCCACACTGCCAAGAATCCTGCCTTTAACCCTATATTCTACATTCAGAGTTGACCTTCCAAAGTGAATGACTTCACACCTTTCCGGGTTGAACTACATCTATCACTTATCAGTCCAGTTCTGCGTCCTGTCAATGTCCCGTTGCAAACTATAATAGCCCACCACACTATCCACAACTCCACCGACCTTCGTGTCATCAGCAAACTTACGAACCCACCCTATCACTTCCTCATCCAAGTCATTTATAAAAATCAGAGGTCCTAGAACCAATCCCTGTGGAACACCACTGGTCACTGAGCTCCAGGCTGAATACTTTCCATTTATTCACTATTCTCTGTCTTCGATGGACCAGCCAATTCTGTATCCAGACAGCCAGATTTCCCTGTATCCCATGACTCCTTACTTTCTGAATGAGCCTACCAACGGGAACCTTATCAAATGCCTTGATAAAATCCATGTGCACCACATCCACCGCTCTACCTTCATCAACATGTTTTGTCGCATCCCCAAAGAATTCAATGAGGTTTGAGGTATGACCTGCCCTTCAAAGGGCCTCAAACTGCGTTTTTCCAAGTAATCATAAATCCTGTCTCTCAGAATCCTCTCCAATAATTTGCCCACCACTGACATAAGACTAACTGGTTTGTAATTCCCAGAATTATCCCTATTCTCTTTCTTGAACAAGGCAATAACATTTGCCACCCTCCAATCATCTGGCACAACTCTAATGGACAGTGAGGACACAAAGATCATCACCATAGGCGCAGCAATCTCTTCCCTCGCTTCCTATAGTAACTTAGGATATATCCCATATGGCCCAGGGGATTTATCTATCCTTATGTTTTTCAAAAGTTTCAGCACATCCTCCGTCCTAACATCAACCTGTTCTAGCATATCAATCTGTTTCACGCTGTCCTAAGAAACTTCAAGGTCCCTCTCAGTTGTGAATACTGAAGCAAAGTATTCATTAAGGACCTTGCCTACTTCCTCTGACTCCAGGCGCAAGTTCCCTCCACTATCCCTTATGGCCCTACCCTCACTATGGCCATCTTGTTCCTCACATAAGTTTAGAAAGCGTTGGGGTTTTTCTTAATCTAACCCACTAAAGCTTTTTCATGTCCCCTTCTAGCTTTCCTGAGTCCATTCATCAGTTCCTTCCTGACTATCTTGTAACCCTCTGAAGCTCTGTCTGGTCCTTGCCTCCTCGACTTTAAGTTGCCTTCCTCTTGACTAGATGTTCCGTTTCCCTTGTCACCCAAGATTCTTTCAACCTGCCATCCCTTCAGTGGCACAAACCTGTCCAGCACTATCAGCAAGTGCTTCCTAAACAACTTCCACATTTCTGTTGTGCATTTTCTTGAGAATATCTGTTCCCAATTTATACACCTCAGTTCTTGCCTAATAACATTGTAATTTTCCCCCCCACCCCCACCGATTAAATACTTTCCCACACTGTCTGCTCCTATCGCTCTTCATGAGTATAGAGATCGTAACTCTCTGACCTTTACTATCACAGAAGTGCTCTCCCACCGAGAGATCTGAGACCCGGCAAGGTTTGTTGCCAAGCACAAAATCCAAAAAGGCCTCCCCTCGAGTTGGCCCATCTATATATTGCGTAAGGAACCCTTCCTGTACACACCTGACAAAAACTGCTCCATCCAAACTATTTGAACTAAGTAGATTTCAGGCGATATTAGGGAAGTTAAAGTAACCGAGGACAATAACCCTGTTACATCTGCACCTTTCCAACAATCGCCTCCCAATCTGCTCCTCTGTGTCTCTGTTGCTATTGGGGGGGTGGGTGGAAAACTCCCAATAAAGTGACTGCTCCTGTCCTGTTTCTGATTTCCAACCATACTGACTCTGGAGACAAACCCTCCTTGATGATTTCCCTTTCTGCAGCTGTGATACTATCTCTGATTAACAATGCCAATCCTCTACCTCTTTTACCTTCGCGCCCTCTCTTATTCCTTTTGAAACATCTAAACCCTGGAACATCCAACAACCATTCTTGCCCGGGTGATATCCAAGTCTCTGTAATGGCCACAACATCGTAGTTCCAAGTACTGATCCATGCTCTGAGTTTGTCACCCTTATTCCTGATACTTCTTGCATTAAAATAGACACACTTCAGCCCATCACACTGACTGCACCTTTGCCCTATCAAGTGCCTATCCCTTCTCACAGACTCTCTGCACGCTATATTTTCCTGTTCATTTCCTACTCCATCATCTGATCCATAGCTCAGGTTCTCACCCCCCCTGACAATCTAGTTTAAGCCCACCTGAAGACCTCTAGCAAACCTCCCACCCAGGATATTGATGCTCCCTCCAGTTCAGGTGCAATCCGTCCTTCTTGTACAAGTCCCATTTTCCCAGAAGGTATCCCATAGATCCACATATCTAAAGTCCTTCCTCCTACACAGTCCTGCAGTCACCTGTTCATCTGCACTCATTCTCTATTCCTTGATGATGCTAAGCAATTCGACAACAAACTGATCAGATTTAAGTTCTGCAGACCCACTACATCCAGTCACAAATGGTAGTGGGCAATTAAACAACTCGCTGGAGGAGCGGGCTGCAGAAATATCCCCAATCTCAATGATGGAAGAGACCAATAATCAGTGCAAAAGATAAGATTGAAGCATTTGTAGCAATTTTCAGTAAGTGCCAAGTGGATGATCCATCTTGGCCTCCTCTAGTGATCCCTAGCATCATATATGCCATCTTCAGCCAATTTGATTCACACCGTGTGATATCAAGAAACAGTTGGAGGCACAGGATACTACAAAGGCTAGGGACCCTGACAACACTTCAACAATAGTACTGAAGACTTGTGCTCTAGAACTAGCTGGTCCCCAAGCCAAACTGTTCCAGTACAATTGCAACACTGGCAACTACTCGACAATGCAGAAAGTTGCCCAGGTATGTCCTATACACTAAAAGCAGGGCAAATCCAACTCAGTCAATTATCACCTCATTGTTCTACTTTTGATCATCAGTAAAGTGGCATAAGGTGTCATCATCAATATAGCTATCAAGCAACAGCCGCTCAGTAATAACATGCTCAGTGATACCCAGTTTGAGTTGTACCAGAGCTACTCCGCTCCCAACCTCCTTGGTTCAAACATGGACAAAAGAGCTGAATTCTGGAGGTGAGTGTGACAGTCCTTGTCATCAAAGCTGCATTTGACCAAGTGTGGCATGAAGGAGGTGTGGCAAAACTGGAATCAATGGGTATCAGGAGCAAACTCTGCACTGGTTGAAGCCATACTTGGCATATCAGAAGATGGCCATGTTTGTTGTAAAGCAGTCATCTCGGCTCCAGACTCCACAGTGAGGTACTCTCTGCTCAAACATCTTCAGCTACTTCAGTAATGACCTTCCCTCCATCATAAGGTCAGAAGTGGGGATGTTAGTTGATGATTGCACCATGTGCCGCACCTCAGATACTAAGACAGTCCATATTCAAATGTAACAAGATCTGGACAATATCCAGGCTTGGGCTGATAAGTGGCAGTAACATTAGTGCTGCATAATGCCAGGCAATGACCATCTCCAATAAATATGACCATCTCCAAGAAGTGACAATGTAACCATCACCCTTTGATATTGAGTAGTCTTACCATTACTGAATCCTGCACTATCAACATCCTTGGGGTTTGCCATTGACCAGAAACTAAACAGGACTCATCATGTAAATATAGTGGCTACAACAACAGGTCAGAGGCTAGGAATACTGTGGCAAGTATCTCACCTGAGCCTATCCACCAGCTACTAGGCAGAAGTCAGGAGTGTGATGGAATAATCCCCACTTATCTGGTAGGGTGCAGCTCCAAAAACACTCAAGAAGTTTGACCCATCCAGCTCAATGTAACCCAGTTGTTTGGCATTACATCCACAAGTATCCACTCCCTCCACAAGTATCCACTCCCTCCACAAGTATCCACTCCCTCCACAACTGAATGTACTATTTACAAGATGCACTGCAGAAATTCGGAAAAGATCCTTCAACAGCAATTTGCAAACCCACGACACGTTCACCTAGAAGGACAAAGGCAGCAGATACTTGGGAACATCGCAACATGCAGGTTTCACCACAAATCACTCATCATCTTGACTTGGAAATATATCACCATTCCTTCACTGTTGCTGGTTCAAAATTCTCCCTAAGGGCATTGCGAGTCTACCTACAGCACATCGACTGCAAAGGTTTAAGAAAGCAGCTCACTACTACCTTCTCTATGCAACTGGGGATGGGCAGTAAATGCTGCCCAGTCAGCAACACCCACACCCACCAGTAAATTTTTAAAATTGAATCTACCTGTACCACACTCCTGGACCGTGCATTCCATTCCCTGAATACTGACTGAATGAAAAAAATTTTCCCCTCAGTCTGTGCCTTCTTGCTATTGTTCTTTTAACGAGCAGATCATTTTCTCCCGATCTACTTTATCCAACCTGCACATATTTTTGAAAACCCCTATGGCATCTCCTCTGAGCTTCCTTCTGTCCAAGGAGAACAGTCACAAGTTCTTCAATCTATCCTCATAGCTAAAGTCCTTCATCCTTAGAATCATTCTTGTAAACCGCTTCTGCACTCTCCCCAATGTGTTCCCATCCTCCCTGACACCCACAACTATACGTAATAATCCAGCTAAGGTCTAAGAAGTGTCTTAAACAAAAATTCAGTCATCATATTTGTACAAGGATTAGCAATTGTTGTCACCTGTCTGTAAGATAACGTGCAGTTAATTATTGAAAGCTTGCATGTTCAGTTTATATCTGATTTTGAAAAATGGTGAAGATTTAGAGGATGCCTATATTCCCCCTTTTACAGGATGTAGACAATAAAGTGGAGCGAACATGGGGAGACTGTACAGCCACAAAAAAGTATTCCCATGTTGACTTAGTGGTCATGATTGATGGTTTTGAAGGAGAGAAGGCGGCTGTAGTGGCAGGGAGCCGAGGCTATTTCTTGAAGGTGAGTTTAAACGCATTTAAATAACAAATGTTTTGAAAAGATTTTGCATCAATCTGTAAAATCTTCCCTGTATAATTGAATACAAATAGCACCACACCCGAGAAAACTATTGAGGTTTTTCTCTCCATTTCTCCTCTACTGTTTGATTTTGAGTGTTCTAAGTCCCTAATTGTTAGTATTCTGGTTAACGATCTAATAATCCTGCACTATTCAGGCAACATTTAATGTATGGGTGCCAACTCGGGTATCTGACTTCTGAAATACACAGTTTACATTTTATTCTTTTGAAAATGGCCTGTTTTACTGCCAAAAAGAAACAGATATTTTCCAATCACATATTACTGCATACCTGTGGAGTAGGTGGGACTGGAACCCATGCCTCCTAGTCCAGAGAAAGGAACATTATTGCTGCACCACTAGCTTTCAATGTTTGCTGAAGATTTTTGCTGTTACACATAACCGAAGTACCACTTGGTAGTGATAGTATCTGGACTGAATTTGTACATTCTATTCTCATTTAGCTCAGGTACTCAGTATTCAGTATATATGTGCCATGAGCCGTCAAGGAAACTGAGCATATTGGTAGTCATCTTAGCTACATCTAACTCTCCATCTGAGTACTGGAGAAGGTTCATCTTAGGAACACGATCAGAGAAAATAGAGGATTGTTAACTGATGAGTGATTTATCAGCAACTTTCCATCATGACATCTCCTTCCCCAAATCCCCGTATACAGTGGGTGAATATTCTAAGATGACCAAATTCAGGGGGTTTCATGTTTTGCTTGTCTGTACTGACTTAAGTCAAAGTACAAGTGAAGAAGCATTTGGTCTCTGCGTCTCTAGGCATGGGAAAGAAAGGATCAACAGAGAGACCTGCTTCTCATCCCTAAAATCTCAGGTATTTTTCCTGTCCTGGACTGTGTGTAGTAGTAATAATAATAATAATAATAATAATAATAATCCCACTAATATCTAAAGAAAATAGTGGTGGGGCTGATCTGGAAGAGATTGTCCAGTATTTTCTTTGTTATTCACCATTGATAAGACCAAGAAAGAAGTTTTATTGAAGTGATCCTTTATCGTTTAAAATGATTATAATTATAATACCATCTACTTCTGTTCAAATGTATAACTGTGATTTGTAATGTATTAATGTGCAATGAAATTAGGATTATTAACACAGCAGAGGCAATTACTTTGTATATTTTGAAAGATTTTTTCCATGACTAGTTATTGTAATTTACAACAGTTATTTTAAGATGCCTGAAATTAGGTTATTTTTAAAATTATATTTTGATTTCTGAATTTCCTTTTGCATTTGTATGGTGTGCAGTGCAAATTATCAGTTTTGCACATTGCGTTTATATTTCTGTAGTCTAAGAACTACAAGAAAGGAAAATATCTGTAGTGTTCAGTTAGCTGTAAAGGGATTACTTTTGTATGTTTTTCCTCACTTTGCACAAAGTAAATCCACTTTGGTCCCTGCTGTGCAGGTCAATGTCTGTTTCCTTTTGAAATGGTTACTAAGTAGTTTTCATCTATGAATGAGGAAACGCTTGTATTCTTCAAATAAACTTTACCTTGCCAGAAGAGGGATCAAAAGGAAAAGGAAGTTGGTCCTGATGCGAAAGTGAGGACTGCAGATGCTGGAGATTAGTGTCAAGATTGGAAAAGCACAGCGGGTCAGTCAGCATCCGAGGAGCAGGAAAATCAACGTTTCGGGCAGGAGTCTTTCATCGGGAATGAGGCTGTAAGCCTCGGGGGTGGAGAGATAAATGGGAGGGGCTGGACTTGGGAGAAAGTAGTTGAGAGTGCAATAGGTGGCTGGAGAAAGGGGTAAAGATGATGGGTTGGAGAGGAGGGTAGGGTGGATAGGTGGGAAGGAAGACTGATAGGAGGGACAGGTCACGAGGATGGTGCTGAGCTGGAAGTTTGGAATTGGGGTAAGGTGGAGGCAGGGGAAATGAGGGAACTAGTTGGTCCTGATATTCAGTTTCATCTTTGTTGTTACGACACAGGGTAAACCCCTCTGCTAATTTAAACCAGCAACACAGAAAAGAATCACCCCATGCTATAATCTGTTAAATTTCGAGAGGTAAAGAACTATCCCAGAGGTCACTATTTAAAGTAAAAATTAACAACTTTATTCTTTCCAACCGAGAATATTAAAACTAACAACTATTTACAACTCCTTTGTCTTAAACGTATCCTTTACCTCTCACTCTACAATACTATTCAGATTTGTAAAAATTCTGATTATGATTTATGAAAAAAATTCAACTTTCAAAAACCAGTCAGCTGTTAAATCTTCTCTTTGTGTCTTCCTCTGCAGATTTTCCTCTGTCACCTTTTCTGTTTTCTGCTGCACAAATTTCTTATAGACAGGTACCTTTCAGAGAGCTGTTCTGCTGGTAGTCTGTACTTGCTGGTGTCTTGGCAGTTCTGCCCCTAACTGTTCAAAATGTTGGTTTATACCCCAAGACATAAGATAATTTCATTGGTTTTAATATTATCAAAATACTTATCAAATTTGATTGGAATTTGGTATCTTGAGGCATAATTTAAACTGATTGGCCGAATTTGAATTTTGTTTTGTATCATGGCAACACCATCGGCTGCTCGCTGTTTCAACCAAGTGTTAAATTGTTATCTTGTTCATGAGTCTCTGTGCTTTGTCCTTGCTAGCTTTTCAACTCTCTTTAAAGGTACAGCACCTTCATAAAGTGTACATTGCCAAGTGATTTTTGGCAGATTCAAGTTTAGAAGTATTGTTATCTACAAGAGGATTCAAATCATGATTTGTGAACTGTATTTAATGCTTTGGTCCTGTTTTTACAGGGTCCCTTGGTATTTCTAGAACAAGCCCTGATCCAGTATGCTCTACGGTGCCTGACCAGCCAAGGCTATACTCCACTTTATACACCATTCTTTATGAGAAAAGAAGTAATGCAAGAAGTGGCCCAACTTAGTCAGTTTGATGAAGAACTCTACAAGGTATTAAAGTGTTGAAAGTGCCTTATCCAGTAATAAATAACAGTGAAAGAAAAATGTTTTTGTAATCCTCTTTTGGAATTCAATTTTGGGCTCTTCTGATAGCTTGCTCAATGTATATACAATGCATACAATCCAACAGCCCACTAAGCCTGCAATGATTCGTAATCTTTATTTAGACCCACTACCTGTTGTTCATATTCGGTTTCTATCCCTCTGTTTGCCTCCCATTCCTGTCTCCATCAAGATACGCCTTAAACATTGCTAATGTGCCTGCTTCCACCACCTCCACTGGCAGTATGTTCCAGGTGTCCAGCACCCTCTGTGTGAAAATATTTCCCTGCACTTCTCCCCTAAACTTTTCCCCTCACCTTGAACCTGTGCCCTCTTGTGGTTGACCTTTCCACCTTGGGAAGAAACTTCTGGCTCTCCACCTCTGTCTATACCTCTCATAATTTTGTAGACCTCTATCAGGTCACCCATCAGCCTCCACTTCTCCGGTGAAAACAATCCGAGTTTATCCAACCCTCCAGACCAGGCAACATCCTGGTAAACCTTATCTGCACTCTAACCAAAATATCCATGCCCTTCTGGTAGTGGGGCAACCAGAACTGCATTGTTATGCACTGCCTAATTTATATTGAGCCATTTGGATTGGAAGATTCCAGGTTTTTGATGTTGACCTGGTCTTAACCAGAACATCATAGAGGACACTGGATGACCTGGAGTATCAAAAATTCAGATATGTTTCCTGTCCCTGGGTATCCATTGTGACTCCTTGAAGAGTGCAATGTGTGAATGTTGATGTTACTGCAGTACATTTAACTGTACTGTTCACATGGTTAAGTAATGTGAAGGTAACTACTCTCTCAGCTGAAATATGAAAAGTAACTGCAGTGATCCAGCTACCATAGAACTGATGGCATCATTTGACTGTACTCTTGTTTCGGAAAGATTGTCTTCCAGAAATAAATCATAAATTAAGTTTCTATCTCTACCGATGGTGCCTGACCTGAATAGTTCCAGGAATTTAGTGTTTTTATTTCAAACTGTAAAAATAGATGCAACAAATACCAAAAAGGACATTTCAACAGAAGTGTCTAGATAGTAACAAAAAGAGAGAATACCCACTGTGTCCTCTGTCAACATAAAGATACAGAGCCCATCACTCCTCTTGCTGAAAGCAGCAGACACTGGGTGAGGCTGTGACCTCCAAATTCTGTAGGACTTAGTTCATCATTGTATCAGAAATCATTGTTCAGAAAACTTCAACCTTTCTTCAAAATATTCTTCAGGATCTTTGCCTTTATAAACTGCCAAAAGCCGTATTTACTTTCTGATGGCTTGATAATGAAAACTGTGCAGTATGTGAGAGAGGATTTGATAAATGCTCTAAACAATAATATAATCTTTTCTGATTTACACTCTTCCCATCTGCTTAGTAAAAGCCAGAACCTTATTTGTTTTATCTTCTGAAATCTACAGCTACACAGTGCTGATAAGCTGTATCCAGTGCAACTCCATATCTTCCTTAGTTAGGAATAAGCAGCTATTGTTGTACTTAATGCTTATTTCATTTTTCACTCCCATGCCAAATGTTTTAGCTAAATAATCCTTTGTAAATAAGTGCAATTTTCTTTTAGTTTATGTTAGCTTATTATATTCAGTAGTACAAGCAAAAATCAGCACTTAAGAATGCCAGAAGGGAAATGATGGGGTGCAGAAATCTGTTCTTTAACTGAAGTGCTAATCCCCATTTTCTCATTAGGTTATTGGAAAAGGCAGTGAAAAATCGGAAGACAGTTCAATTGATGAGAAATACTTGATCGCTACTTCTGAGCAACCAATTGCAGCTTTTCACAGAGATGAATGGTTAAAACCTGAGGATCTTCCGATTAAATATGCTGGACTTTCCACCTGCTTCCGTCAGGAGGTTGGCTCCCATGGCCGTGATACTAGAGGAATCTTCCGTGTTCACCAATTTGAGAAGGTAAATCAAAATATTTGTAAATATATTTGGTATTGAAGACAGCTCAGTCAATTATACAGTGTGTCATGACATCAAGTAATGCGGCACTACCCATATTTTGTTTCTGATAACACCGATTCCAACATAAGGTTACTATTGTTTGGCTTGGTGTCCAATGGTAGGAGGAAAAATGGTCAGCTAAGGTTTTTCCACCTGATTCTCCTCTAGGAGGTATATGTGAGAATTTTAGGGGAGGTAGATGTATTTGAATGTAGTTGCCCTGAATTCCATTAAATCAATGGGTAATCGGTGCAATGCATAATTATGGTGATGTAAGTGAACTACCAGTGGTCCAATAGATTAGTGTCTAAGCCAGAAAGAAGGTGGTTGGGAAGAAGACTGGAAGGAAATAATTATCTTGATCACTGCAAAGTAACTCACCTCCTGATCCTCCAAAGCCTATCCAGCATCTACAGGGCAGAAGTCTGGAATGTTTTGGAATACTGTTCACTTGCCTGGATCAGTAAGGTTCCAGCAGTACTCAAAATATTGACCAACCGTTCAGGACAAACCAATCTAACTGACTGGAACCCTATCTACCACTTTAAACTTTCATTCCCTTCACCACTGAATGCAGTGTCAGAAGTGTTTACCCTCTGCAAGTTGCATTATTGCAGTTCACTAAAATTCCTCCAGTAGCAGTTTCCAAACTCTCAACCTCTACCACATAAAAAGACAAGGGCAGCAGGCGCCACTGAACACCACCTTTTCAAATTTTCCCCAAGTCGTACACCATCTTGACTTAAACTGTGTCACTGTTCCTTCACTATCACTAGGTTAAAAATTTGAAACTGCCTCCTTAACAACAGTGTAGGAACCTACACCAAATGAACTGCAATGGTTCAAGGAGGCAGTTCAACCTCCATTTTTTTAAAAACAGTTGTGATTAGCAGCAAACGCTGGCCTAACCAGAAATGCCCACATCCCGTGGAAGAATTTTAAAAAATACATTTTATTACCTCAAGATCAGTTTTACTATAGCAGCAGTAAATGCTTACGTTAAACACTTCCATTTAACAGTAGTAGTTTGTGAAGAGTATGTCAGAATTGTAAATCAGTAGATTTGATCAGCTATGATTGATTCACAGCAGAGAACTTCCTCGGCGTAAATCTGTTTTTGTTTTCCACAGATTGAACAATTTGTTTTTGCTTCCCCTCATGATAATAAATCATGGGACGTTTTCGAGGAGATGATCGGAACTGCTGAAACATTCTACCAATCCTTGGGCATTCCTTACCGCATTGTAAATATTGTATCAGGTACTTGAAAAATCATTATAGTTTCTTTGAATGGTGGTGAGGGTTGAACATCTTTAACATGATTCTTGTCATGTATTATATTCAAGACCAATAATTTCCATGTTGAATTCATTGAAAGGTTAAGTACCTGTTGTAAATTTTGGGCGAAATATGGAGACTAAGGTCATTATGTGTTTCAGTCATCTATGTCCCCATAAAAAATGTTTATTATTTCAAAAGCTAATTCCACTTATCTGTCAGAATTTGAGACACTATGGACAACTTTTCTGTCAAATAGATAACTAGGAATATGTTACTGCATAATGCACAAAAGAATTTTTTAAATTGTCAGTGTTCAGTGGTAGTGTGTAATGAATGAATGTATTTGTAAAGCATTATCTGCTCAATCTTATATTAAAAATTTAGTAGTTTAAGTGATGCACTTAGACTTCCTGTCAGCATTAACTCACTTCCTTTGTTTCTTTTTTCCGAGAGTGTGTGCTGGAAAAACACAGCAGGTCAGGCAGCATCTGAGGAGCAGGAGAATCGATGTTTCAGGCATAAACCTTTGGGTTTTTCTTTGTCAAGTTGTTACAATAAATGTGAGAGTGTGGCAAATCCTAGCAAACTTTGTTTCAGTTGCAGCATCTGTTCTCTGATTGTTGTGGTAACTATAATAGATATCAAAGAACTAATGAACTGTGTAGTTAATTGAGATGGTATTAGAGAGGGTGCAGAAAAGATGCACATGAATGGTTCCAAGGATAAGGAGCTTCAGTTTGAAAATAGATTGCAGAGGTTAGGACTGTTTTGATTGGAGAAGGCTGAGACAAGGTCTGGGCGAAAGTGAGGACTGCAGATGCTGGAGATTTGAGTCGAGTGTGGTGCTGGAAAAGTATAGCAGGTCAGGCAGCATCCAAGGAGCAAAAGAATCAACGTTTCGGGCAAAAGCAATATTTTGAGACAAGATCTGACCACTGTATTGAGAATCTTGAAGGGGTTAAATGGTGTGGATAGGGAGAAACTTCCCACTAATGAAAGGATTGATAACAAGAGGACGCAGATTTAAAGTAAGTGCCAAAATGAGCAAATGTGACAGGAGAATAATTTATTGATATAGTGAGTGGTTATGGTCTGGAATGCACTGCCTGAGTGTGGTGGAAGCATTGCGTCATGGACTCATACAGTGCAGTGAAGGCCATCATCCCATTCGGTATGCATCAACAATAACTACCACTAAAGGCATGCAAATCCCAATTTCCTGCACTTGTCCCACATCCCTGAATGCTATGATATTTCAAGTGCACAACCAAATATTTTTCAAAGGTTGTAAGGTTTCCATTCCAGATTCTCAACATTGTCCAAGCAAAAAAAAAAGTTGTTTCTCAAATCCTCTTCGAAACCCCTGCATCCCCCACTCCAAAACCATGACCCATCAACCAAGGGGAACAGCCACATTCAAGTGAAGCATTCAGAAGGGAAGTATAATGTTATTCAAAAAGGAACAACATGCAGGGTTATGGAGAGAAAGCAGGAGAATCGCAGTCAGTGAAATGCTCATTCAGAGAACTGCAGACACCGAGGGCTACCTGGCTGCCTTCTACACTATTCAAAATTCTGTGAATTTCTTGAAAGGATAGGGGCAGAGTTGAGAGAGGACAGACCTTGTGTCTCCTGATCTTGTCTACTTGATTCCATGTAGAAAATGTTTCCACATGAAATTATACACTTTTATTCCATTTGATTTATTTAACTTGCATCATAAGCTGATCTGAAATGTGTTTTGTTTATTCTTCTCTGTTAGGTGCCTTGAATCATGCTGCTAGTAAAAAACTGGACTTGGAAGCCTGGTTTCCTGGCTCTGTGGCATTCCGAGAGCTAGTGTCTTGTTCTAACTGTACAGATTACCAAGCACGAAGGTTACGAATCAGATACGGGCAAACCAAAAAAATGATGGACAAAGTGAGTCAACAGATATAAGATGATTCAATGGTGCAATGCAACACACTGTGCTTTCATTTTGAAAATACAGAGTAAAATTGATGAAGTAAAAACAATGCCCATATAATTATAATGCTATTAAAAGCACTTTACAGCCATTATTTGTGGATGCGAGACAAGAACACAAAGATATTCTTTCTTGCACAAATTGACACTAAATTTGTTTTTTTTAAGGAAGTGTTGATTCCTTAATAGGATGTTGCTGCTAAGGTCACTGTTTGGTACCCATTCCTATTTGTCCTTTTAACTGAATGACTTGTGAGGCCATTTCAGAGGGCAGTTAAGAGTTAATTGCTATGAGTCTAGAATCAAAATTCAGCAAGACCAGAGAAGGATAGTAGATTTCTTTTCTTCAGGAATTTAAAGACTTTAGTGAACCGTAGAGTCATACAGCATGGAAACAGACCCTTCGGTCCAATTAATCCATGCCGACGATATTCTCAAACGAAACTAATCCTACTTGCCTCTGTTTGGCCCGTAACTCTCCAAACCTTTCCTATTTGTATATTTATCCAAATGTTTTTTAAATGTTGTAACTGTACCTGCATCCACCACTTCCTCTGACAATTCATTCCACACATGAACCACTTGCTGTGTTTTAAAAAGTTGCCCCTCGTGTCCTTTTTGAATCTTTCTCCTCTCACCTTAAAAATATGCTGGCTAGTTTTGAACTCAGCCACCCTAGGGAAAAGATCCTTGACATTCACCTTCTCCATGCCCCTCATGATTGTATAAACCTCAGTAAGGTCACCCCTCAACTCCTATGCTCCAGTAAAAAAAGTCCTAGCCTATTTTTATTGCTCAAACCCTCCATCTGGCAACATCCTCATAAATCTTATAACTTTCTACAATATGATAATATCCTTCCTATAGCTGGGCGACCAGAATTGCACACAGTACTCTAGAAGAGGGAACACAAACGTCCTGTAACACCTCAACATGACTCCTATGCTCAGAGGTCTGAGCAATGAAGTCAAGCATGCTAAATACCTTCTTAAGCACCCTGTCTACCTACAACGCAAATTTCAAAGAATTATGTACCTGTACCCCTAGGTCTTTCTGTTTTGCAACACTACATGACAATTGCTGAAGGTTTCATGGTCACCATTACCAGGACTAGATTTCAATTCCAGATTTATTAATTGAATTTAAATTGCACCAGCTGCAATGATGGGATGCAAACTATGTCTCGAGCATTAGTTTGAGTTTCTACATTACTAGGTCTCATGATATTACTGAGGAGAAAGTGAGGTCTGCAGATGCTGGAGATTAGAGCTGGAAATGTGTTGCTGGAAAAGCGCAGCAGGTCAGGCAGCATCCAGGAAACAGGAGAATCGACGTTTCGGGCATAAGCCCTTCTTCAGGAAAAGGGCTGAAGAAGGGCTTATGCCCGAAACGTCGATTCTCCTGTTCCCTGGATGCTGCCTGACCTGCTGCGCTTTTCCAGCAACACATTTCCAGCTCATGATATTAGTACAGCATTACATTCTTCCCTCTTCAATTGGTAAATTCATATTGGCAAAGTGTTCTTGTACAGTGTCTAAGTAACATTGGACTGGATAGAGTAAGTACTGTGATTGACAGTTCTCTAGCCTGGTTGTCTTTAATTAAGCTATTGGATGGTAAGAATTGAAGTGTTCCTTTTAACAATATAAACTTCCTTTGTCTTGATGAACAAAGCAATTGTCAAAAAGGAAAGAGAGGGAGAATTTTAATTGTACTTCTGCCACTTGGGATATTCTGAAGAAATTCGCGTTCAATAAGTTGCTTTCATTTTGTTTCTTCGTGGATGTTGTGTGTTTATTGCACATTCCAAATTAGCCTTATGTGGCAGTAAACTCCTGCTTCAAATCAGTGGAATTCACATATAAAGGTGCCTGGGATGTTTCAGTTTCTGGTCCATAGTCTTTCATCAATTAATCCCCCACCGGCAGGGTGGATTCGGTACAACTGAACAACCCTTATGATCCTTGGCTTAAAGAAAATGACAGGGATATTCTGGACCTTGGTGATACAGATTGTGGTAAAATGCAGTTAATTTGCTGCTGGTGGCCCAAAGCACCTCATGAATTCATTAATGTCCAATTTTGAACGGCTAGACTGATTCTGAATCTATCCTGTTCGGCATGATGATTCTGCCATTCAACACAATGGAACACATACTCAGTATGAAGCCAGGTCATCATCCCCACAGACAGCTTTACGATCAAAACTGTCATGGACGAAAAAACCTCAATAGGCAGAATGGTAAGGGTGAGGCTAAGTAGTTTTTTTCCTTGTTTTGGTTTTCTCACCACCTAACACAGGCTCAGTCTGGTAGCTGTGTCCTTCAGGACTCTATATTCGTGGTTAGTACTGGTGCTGGTTAACCACTCGTGGTAACATCTGCAGCTTGAGTATGTTTTGTGACGATATATCCTCAGTACTTGGAGAGGCATCAATATCCTGTTAAATTATGGTATGACTACAAATAAGTTCACGTTTTCAGGAAGCCCTTAATAATCGTAGAATCTTTGACCCCTGGTATGGTTGTTTTTGTTGTTAGCATGGAAACATTCAAGTTACTTTGACACATCCTCATCAGTCTGGTTAAGGGGAGGCACTCTGTCAAAGTCCTTCCTTATGTACTTAATAAACGCTTACCAAAATATTGGGAAAGGATCAAAATAATAATTTAAAAGCATATGGTATCAGGTAGGAAAACCTAAGCGGAAGAAAATATTTTTATTAAATAGAATTTTGGTTGATGTATTTATAACATATCTAAATCAGAACTTATGATGGACTTGTCAATTGACATACTCAGGTGTACAGTTTGGAAGTTCTTGAATGAAAATTGGTACTTTTGTATTTAGTAAAACAAAAGAAAAATGTGAAAGTGTATAAACCAAAGCATTAGAATCAGTCTCTCAAATCAAGAAATCCTGGTTATGACAGTAAGTCAGTCGCAATTGATGAGGCAGCTAGCTTGGCTCTTTTCTCAGAGAAGAGAAACAACCAGGATTTCTAGTCGTCTTGATGTCTCTTAAGTAGTTCTTAGTGGAGGTGCATGTGGTTGGATATCAAATGAGTATTTAAATGATCTGCCCCAGCCAAAGCTCAGATATGATTATATGAGCATACTGGTGGAGCACCAGTGCTTGTGAAACTGTAGGAGCCTTTATTACAGGATTAATTTAAGGTAGAAAATTGGAAGGTGAAGAGAAAAAAGGCCCATTGATTTAAAAGAGACTTCTTTTATTTTAAGGTTGTAGTTAAACAAAAAAAATGCACTAATAAATATCACATCACTTGTCTTCCCAGGCTGAATTTGTGCACATGCTAAATGCTACAATGTGTGCAACAACTCGTGTTTTGTGTGCTATCTTGGAGAATTACCAGACTGAAGAAGGGATCGTGGTACCAGAATGTCTAAGGCCATACATGCCACCAAGTAAGTATCCATGGGTGTAAGAGTCTGACCAGACTCAGTGATCAGTGTTCAGCCCTTGTCCTACCAGCAATACGACTCAGCTTAATGAAAAAGAACAGTGGAGTTATACTTGCTATTCTGGCCAATATTTATCCATCAATCAACGTCAAACAAAAATCGTTATCACATTGCTGTTCATAATGTGCATATTGACTGCTCCGTGACAACATTACAACAATAGCTAACTTCAAAACTGTGTCAATTGAGACACAATCTGCCTAAATCTAGTTAAATGCTTTAAAATAGTTTGAAGTTATTATCAGTCTTTGGCACAGTATGAGATGTCATGAATATAACAATGGGCTACGAGCCAGTCAGTAGCTACTAGTCAAATGGTATTAGATTAATATTTAACCAGGCTATTATGGAATAAGCCAAATAGGAGTAATGAGCTGGTTCTGAACTGGATGAGTTGAGAGAACTGGATGAATTGATCAAAGAAATGTTATGTTATTGATATGAAGGTAGGGGCTGAGATAATTTTAATAGATATGGAAGGGAAGGTGAAAGAATTTATAAATAGTGATTGAGAAGATACTGAAAATAAGAAAACAAAGAAATCCAATCTGAGGTTCTAAAATGTCCTATGAAACTAGTTGAAATCAGTGTTAAATGATAGAAGCATTTGGAATTAGATACAGCAAACTTTTTATTAACTGGTACCTATGGGACCAGGAGTATGCTGGTTGATCAAATATTCTGGATAATCAAAAAGTCCATATAATCAAAGTGAAAACACACATTAAGTAATAGAAATGTAATACAGAGGTTATACATATCACTGTTATACATTTATTTACAGCAGAAATCATTTAAGTAACAATGCAACTTTGCCTTAATTAAAATTTACCAGCAGAGGGCCTTCTCACTCTAAACTTCAACTGACACTCTGCAGTAGATTACGATATTTGAGAAGACATTGACTCAAAACTGAATCAACTGTTGATACTTCATGTTGCCATTCAATTGAACAACAAATATATTTATACTGAGGCAAATAAGTTTTAGAAACTATAATAGTTGGACAGAATAATACAGTAAACTTCACAGTATTTGTATATAACTTCTGCCAGTTTATTGACAGTGCTGGTTTCTCAGGTGTCAGTTAAAACAAACTTGGCTGCATTTGCAGTAGTGCATTCTATGAGTGCAGGATATGTTGCTAGATCTGGATTACTAATGGATGTGCTTTTGGTAAATGACATTTTCTCAGCCCAGACTTGTTGAAAATTGTGAAGTTTCTTTCACGGATTTACTGTTATTTGCTTGAGGCCAGTGCATTATGTTTTAACAAATATATATAGATTCACTGAGAAATTTGATATTCAGCACTACAGATTACAAGGTTCTCTGTTTAGTCTTGACTGAGGAAGCAGTTGGGACCATGACCATTAGCCTGATCACACTGAAGGCAATCAGAAGGAAAATCACCCCAAACATTTTCTGTTGTCATTGTGAAGTGATTGGAGCTGGAAGATGCACATGTCTGAGGCAAAGTGAGGATTGAATCAGACCAAATAATTCAATAACCTGCTGAACACACTTTGTGTGATATCAGAGTGATTACATTTTACAAAGAGTGCTTACCAGATGCTTCAGCAAGATGAAGTAATTCCAACGGAAATGAGAATAATTTTCTTAAATGTTATAATTGCTTTCTAAGCGTGTAATGTATTCTTCAACAAAGCAAAGCTTATCTCCAACTGATGTATTCAATTTCCTTTGATTGTCTAACTTACAATTACAGGAAATTAAAGCTACAGTCTTATGATTAGTTGATTCTCTGAACATTAACTGTTAAATGAAGAGTTCATCTTCCTCCACCCACAAACATATGCTATATTCAATAGGTTTGACTGAGCTGATCAGGTTTGTTAAGCCTGCACCAATTGACCAGGAACCATCAAAAAAACAGAAGAAGCAGCAAGAAGGAAGCAAGAAGAAACCTGCATTCTCTGATACCGGTTTGGAGAATAAAGTACAGAACATGTCTGTCCATAATTAATGGATCTTTTTAACTAAATGGTAAAATTATATTTGGTGTACTTACTGTCCAAATTAATTATTCTTGTGGATGACATACTTTACATGGATTTCCATTACAAATAAAACCACCGAAACAGACTGTATCTAATAGTAATAATGTGCATCTCCTGGAAAGATGATCATTTACCTGAAGTGTAGAAAATTTTATGAAGAGTTTGCTGCCAATGTATGTTCATGGAATATGGAATTTTATCTCTTCAATTATTTACAATAATAAATAACTACTGAATCACGTAAATTTAACTTGTAGGTCTAAATTATTCCAATTTTTATGTAGTTAATTATAAAGTGTATCACACTTTATAATTAACATCGTGAAATGCATCCTGACTAGGGCTATAGTTGAACTTCATTAGGAATTGCATTGTTAAGCAATACAAATTTAATGGTGAAAATTTTCTGTTTTCTTCATGTCATATTATATTTACACATTCAAGTTAGCCAGGCTCCGATATTATCCCTGTTTTTGTTTCGCTGAGCCAGTTGTCCTTAAGGTATTAGTGAATGCATGACATATAGTCTGTGACTGCAGGATACAGGGCTCTACTTGACAACTATGAGCAGCTTCCTGGCTTTGTGTCTGCACAGCAAGACAAGACAATGTGGGGATTGGGGGATGACCATGAGCGATGGCTTCACCTAAAGAAGGGGCAGTGCTCCGAAAGCTTATGATTTCAAATAAACCTGTTGGATTATAACCTGGTGTCATGTGATCTCTGACCTTGTCCAACCCAGTCCAAAGCTGGCACCTCCACATCATAAATAAATGAACCCATAAGTTGTTTCATCTGGGGAAAAAAAAGACCTTTGTGTGCCTTAAAATAGACAAGGTTCAACTCGTTTGATGTTTTTTCATTCCTTCATGGGATATGACCATTATTGGCAAGGCCATAATTTGTTGCAATCTCTCATTGCCCTTAAGAAGGTATTGGTGAGCCCCTTCTTGAACCACAGTAATTCATCAGGTGCAGGTACACCCTCAGTGCTGTAGGGGTGGAGTCCACGATTTTGACTCATTGACAGTGAAGTAACAATCATATAGTTCTCAGAGTGGTGTGTGTCTTAGACCATAAGATGTAAAGCAAGAGGAAACGCATCAAGTCCACTCCTCCGTTCAATGAAATCCTGGCTCATCTCTTTAATCCTCAGTTTCACTTCCTTGCTTTATCTCCATAATGCTTGGTTCCCTTACAGTTAGAAGTCTGTCCATCTAAGCCTTGAATATATTTGATGACCCAGCTCGACAGCCCTCTATGGAAACGAATTCCAAAGATTCAGAAAGTGGAAAATCCTTCTTGTCTCTGTCTTAATTAGATGACTCCTTTATGCTGATATTATGCCCACTTGATGTTGCAGCTGTACAGGACTTTGGTTAGGCCACAGTTGGAGTACTGTGTGCAGTTCTGGTCGCCTCACTATAGGAAAGATGTGGAAGCTTTGGAGAGGGTGCAGAGAAGATTTACCAGGATGTTGCCTGGAATGGAGAGGAAGTCGTACGAGGATAGGTTGAGAGTTCTCGGTCTTTTCTCGTTGGAACGGCGAAGGATGAGGGGTGACTTGATAGAGGTTTATAAGATGATCAGAGGAATAGATAGAGTAGACAGTCAGAAACTTTTTCCCCAGGTACAACAGAGTGTTACAAGGGGACATAAATTTAAGGTGAAGGGTGGAAGGTATAGGGGAGATGTCAGGGGTGGGTTCTTTACCCAGAGAGTGGTGGGGGCATGGAATGCGCTGCCCGTGGGAGTGGTGGAGTCGGAATCATTGGCGACCTTTAAGCGGCATTTGGATAGGTACATGGATGGGTACTTAATCTAGGTTAGAAGTTCGGCACAACATCGTGGGCCGAAGGGCCTGTTCTGTGCTGTATTGTTCTATGTTCTATGTTCTATGTTCTACTTGTCTGTAACTCTCCCACAAGAGGAAATATCCTCTTCCCATCTACCTGTCAAGCCTCCTTAGAATCTTGTATATTTCAATAAGGTCTTCTCTTATCCCTCTCAAGTACAATGAGGACAAGCCTATTTTGAAGCTATAATGGGTACTGTACTTTAAGAGAGTTGAAGGACTTAGCAAGCACACAGAGTGCTGGAGAATTTACAATGTAACATTTGGTCCAGCAGCTAGCAGTACCTGGATTGCTATAAGACAAAAAACAAATTCAAATTCGGCCAATCAGTTTAAATTATGTCCCAAGATACTAAGTTAAAATTTAGTGTTTTGACAATATTAAAACCGATGAAATAATCTGATGCTTTGGGGTATAAAACTGAAAAAAATTGAACAGTTGGAGGAGAACTGCCAAGTCACCAACATATGCAGCCTGCCCAGAGAATAACCCTCTTAAAGGTACCTTTATCTATCAATGACCTGTGAAACAGAAAACTTTCAGAAGAAAAGAAGACATAGGAAGATACAAAGAGAAGATTTGACAACTGCATGGTTTTGACATTTGAATGTTTTGGTAAATCTTAATTGGGGGTTTTATCAGACCAGTATTGTAGAAGGGAAAGAAAAAGATAGAATATTAACTAACAACTATTTAGAACTTCTTTCTCTATTCTTTAAGAGTAACATAGGTTAAAGTTCTTAATTTTTTTTCCTTTAAATAGTGAGGTTTGGGATTGTTGTTGGCCTTTCGAATTTTAATAGATTGCAGCGCGGGTTAAATAATTTCTGTGTTGCAGCTTTAAATTGGGGGGGGGGGTGGGGTTACCCTGTGTCATAACAAGTCCAATCTACTCAGTCTCTCCTCATAAGAAAATCCCATCATGTCCAGGATCAACCTTGTGAACCTTCTCTGAATTGCCTCCAAAGCCAATGTGTCTTTTCTTTGGGATCAAAACTGTTCACGGTATTCCAGCCGTATTCTGACTAGTGCCTTGTTTTATCAAGATTTCCCTATTGTTTTACACCATTTCCTTTGAAATAAAGGTCTCAGAGATGAATTTTCCTATGTATCTGAGGCCCTTGTCCTTTCAGGTGGTAAAGATTTCAAGTTTGGAAAGTGCTTCAAATGAGGCTTGGTGAATTGTAGCAGTGCACCTTCTAGATGGTATCCTGTACTGTCACAGTGCATCAATTCTAGAGTAAGTGCACATCAAAGTTGCTGGATAGAATGCTGATCAAATCGACTGATTTATCCCATGTAGTATCCAGTTTCTTGTGTTGGTGGAGTCACACTTATTCAAGCAAGTGGACAGTATTCCACCATCCTCCTGACTAGTGTCTTATAGAGGATGGATAGCATTTGGGGAGTTAGGAATTGAGTTATTTGCCACAAAATGCCCAGTCTTTGACCTATTCTTATAATCAATGTATTTATAGGATTAATCCAATTCAGGTTCTGGTCAATAGTATTCTTCAGAACGTTCATGGTGCAGGATTCAGTGATGGTAATGTTATTGAATGCAAAGGGGAGATGGTTCTGTCTTGTTGAGATGGTCATAGACTCGCACTGTGTGGTATGAATGTTACTACTTATTAGTCTAAACCTGAACACTGTCCATGTATTGCTGTAACTAGATAGAAATTGCTTCAATTCCAAGGAGTCTCAAAGAACCATGACATTCATTGGTGAATTTTCCTCTTGTAACTTTGATGGAGGATAGGTCATTAGTCAAGAGCTGTAGATGTATGGTCCTGAGACACAACCTTAAGGACCTTGTGCAGTGATATGCTGGAGCTGAAGGTTCCTTAACAATTATAACCATCTTCCTTTATGCCAGGTATGATTCTAACTAGTAGAGAGCGTTTCACTTGATTTTCACTGACTTCAATTTGCTAAGGCTGCCTGATGCCACACTTGGTTAAAATTATTTTTGTTCTTTTGTGAATGTGACCATGGCTGACAAGGACAGAATTTGTTGTCAATGTCCTGAGTGGCTTGCAAGACAATTTTAGTCGGCATTTAGGAGCTAACTGCAATGTTATGGGTCTGAAGTCACTTATAGACCAGGCCAGCTAAGGATTATGGATTTCCTTCTGTAATGGATATTCGTGAACCAAATGGCTGTTAAAACAATCATTGGTACTACGGAACACCGTAAAGGAGCTAATGTCACAGTTCCTGGATTAGTAATCCAGAGACCTGGGTAATGCTCTGGGGATATAGGTTTAAATTCCAGGTGCAACTTGAATTTTAAAAATCTGACCATTACTAATTGTCAGAAAAACCCATTTGGTTTACGGATATCGTTTTAGGGAAGAAAATTTGTCATCCTTATCACTCTGGCCCACAACTGACTCCAGGCCCACACTGATGTGGTTGACTTTTAACTGCTTTCTGAAATGGCCTGTTAAGCCACTCCATTGCATCAAAAGACTAAAAAGTCTCAAAGGAATGAAATAGGTCAGACAACATGGCAGTAGCCTAAGTACTGGAAATGACAATGGCAAACTCAACCTGACAAAAGTAATTCTTATATTGTGTGGCCCAGGGCCAAATTTGGGAGAGTGGTGTTACAGACTAGTCAAACAACAGCCTGATATAATCATGCTTATAGAATCATATCTTACAGGCAGTATCCCAGATAACATCCTCTTCATCCCCGTAAGGTTTGTGGCACTGTAGTATGCAGCTGGGAGTTGTCCTGGCAGTCCTTAATGTTACTTAAGATGCCATGAAGTGTCATCGTATCAGGTTAAACATAGACAAGAGACTCTCCTACTATCAAGTTTGTCCACTCCATCCCTCAACTGATGAATCAGTACTAATCTGTGCCGTTGAATATGACCTGGAGGAAGCACTGGGGGCTATAAGAGTGCAGAATGTACTCTGAATGGGGATCTTCAATGCCCATCAAGAGTAGCTTGGTAACACTCAAGCTAATCCAGTCCTAAAAGACAAGGTTGCTAGGTTGTGTGTGTGGTGGGTAGTGAGGTAACTAATAAGGCAGACAAATATATTTGACATGATTTGGAGATGCCGGTGTTGGACTGGGGTGTATAAAGTTAAAAATCACACAACACCAGGTTATAGTCCAACAGGTTTAATTGGAAGCACACTAGCTTTTGGAGCGTCGCTCCTTCATCAGGACTATCACCTGATGAAGGAGCGACGCTCCGAAAGCTAGTGTGCTTCCAATTAAACCTGTTGAAATATATTTGACATCCTCAATAGCCTGCCTACAGCAAATGCCTTGGATCGTGACAGAACTAGTAGAAATAACCTTGCTGCCAGAATGTATCAAGGAGCTGCATGTCATAAATTGTGAATGTTCAATTTTTTGTGGGTTTGGATCAAGGTACCAAAGAGTGCAAATATTCAACTGAGAAATATGATATTTTTATTGTATTTTCTGTGAATGAATTTAACTGTTTTGTTATGTACTCATAGACAACTTATGAATAAAGTATGTTTTTGCAAAAATGTATTTGTAGTTGGTAATAAAATGGGATGACAGGCAAGAACACCTTAAAGTTTGGAAATACTCAGCATGTCTGGCAGCATCATGCAGGGTGAGTTAACTTTTCAAATCTGCGACCTTTCATCAGAATTTTATTTCAGACTTGCTTCAAAATCCCTGAAAGTCTGCCTCATTTCAGAGCATCAAATAGTGGCATGAAAGGGAGTTAGGCATTTTGGCACATTGAATAATATCAATTAATATGACACTTGCATAGTTCAAATTGGTTAGCACAGATTCGTCCAACAGGCAGTCAGCAAGACAAAGTGTGGCCTTGGAAGGACGTGTCCAGGGCACAAGGGGAAATAGGTAGATGGATTTTTGTAAAATACTACACAGCTGCTTGTCCTAAAGCTGGCTGTGACCTGCACTTGTTGCTGATAGGCTCACTATCACCATGTAATGCAGTGAGAGAAGGGCTTGTGGTTGGATTATAGCACAAACTAGAAATGTAAGTAGCAGCAGTGGGTTTTCAATTTCCAGAGTTTCTGGGGTGGGGAAAGGTCTATTGAAACATAGAGAAATGCAATGGCAGACAATGCATGCAGGATAGAGAGCATGCTCATCAGAGAATGGAGAAAAGTGGTCTGTTAGGATGGGAAAAAAATTATCCTTCCTGCAGGTTCAAGCCTCCAAAAGCACCTCTGTTTACGTAGTGGGAGTCCCAGTCACATTAGAGGGGTGGGTGTGATTGAATGAATTAATCTGTGTGTAAAGTGAGTGAGTGAAAGTCTCTCTATGTATGTGAGTCTGTGTAGGTGTGAGTCTGAAGGAATGTATGAGTTTGTGTATGTAAATGAATGACTGCATATGAGTTATAGAAACATGGAAAGTAAGAACAGGAAGAAGCCATTCAATATGGTCATGACTGATCATTGAGCTCAATACTCTAATCCCAGCCTTACCCAATGTTTCTTGATCCTTTTAGCCACAAGATTTGTATCTACCTGCTTCTTAAAAACATACAATGTTTTGGCCTCAACTTTCCATGGTAGTGAATTCCACAAGCTCACCACATGTTGGATGAGGAAATTTCTTCTCATCACAATCCTAAAAGTTTTACCCCTTATGCTTAAACTATGGTCCCCAGTTCTGCACTCCCCCACCATCAAAGACATCTTCCTGCATCTCACCAATTTAGTCCCTTAAAACCTTCTGTGAGATCCCCCTCCCCCCTGCTCATTCTTCGAAACTCCAGTGAGTACAATCCTAGCTGACTTAATCTTTCCTTGTATGACATTCCTGTCACAAATCAATTTGGTAAACCTTTGCTGCATTATCTCTATAGGACGGTCATCCTTCTTCTGATAAGGGGACCAAAATTGCACACAATATTTTGTGTGTTCATTTGTGTGCATGTGCTTGTGTGAGCCTGTCTGTGTGCGCGAGTGAGTCTGCTTGCATATATGTGACTCATTCTATCTATCTGTGAGTCAATGAGTGAGTATCTGTGTCCGTGAGTAATTGGCTTTGTGAGTGATTATGGCTGTGTTCAGTCTATCTGAATATGGGCTATATGTGCATGTGAATCTGTGTGTGTATTTGTTTTTCCGTGTTTGTGTGTGAGAGTGAGTGTGTATATGTTGGTGCCACACATATACACTTTTCTTTCCCCTGGTTCCATCCCCAAAAACCTATCCATGCATTTGGCTAGGAGAGGAACAATATTCAGGCTGTAAAACAATTTGATTCTAATCCCCACTCTCTATGAATTCCATCCAAGCTAGGTCAGAATGTACAGCAACAGAGGCATGCACTTTCAGGTCATTGTTATTTAAACCCAACTCCTTGGCTTTGCCCTGGCCCTCTTTACCTACCCTGGTGATCAGGATCTGTGGCTGAGTCTATCTCTTTCTTTAAATGTAAAGGCAAAAAAAAGGTTTTTATAATTGGGTCTGATACTTGATACTTTTTTAAATGGTTATCTTTATTAATTACATAGTTCTAAAATAAAATAATTTCATTGCTTTGACATTTTTGTTCAGCAAAGTGTTTGTTGCTTCATACCTTCATTTTTACTTTAAAATTCATGTTTAATGTTGTGCCAAAACATATCTTTCCAAAATTCATTCATTGCCCCCTTCAGTGAGAAAAAAAATGAAATGGGCCCTCACATGGAAAAGACTGGACAACTCTGCTTTAGCAGCAACATTGTAGCACAATTTATTCTTGGGACTCTTCCTGACTGTCTCAAGAAGTGGATCTACGGATATTCTCAAAATCTTGTAGTTTGCAAAGCATCTCCATTTCCCTGCTTTTGCATCTCTGTGGTGGTTGATAGGCTAGATTATTAGATAAAGTAACCAAATAGAGCATAGGGCTGCTCTCCCATTAGAGAGAGAGAAGACTGGTGGTAGTTTAATCTGAGAATCACCATGTCTAGGTAAGAGGAGAGATTGAGAGGAGGGTCCTTCATGATAATTTCAACTGGAGCAAACATTTAAACCACACTTTTAGCATCACTTTGCATTGCAAACCATCTGCCCAGCTAACTGATCCCCGTGCGGATGATAATTGTCAATGTCACAGAACAAAATATATTCTGTGATGTAGAATAAGCTTTTTATTGATTTCTGACCTTTGTGAATTTGCTTTCCTGCAGTAACAAAAATAAAAAAATACAAATACTTGCCAATAGGGGGCATCTAAGTTTGAAGAATTCATTTCAATTCAAACCAGGGTAAACGCAATCCTGCACATGATCACATAACATTTGATAGCCAGAAAAGGGAATATACGTTTTTTTTTTGCCTATTCATTTCTATGATAGTAAAGTAAAAGCAAGCTTTGTTTTCCAACTGCAGTTCACCCCAGTCCTCACCAATAACCCTGTGCCAATCTAACAGACTTTCTATTATCGGTCATTAATCAGCCAGTCATAACAGAGAACACTGAGGACATGTGAATTGTTTTCTTAAAGGATCAAAACAAGTTGATGTGATCATGTTACACAGGCTATTATGTTTTTTTTTCCAGGGATGTGCCTAGAAGGTTCATAATCTACAAGTTTGCTCTGTCTTGAAAGGCTTTTGAGACTGTGCATCTGTAAATGATCCATCTATTATAGGTAAACATTGTAGATAACAATAATACCTTGTTAATATCCTGCTTAAAGGAAATAAAAAGAAAAAAAAGTCAGTGTAAAGGCTTGGAATTAACACACAAAATGCAAAAATTACACAGCAGATTCAACAACATGTGAAAGGAAAAGTTGTATTATCATTTGGGGTGAAGGATCTTCATTGAAACAATCATTTCCACATTTGTGTGTGCAAGTTTTAAAATGGGAATACAATTAATAGCTACCAAAAACAATCACTAGGAAACACACAGAATCTGTGGAGAAATAACATCGATTAAAAAATGGGAGCTGCATTACACCATTTGACCCTTTCAGTCTTCTCTACCATTCAACAAGATCAGGAATGATCTTCTACCTTAGTGCTACTGATCCATACTATCGCCATATTCCTTAATTAATTTATTAACAATAATTGGTAGTGTAGTGTAGTGTAGTGGTGATACCACTGGACTAGTGATCCAGACACTCAGACTAATGTTTTGGGATATAGATATGGTGACCATGATACTGTTGTTAACTGTTGTAAAAACTATTATGGTTCACATATGAATCCTCAAAGGAAGGAAATCTGCCATCCTTACCTAGTCTGACCAAGTATGACTCTAAATTGGAGCTCACTTCTCTCACACCAATCTTTGAGTTACGCATTAATTTTTTTCAAACTATTTCCCATCTTCCAATTTGCCTGAGGTCTACTTAATAATCCAGTATTTCCTTTGAGCATAATAATTTAAGGTTCTGCTTTTCAGCTTAGTGCCTAGCTCTTCATACTAGTAGAACCTCTTTATTTGTCTTGTCTGTCATTGGTAGCTATATGGATCACAATACTGGATTACCTACTTCCCTCTGCAAGTGATTGACTATTAACTTCCCTCTGAAATAGCCTAGCAGACCATTTCATTGGCAATAAGTGTGGGCAACAAATGTTGGATTTATCAGCAATGCCTACACCCAATGAAAGAACAGAAACAGAAAAGTTTATCAACCATTATACTCAATGCACTCGTTGACTGAGGAACCACAGCTATCTTGGAAAAGGATTCTAAAGATTCATTCAAAAAAGGTAGATTAATATTCAGATTGATGATGATGATAGAATCTAATGCAAGTTCAGGTTTTCAGCATTTTTTATCTGTGTAATAAAAGATACTTTTTAGGATCCTAGCATTGGCACACATATAATTCTGAGCTTCCAGCAAAAGAATTTTTCCTCAGCCTCTGATGTTCCAGTGAAAACAATCCAATTTTGTCCAAACTCTCCATATAGCTAATGCACTCCAATACAGGCAACATCCTGGTAAACCACTTTTACACCATCTCTAAACCCTCCACAACCTTCCGAGAGTGTGGCAACCAGAACTGCATACAATACTACACATGAGGTCTAACTAAACTTGTGTACAGCTACAACATTACTTGCCGGCTTTTATACTCAATGCCCTGACTGATGAAGCCAAGCATGCCATACACCTTTAGTACCACCTTATCCATTGGTTTTGACACTTCCAAGGAGCTATGAACTGCACTCCAAGATCCCTCTGTATGTCAATGCTCCTAAGGATCCCACAGTTTCATTAGTCAGTGTGTAGAAAACTCTGTGCTGAGGGAGTTAATCCGAATGCTACTCAAACCAAGATGAACTGGGTGATCCCCTCCCAATTGAAGTCCAGGCCTACAGTATACAGTACATGTCGGGCAACCCTCACCTAGTCAGGAAATTCAGGTATGACCTTTGCAAGGCCATCAGAAACACCAAGAGGTAATACCAAACTAAGCTTGAGACCCTGACCAACCTCACATTTTGTGGGATGGCTTACATTACATAACAAGCTACAAAGCAAAGTCAAACAGAATCACAGGAAACAGCCCATCTCTGCCCAATGAGCTCAAATGATGAGAAAGTGTGGTGTTGGACTGGGATTTCTTCAATATGTTGTATTAGCTGCATGACACTGATCTTATGCTAAAACTTCTGTGTCTTATGATCCAGCCTCACTAGCTATCGGACAAAGGAGCAGCACTTGAAAGCTAGAACTTCCAAATAAATCTTCTGGACTATAACCTGGTGTTGTGTGATTTGTAACAATGAACTCAAATGCATTCTATGCTCACTTTGAACAGAAGGTCAGTGAAATAATGTCAGTTGTCCCATCAGCCTCAGATGCACCTGTACTCACATAAGTCTTATATATCATTCATTATACTCATGTAAGCTTTCTTGAGAGTGAATCCACAGAAAGCGACTGACACAGATGGAGTCCCCAACCATGCACTCAGATCCTGCGAGGACCAGCTGGCAAAAGTATTCGCAGCTATCTTTAACCTTGCCTTAATACAATCTGAAGTCCTTACTTGCTTCAAGAAGACCACTATCATCCTGGTGCCAAAGAAAAATCATGCAGTACTGCCCCGTGGCTCTGATCTCCATAATTATGAAGTGTTTCAAGAAGTTCGTCATGGCTCACATCAACATCAGCCCATGAAATTGCCTTGATCCTTTGCAATTTGCCTACCAGTGCAATAGGTCCACATAGATGCAATCTCTCTGACCCTACACTCATCCCTGGAATATCTGGTTAACAGGGATACCTACAACAGGCTCCTACTTATTGACTGCAATTCAGCCTCCAACACGATAACTTCAAACAGATTCATATCCAAACTCCAAGGCCTAGGTCTTGGCTCCCCCCTCTGTAATTGGATCTTCAAATTCCTGACCAATAGATCACAACACCTCCTCCAACATAAACCTCAACACTGGAGCCCCACAAGGCAGAATACTCAGCCCCTTTTTATACACCTTATACACTCACTGACTGTCTGACCAAATTCCACCCAACTCCCCATATAAGTTTGCTGACAACATCATCATTGTAGGTCGGATCTCAAACAATGATGAGACAGAATACAGGAAAGAGTTTGAGTGGCATGGTGTAAAGACAACATGTTCTCCATCAATGTCAGCAAAATGAAGGAGCTGATTAGATTAGATTAGATTACTTACAGTGTGGAAACAGGCCCTTCGGCCCAACAAGTCCACACCGACCCGCCGAAGCGTAACCCACCCATACCGCTACATTTACCCCTTTACCTAACACTACGGGCAATTTAGCATGGCCAATTCACCTGACTTGCACATCTTTGGACTGTGGGAGGAAACCGGAGCCCCCGGAGGAAACCCATGCAGACACGGGGAGAACGTGCAAACTCCACACAGTTAGTCGCCTGAGTCGGGAATTGAACCCGGGTCTCTGGCGCTGCGAGGCAGCAGTGCTAACCACTGTGCCACCGTGCCACCCACCATTGATCATTGACTTCAGGAAACAGAGTAGAGGGCACGATCCTGTCTGCATCAATGGTGCTGAGGTGGAGATGGTCGAGATTGTCAAGTTCCTGGGAATGATGATCATCAACAATCTGTCCTGGTCCACCCACATCAACCCACCCACAACATCTCTACTTCCTCAGGAGGTTAAGGAAATTTGGCATGTCCACAATGATTCATATCAATTTTTATAGATGCACCATTGAAAGCATCCAATCTGGATGCATCAGAGCTTGGTAAGGCAACTGGTCTTCACACCACTGCAAGCAACTACAGAGAGTTGTGATCACTGGCCAGTCCATCACACAAACCAGCCTTCCATCAATGACTCCATCTGTACTTCCTGCTGCCTGGGAAAGTTACCAAAATATCAAAGACCTCTCCCATCCCTGTTATGATCTCTTCCGTCGGGCAGAAGATATAAAAGTTTGAATACACTTAACGAATAGATTAGAGAACAGCTTCTTCCCCACTGTTATCAGACTTTTGAATGGACCTCTCAAACGCTAATGTTGATTTCTCTTGTTACACCTTGTCTGCGGCTGTAACACTGTGTCCTCCCGTCTGTTCTGCTATTCTGATGCATTTTGTATGGTACGATTTGTCTGTATGGTACGCAAAACGCTTTTCACTGTATCACGGTATACGTATTAACAAAAGTATAACAATTTACTGTATACTTTCATCTTGCATTCGACCTCCCAACATACATCACCTCTCACTTAATGGGATTAAACTCCATCTGGGTTATTTATAAAAAATCTTAACTTGATGTTCATGTTCATTCATTCATGGAACCATGTGGTGTCGCTGGTTTCACTTAAAGTGTCTGGCCATTTAGTGAATTCAGAAGCAAGACACTTGGCAAATTGTGGATGTAATGTGTATTGGTCATATCGCAGTAACAACAGTAATTACAAACCGGGAATGATTTGGAGACCCCGGTGTTGAACTGGGCTGTATAAAGTTAAAAATCATACAACACTAGGTTATAATCAACCACCTGGATTAGTGGTGCTGGAAGAGCACAGCAGTTCAGGCAGCATCCAAGGGGCTTCGAATCGGGCAAAAGCCCTTCATCAGGGTTTCTAGCATCTGCAGTCATTGTTTTTACATTGTATAATCAACCACCTGATGAAGGAGCAGCGCTCGGAAAGCTAGTGCTTCCAATTAAAGCTGTTGGACCATAACCTGGTGTTGTGTGATTTTCAACCACAAATCGGGAACATTGGGAGTTCTGATTTGGAAGCGAATGCATGAAACGCTACACCTCTTGATTTTTGGCTTTTTTCAGGTTCCAGCAATTATTGTAGATGACCTTTTTTGTAAGTGTAATCGACACTCTTATCCCCGGGCTCCACCCAGTAAATACTGCCCTGGCAGCCAAATAAAATCTCGGCGACAGGACAGTTCCATTCAGACACTTTGTTCCGGGACACCTGTGTTGAGAGTGCCCAGGAGCTGACCCCATGGAAGGATATGTAGATCCTACAGATTCCTTTGTTCTGTTGGACGTGAGACCCCCACTAAACCGAGAACTTTTCAGGCCTCGATTTGCACTGCTATTTTTGTATGTGAACAAAAGTCACGAGAGAGTCCGGTGCAAGCCCAGTTTAAAAGCCACACAGGGCTTACTGCTAATTCGTGAAGTCCGGACTTGATTATGCCCAGAACCCCAAGACAATAGAGTTTGCAGCTGTCACATTCCAATCATATGGAGGCTGTGAAGTAGCAGAGTATCTCGTAGTGGCGTCCCCAACTCTGAACTATAAACTCTGGATTGTCCACACCAGGAGCTATTGGCTCTGGAAAGAGTGGATGACTCGGCTCAGGGGATGATGCTAATTAGCTCGGGAGTTCGTCCACTATCTCCTCAATAGGAAAAGTAAAACAATGCCTCCTTGTCTCGCACAGCACCGAAATAAATCGATAAAGCGAAACACACCGCCAACTAGGTAAAACAGTAAGACGTTTAGAGTTGTCTGACAATGACCGTGTACGGATTGCATGTCTATGTTGCGTGACTCCATACAGACTGCTTATGCAGTGGTAACCGGAGAGCTCCCATTGTGCGTACAAGTCTTAGGCTAATTACAACACCTCACTGTAGTTGGAATATTTTCCAGTGACAGCATCACATTACTGTAACAACATGAAAAACTGTTCTCGACATTAATGTGTTAACATGAAATTGGGAATGCAGTCTCCCGTCACTTCTCAACGCATTGCAATCCAAATGTTGAGACAAACATATTAACACAGCGAAGGCAGTTCTGTTCATCCTCATGTTTCAACTATCGATTGCTGGTGAATCTTACCGCGCAGCCTAATGAAATATTGCAGGGCCACATCACGCCCCACACAGCCAATTTTCAATGAAAATTTTACACGAGCAAAACCTGTCTCGCAAACTCTCAGATGTCAGAAGAAATAAAAGTTGAGCAGAAAGGAAAGGACACTTGTTCGCAGCCCGCATGATGCACGCCTACATTGGATCAAGTTACTTTGTCCACCATTAATGTTAATAGAGATTGCGGGCTTTAGTCGTTTAGAACGCCGCCTGCAATTTTCACCGAGGGAAAGTTTTCAATGTGTTGTTGTTTGCAATCGGCTATGCAAATAAACGAAAACCAGTTAAAACTGCTATGCAATAGAAATAAAAACCAACATGGGATTTGATAAATGCATCCAAAACTGCAAGGAACAAGAAAGTTAGTTTCCTATGAACATTGCTAACCGAGCGCCACATAAGCAATGAATGGAAAACTGCCCACCGCGGGTAATCGCGTTCAGGTGGCAATGCGATGTAAAAGTGGCGCCCTGGTTAAGCGGGTAAGGTGTGGGAACTCGGAGTCTGTTACCTGGAGATACAGTGAGAGCCTGTGGGTCACACCTGACCTCAGGGTTTAGGGCACCGTTTGAAGTTACCCCGCTCACATGGTGGTTAAGTCAATGAGTGAGGGTTGACAATTTTTGGAGACCAGTAATCAAACAACAGATTCAAATCCATTTTGAGCGAGATTTCAAACTTGGAGGATTCGTTGAGAACAGGCGCGGGGTTTATTTGTCACTCCTGCTGGGATGTGGCTGAATCAGTGTTTATTGCGCACCCTTCATTGCCCTGGAGAAAGTGGCGGTGAGCTGCCTTCTTGAACCGCTGCGGTCTCTGGGACATTTGGGGATACCCACATTGCTGATAGGAAGGATGTTCCAGGATTTTCACCCAGTGACAGTGAAGAAGCAAATGTACAGTTACACATTAAGGTGGTGCATTCTGAACACTTAAAAAAAACACCACGACCACGGTTTGGGTTACAGTATAAAACCTCTCAGTCATTAAAACACTTCAGAATTGTTTGCATAGGGGCTTCTGATTCTCGGATAATTAGCTCAGCGATTGGAATACTTCCAGAAAGCGGGATGAGATCCTTCAAGTTCCCTATAATCAGCGCTCAGGATCATCCCACTGTCAAGATATGCGTGTTGGCAGCTCCCTGCAGGATCGCTAGCTCGGGTTGGACCGAGACCTTCCCAAAGGGGTGGTCGCTTTCTCTCCCCATCTCTGCCTGTGTCGGTAGATGGAAAGGAACAGTCTCTGGCAGTGACCTGTAGTTGCTCTCCTCTCCAGTCGGTTTGCCAATCCCATGAGACTGCCCTGGAGTCTGCAGGAGTTGGAGGTTGATCTGCTGGCAACTGTAGACACAAACATTGATGGGGCGTTAAAACGATGCCTCGTGTATATTGTTTGAATGCTGGAGTTTACTGTTTGGAATTGGGGTGGGTGGGATTGGCGTTTGACAGAAGTGAGGAGGCTGGACAAGGGAAATCTGTAATAAAAACATTCAGTGATACGTTCAGGCGGTGCAGCAGCCTGTTTCACAATGAGCTGTTTCACAAGCGCGATTTCAGAGGTCTCCTGGTTATTTTCCCTGACCGGGTTTCTAACCGCTTGTTTCCAGCAGATGGTGCTGGTATTGAGCAGGTGCCGGCGGAGAGCTGATCTCCTTTCCCTGTAAAACTCCCTCGCCAGATACCGATTGAAACCTGAAAATGTAGCCAGTCCCTCTCCCTGCGCCGATTTGAAACGGGGGAAAATCATATCTTCAGCTCCCGGTCCCACCAAGACAGCGAGATTGGTCAGAACTACAGAGCGAACAAGAGTTTGGACCGTAATTCAGCAGCTTACTCTTGATTGCACCCTCTCCTCACAATGACAATAGCTATCTTAACAGACCTTTAAAATAAGTCTCAAATATTCCAATTGAATAATAATGCCAAACAGAAGAGTTTAGAGGTCCATACAGGTTAGGTCTCCCCTTTGTCACTCCCTGAGTCCTATGGAACTCACTCTGTTTTTGCTAAATAACAAATAGAAAGTGGAGAGAAATTCCCCGGTGGAACGTTTGACAAAAAAAAACAAATGAGAACGATGTTAACACGTTCCTGGAAATAAAATCTTTAGGCTGGCGACACAGGTTACGGAGTAAACTGTTCAGGTTTGTTCCCTTTGAACTGCAATTACAGACATCATCTGATTCCAGATTGGCGAGGCGCCGAGGGGAGAGGAGCTCCGAACTGATCCTTTCTGGAGGGTTCACTGCTGAGTGTGTCATCTTACTGCATTGCTCCGGAACCGCACATGGAAAAGTTAGTGGGTGACAATAATTGGTGAATGATAAACGAAGAAAGCGAGCACTTGTGAGGGGGAGAGAGCTTCCAATTGATTCACTGGGAGATGACGTGCCGCAGTGTTCAGCAACTCGCTCGTTAAGAACGAGACCCAAAGGCTGACTTCTCATAGAACATAGCAACTTCCCAGCGAAGAGAGAGAGGAAGGAAGGAAGGGAGGGAGGGAGAAACAGCGCAGTATCTCGGCGTGCTCCTAACGGGACCGTAGCGTCTGAAGCAGACTGCAGTGCAACATTCGGGGAAGGACATTGCTCTTTTAAGCCTCATTGTGTTCTGCCGGCTGCCTTTTTTGTTCCCGAGCAGGTTTATGCTAATCGAGAGCCATTTTGTGCGGTCGCTTTTAAATTAGCCCCGGGTGGGGGCGAGAGAGGACCTTTGGTGACAATGTGCCGGCCAGAAGAGCTTGCAGAGGGGCGGAATGGGCAGAAGCAGCAGCTGAACTGAGTGTTTGTGGGGGAAGGAGGTGAGTTTGGATGGAGCAGCGGTGGAGATGGCACGGAGTTGCATTGAAGCGAGTGCACTGAGCTGCACTCTGCTGCTGCTGCTGCTGTTGAACAGCGCCGGCTCCCGGAGTTTCACCGTGCACCTTTCGGAGCGGGCAGCCCCGGGCACCTTACTGCTCCATCTCCCCTCGGCCGGGGGCATCTGCTCGATCCAGCGGATCTCCGCGCCTCCCTTCGCCCGCGGCTACCTGGAGGTGGACCGGACCGCGGGAAGCGTGCGACTCTCCCGGCGCCTGCCGTGCCGACAACTGCCCGCTAATCCTTTCCCCGTCCGGCTGAGCGGCCGCTGCTCCCGGCCCGGCGGTACCCGCACCGGTACCGGCTGGCTGACCGTCTCCAGCCGCTGGCACATTCACCTTCACGGCGAGGGCTGCCAGCGGAAGGCGGCGGGCGGCGGCGGCGGCGGCGCAGGCGGCGAGCTGGAGGTGCTGCTTTTGTCTAGCGCCGCCCCGCAGGGCTGCCTCCCCGGCGGGGAGCCGCTGCTGCCCCCTGTCGGGGAGCTGCTCCGGCTGCTGCCGCCCCCGTCCCCGGGGGGCTGCCGGCCCTTCTCCTGTCAGCCCGCCGCCGGCGGCCGCTTCGCCCTGAGCCCGGACGGGCGGCTCTTCAACCCGGGGAGGCTGTGCGTGGACCGTGCCGCTGGGGTGCCGGTGCGGCTCCGCTGCCGGGGATGCCCGCCCGGAGGCGAGGGGAGAGCCGGCGGCGTGCTGGAGGACGTCCCGGTGGAGGTGAAGCTGGTCTTGAGGACTCTGAGGGAGGAGAGGGCTGGAGGAGGTGTCAGTGCGAGGCGAAAGAGGAATGTGAACACTGGCCCTCAGTTCCAGCCACCCATCTACCAGGTATCGGTGCCAGAGAACATGCCCGCGGGCACTGCAGTCATTGTACTGAAGGCGGTCGACCCTGATGAGGGTGAGGCAGGCAGGCTGGACTATTCCATGGATGCCCTTTTCGACAGCCGGTCCAACAGTTTGTTTATCATCGACCCGCTGACTGGCAGAGTGACCACGGCGGAGACCCTGGACCGGGAGACCAAGGACACGCATGTGTTCCGGGTGACCGCCCTCGACCATGGGCTCCCCCGCCGCACAGCCATGGCGACCCTCACCGTCACCGTCAGCGACACCAATGACCACGACCCGCTGTTCGAGCAGCAGGAGTACAAGGAGAGTGTGAGGGAGAACCTGGAGATCGGCTACGAGGTGCTCACCGTGAGGGCGACGGATGGCGACGCCCCCGCCAATGCCAACATCTTGTACCGGATTCTCAACAACGAAGGGGAGAACGCGGTGTTCGAGATTGACCACCGGTCTGGAGTGTTGAGGACCAGAGGGCCAGTGGACAGAGAGAAGGTGGACTCCTATCAGTTATTAGTGGAGGCAAATGATCAGGGGAGGAACCCTGGCCCACGCAGCTCCACTGCCACGGTGCACATCACAGTGGAGGATGACAATGATAATACCCCTCAGTTCAGTGAGAAACGCTATGTGATTCAAGTTCTCGAAGATGTTGCCCCCAACACACAGGTTCTGCAGGTCACAGCCACTGATAGAGACAAGGGCAACAACGCGTTGGTTCATTACAGCATCATGAGCGGCAATACCCGTGGGCAATTCTACATAGATGCTCAAAGTGGGAGCATTGATGTGGTGAGCCAACTGGACTATGAGACGAGCAAAGAATACACTCTAAGAATCAGGGCTCAGGATGGTGGAAGGCCACCATTGTCGAACATCACTGGACTCGTGACAGTGCAAGTAGTTGATGTGAATGACAATGCACCCATATTTGTCAGCACTCCTTTCCAGTCAACAGTTCTGGAGAATGTGCCAATTGGTTACTCAATTCTTCATGTACAGGCAATCGATGCAGATTCGGGTAACAATTCCCGTTTGGAATACAGGTTAATAAACACATCTCCAGATTTCCCCTTCTCCATCAACAACAACACTGGATGGATTGTGGTTGGTTCAGAATTGGATAGGGAGACAACAGATTTTTACAATTTTGGCGTTGAAGCGAGGGATCAGGGATCACCTCCGATGTCATCCTCAGCTAGTGTCAGCATCACTGTATTGGATGTGAATGATAATAATCCTGAATTTGGACAGAAATTATATCAAATAAGACTGAATGAAGATGCAGCTGTAGGCTCCAGTGTGGTTACTGTGTCAGCAATAGACAGGGATGTCAACAGTGTTGTTACATATCAGATTTCCAGTGGTAATACACGAAATCGCTTTTCAATAACCAGCCAAAGTGGAGGGGGCCTGATAACTCTGGCCTTACCACTGGATTACAAACTGGAGAGGCAATACATATTAACTGTAACAGCCAGTGATGGGACTCGATTTGATACTGTTCAGGTGTTAATTAATGTTACAGATGCAAATACACATAGACCAGTATTTCAGAGTTCCCATTATACAGTTAGTATTAATGAAGACAAGCCTGTTGGTACAACAGTAGTGATTATAAGTGCAACTGATGAAGATACTGGTGAAAATGCCAGAATTACTTATTTCATGGAAGATAGCATACCTCAGTTTCAAATTGAACCTGATTCAGGTGCAGTTACAACACTAATGGACCTTGACTATGAAGACCAAGTATCGTACACATTAGCGATTACAGCAAAAGACAATGGAATTCCTCAGAAGTCTGACACCACATACCTTGAAATTCTAGTTAATGATGTAAATGACAATGCACCTCAGTTCCTGAGAGATCATTACCAGGGTGCAGTTTACGAAGATGTTCCTACCTTTACAAGTGTCCTTCAGATATCTGCCACTGACCGTGATTCAGGATTGAATGGAAGGGTGTTTTACACTTTTCAAGGTGGGGATGATGGAGATGGGGACTTCATTATTGAGACCACCTCTGGAATTGTTAGAACCTTGCGCAGACTCGATAGAGAGAATGTTCAGATGTACAATCTAAAGGCTTTTGCAGTGGACAAAGGTTTTCCTGCAATGAGGACTGCGATAGATGTCCAAGTCACAGTATTGGATGTTAATGACAACCCTCCAGTTTTTGAAAAGGATGAGTTTGATATTTTTGTGGATGAAAACAGTCCAATTGGATTAGTGGTGGCCCGTATTACTGCCACAGACCCAGATGAAGGTACTAATGCACAAATCATGTATCAAATAGTGGAGGGGAATATTCCTGAAATTTTCCAGCTGGATATCTTTTCTGGAGAGTTGACTGCCCTGATGGATTTGGATTATGAAACTAAATCAGAATATGTTATTGTTGTTCAAGCTACATCAGCGCCTCTTGTCAGCAGAGCTACAGTGCATATCCGTCTATTGGATAAAAATGACAATATACCTGTGCTGAAAAATTTTAAGATCATTTTCAACAATTATATCACAAATAAATCCAGCAGTTTTCCCACTGGGGTAATTGGCAAAATTCCAGCTTATGATCCAGACATCTCTGATACTCTTCAATACAGCTTTGACCATGGCAATGAGTTAAATCTAATCATTCTCAATCAGACCACAGGGGAATTAAGTTTGAGTCATGCTCTGGACAACAACAGGCCGCTTGAAGCAACCATGAGAGTTTCTGTGTCAGGTAAGGTGACTTGCAGCTTATCTTTGCTTACGCTGTGTCAGAATTTTAACCTGTTTGCAAACTCCCATTACAACCAATGAGTGAATGAGTATATGTTTTGATCTTGTTCATTACCTCCTTGCATTCCTATTGTTTTCAATAATAAATAAATAAGTAAAGTGCCCCCAATTTCAAAGTGCAATTTGAGTGTTTTTAAAAAGAATTTGTAAAACACAATGATAAATTTAAAGGCCCAAATAACTTTTGTTTTTAAAGTTTCTCTTTCCTTGTTGAGGGTGTTTTGGGGATCATAAAGGTTACAAAGGGATTATGTTCTGCATGGTATTTTCATGTTAAGCCATTAAGATACATAATGCTCCTAAATTTTTTTTAAAAAGTAATGGCTTTCCAATGGATATTGTTTTTGTGTGATGATTTTGCCTATATTTTACATTCTGTCAGGGGCACTCACTGCCTAAAATCTCTATTATTCCAGGAATGTTTCTTATTATTGTCAGTGTAATTTGTCAAGTAACTAAAATTTAAACCATTCTGACCAGACCTGAAGCCTAGCTTTAACTTTATTTTCAGTTATGGTGAGAAAAGAATATTGTAGAATATGAGTTTTGCACTGCGAGTTTCATACTGTGCATTATACTTAACTGGAATAAAACATTGGACAAGAGTTGGATTTGATGCTTCTTGGTCAGGTGATCCCAATGATGATGCTGCAGGTCTGTGGAAACTTGTATGTAGGGATCAAGTGCTTAAAAAGATTAATTTGGACAAGATCCTAGGGAAGATCGTTAAATTGGATTTTACTTGAATTTTATGGACCAAAGGAAGAACAATAATTGTGATTTAAATATAAGATTCAATTTTTTGTACTTTTGAATATTAAAATAAGACATTGTAGATTAGATATTAAAGCAAACATTCATCTGTAAATAGCTGATTTTAAACAACTGTGCATTTAAATGGGATATAAAATGAATTCAATTTATTATGATATTGTATTATTTTGTCCTTCATAATTTATTCAGCCCAAATACTATGACCTTTTCATTTATTTCTGTGTAATATTATCCTATGCTTGTTCCTCATACTCTTGCTTCTTGCATGTGAAGTGTTGCCACCTGGGCTTCAATGAAGAGTTTGTTCTGTGTGTGAACTTTCCTTTGGATCAATTGAGCTTTCCTTTTGTATAAATCATACAGCTGTGGGCTTTGTCCTTCTAATCTTGGGTTGGTATGGGGATTATCTTTTGTGGTATATGGCTGAACTACAGGTCAGTAGCTGGGTACTGCAAACTGATGACTTCAGCATGGTAGTTATTAAAATGAGTGGAGTGGCAGTGCTGAGTGGCAAACCAAAGCTGAATGGCACATTTTACCTTGCATACAAAAGACATACACTCAGATTCTTCTCAAGTGGGAAGTGATCAATTGTTTTATTGAGTGTCTTTTTTTAACAAGTTCATATTTGAGTGAAACAATATCAGGCATATGAGTGCCTGGGTATTAGCAGATGACATTAGTTTCCTGTTATTATCATGTAAAGGTTTTATGTCATTATAAATACTGCACAATGTAATCATTTTTATTGGAATTCTGTTGTTTTCTATAAGCTCAGGTGAATGAATTACTACACAAGTTAGAGTAAATCTGCATTTTCCTCTGAAATGAAGGGTATCTGTATGCATGTAGTAAGTTTTTTTAAATAATAGAGATACTGTGTTGCACTTTCTTCTGATCAAAACCATTTGATCCACATTTGCATTTAGATTTCTGTGGAAATAACTGGTAAATCCAGATTACTGAAAATCATTTTGCAAAAAAAGTACGATTTGACATTTTAAGCGCAATACCTCAAACAAAGCCTTTTCTGTCATTTAATAGCTATGCAGATTTGGTGATGACCCCATGGAGATAATTATAGTTGAAGTCTTTGATGCTCTAATGAGTTTGTGTTTGATCTTGCGTACTGAGCGTATTGATTATTCACTAAATTATTAAGATGCAAGTCGTAAGGGCTTTTGTTATGCAATAGTAGTATCCCTTGCTTCTGAACTAACAGACCCAGGTTCAAGTCCCACCTGTTCCAGAGGTGTGTAATAATATCACTGAACAGGCTAATTTGAAAATATCCACAACAACTTGTTTTGTCCTCTTATTGGTACTTAGTGCCATTGAATCCGTATTAGAAATAATGCATTGTGACTTCACTGAGAATTCATTCTTAATAATTGGCAGTTCAGTTTGTTTACATGCATAATTGGATGGTGAACATCCATTAAAACTTTATGTATGCTGCAAAGAATTTTGCTCTATTTAGAGATTTTAATAATTGACGTCTCCAAAAATATGGACAAATGCAGCTTTAAAAAGTAAAACAATGTTTTACTTTCGAATTTCTGCAGTAACTGCCATGAAAGTTACCATTGTCTTGTTCTCTAAAATGTTTTAAACTCATTAAAGGAAGCAACAAGTCCCTCCCCCTTCTATTTGTGCAAACATGGATCTTAAAGGAGATCATTTTATATCCTAATGAAATGAGTGGAGAATTGCCCATATTAAAAAAAATGTGTTTGTTTGGCCGGTTATATTTATAAGTAGAGTTCTCAATGATTGACTGCCAATTTTGACACTGACTTTATAATAATAAACATCACCTAGCGATCAGTACTAGGTCACTAAGTGTGCAATCTTAGCAATCAGCAATATCAACCATGTACTGTATAGCACTAGAATCTGTAAAGTACCAGTTCACTGTCCTTACTTGAGGATATATCTTGAGCATTGAGGAAGTTTTATTTAGATGAATCTGATACTTATCAGAATTTGAATTTTAAAGCTAAAATCCTATAGATGGATGTGATATACTCTACATTTGCATCGAATTAAATGTCCTGCCACCTTTGCTTTGTTATCTTTACATTTAAACCTTTAAAAGCATGATTGGTCAAAGTTGAAAAGTACTGCATGGCATTACCCTCATGTCAGCCATCACTGGACAAAAAGTAGAAAGAGTGCCTTTAGACTAGAAGAAACTATCAGGCTTATATATAATGCATAATATTTAAACTGATTCTCTATTGTCATGTTGTGGTTTTGATTTTCTGGTGCAAATATTGTTAAATAATCCCATAATTACCAGGGGATTTACGAGAAAACAGCTTTATCCAAGCGGTGTCTGCTTTTGGCAGCAGCTGTGTGTAGCTGCTTTCGATGGAAAAACAGTTTGCCTCTTACCTCAAGCACCTGCTGGGGTATCATCGGCACAAAGGGACGCTTGTCTGCCGTTCACTCTTGTTTCACTGGGTAGGCATGCTGATTCCAGAATTGGCAGATGAGTCACTGTGCACAGATCAATGGTGCCTCATTTCAGTGTGATTGGCAGTAATTGTCACTTTTCCCTTTGTGTCAGAGTATGAATACCATTTTGTCATCCTCTATTCTGTTGATTATAGCTAACAAGATGAACTCATTTTATCAAGTTGATGACGAAGGTTGAAAGCAGAAGCTGAATAATGTGCAATAACGGTGGCTGCATTCATGTGAAGTAACAGCAGGGACGACTTTTTGTGTTTAGATTAGCAAAACACTGCTTGTTTGTCAGTTATTAAATCTTATCTTCATTTGTTTATCTATTTATTTTATTTTCTTAGGATAAATTGATCTGCAATTAATCTGCAAATGATTATGGTGGTGGCAAAGAAAACTGAATCCTTTTACACCAGTTTTGGTATTATGCTGTTTAGACACCAGTAAAGGGTTACATATCATAAGATAGATGGCACAAAAAAAAGGCTATTTAACTAACTGACCAGGTCAATGTTTATTCTCCATGTGAGTCTTCTCCAATCTTTCCATATTTGAATCTACCACTGTAATCCTCATTTCCTTCTTCAACAACTGCTTGTCTACCTTATCCTTAAATATTTTCAACCACTCCCTGTGATAGCGTGTTCCACATTGTTACCATTCTTTTGGTATTAAAAAAAATCAACGCGCACCCTATCGCAAAATTCTATTCAGTTTCCATGTTGGCTACAGATGGAAAAGGATGAATTGAAGGGAAAAATTATGAAACTGTTGTCTCACAATTATTTCCAAGACACTTCTACATTGGTTTCCTTCTTCATAAAGATGTAAAACAATAGTTTCTAAAGTTTAATTTTTCATTTGTTACCTTATAATTGAACTAGTAATTCCAGTGGTAATGTGTTGAAATGTGAATGATAACAATCTCATAATCATTCACTCATCTGGGATTGGTTAACTTATTGGGTTAGTTTATTTAATCAACAAAATAAATTATAAGTTATGAAGCCGACCGCAGCAAACCAACTGATTTCTTTGTGTGTCACTTGCAAACTCACAGCAGACTAGAGTCGCAATATTGTCTAGACATAGCGCATGGAATCCTTCAAAGGTGAACTGTCTTAAAGACAAGGTACACATTCAAACTTTAAGAGAAATGGAATCCCAGCTTCTTATAGCCGGAAGAAGTTTGGCATTTCATTTGCAAACACAACCAATGTTGAAAGGACTGACATTTACAAATAGTTCCTTTGTAGAACGGAGGAATATTTAGTAGAAGTCCAAGAACACAGGATTACAATTAAAAGTTGTTTATTTGAACCTCATTTGTTTAAACTATTTCACTGTTCTTACTGGTTTTTTAAAAAACAATTTGCATTTATATAGTACCTTTTAACATGGTAATACACGTCGAAGTGCTTTACAGAAGTGATTATTGATCACAGTTTAAGATCAAACTGCATTTGAAAATATTAGAACAGCTGACAAACAGCCCGATTGGATGTGCAGGTCTTTAGAAGTTTGTTACAGGAGAGAGAGGTGGAGTGTTTTAGAAAACATTGCAGAGCCTGGGGCCTAGAGAACTGAACGCACCACAATGAATAGTGGAGTAATGAAAATCAGGTCGGTGTAGCAGGTCAGATTTGAAGGAGTGCAAAGATTCTGGAGGATGGTGGAGCTGGAGAAATGAGGCTATGGATGTATTTAAAAACCAGAATGAGAATTTTAAAAGGTGAGACCTTGTTGGACAGAGAGCTAATGTAGTTCCACATAGACAGTAATGAATTGGATTTGGTGTGAGCTAGCCAATAGATTACAGGCTTTTTGATCAGCTCAGGATTACCAAGGCGAATAGTCAGCCAGGGCATTATTGGTATATTCGAGTCTACAAGTAACATCACATGCTATCCTTGTCAGGAAATTTGCTTGTTCTTCATTAAAATAGCTTTGGTTCCTCTGAGGTACCTAATGGCAATGATTTTTTTGTCTGAGTTTGTTACCGCCCCTTTATTCATTCAGCAAAGTGCTTGGTAGACCCATGTCAGGCTGAGATTAAGAACTGTTACAAGTGAAAGATGGTGACTTTTATTTTGCTCTCTCACTCATGGGTTTACAAATGTGGTTTTGTCCCTATACATGAATATTTTTCACGTTATGACAGATACTGCATTGATGCTGTAATCTGAGTAGTTAGAGATGACAATTTCAGATGAGGTTCATGTGGAAATCAACTAGAATGCTGATTTTTAAGATGAAATGTCAGATTTGAGTTGGGTGTATAAATTTTCAAAGCTCTGGTGGAAACCCGAATATATTTCTCATGCTGTTCAGATTTATGTTATTAACTGTAGTGCAAATATATCTTAAAGAAAATTAACAAAAGTAAGAGTATAATTTCTGAAGTTACCACAATTTAGAAATGTAACAGAAATATTAAGAATTGATAAATTTGTCATTTTCCCAATGCCATTTTCCAATGAAGCGTATATTCACCAATTACAGAAATTCATTAAAAATATTATGTTTTATACTCAAAAAACAAGACTTGCACTTTTTATGATCTCAAGGTTTCTCAAACTGCCTTTCAGATAATGAAGTACTTTTAAAGTGTAGTCACTTGTAACGTAGGAAGTGTTCTTGAGATATGAACTATTGTGTAACAAAATTCTAACAAATGCACAACAATTTTCATTTATAAATTAAGTATTCAAGTAAGTTCTATTCATGGTATTTAGTTAACCAAACCTTTATATGCTTAAATGCCATGTATTTAGTGTGGGTGTATAAATAGGCAAAATACTTGCGACATCGATCAATATAACCTTGACTTTATGTTTTAACATGTTTACCACAGGAAAAAGCACAGGAGAATTGTTCAGTGGGATGTAAGCTGCTTTGTTAATGATGCCTTGTTCTGGAGATAGGCCAAAGTAAATTGTGCAGCTTATCAGGCAAGCTTGTATACGACCTGATGCAGTACTAGAGATTAGTATAAGACCCTGGATAATGCCAGCTGTGCCCATTATGATATGATGAATATGTTCTGTCACTTGGGTCGCAGAGATAGTCCTGGTGACCTTAAAATGTCAAAATGAGACTAATCTGCTTTGACTGTTATAATTTCAAACTTTCATGCCAAAATATCTAATTATGGTGTGGATCTTAATTGTACAGGAAGATCCCATATTCAATCCCTGCTCTTTGATGAACCAGATGATGTCCAATAGATTGGCAATAATATTCCGACAGTTGACTTCTACACTACTGAGCTATGGAAGAGGAAAATTAACTTGTTTCTCTTCTCATCACTCTCTGCTGACTACGGTTATCCAAATGTTAGGTTAAGATACATCAGACATAATGACTGTGATGGTTTAAGGGGGAGATGGTGGTGTAGTGGTCATGTCACTGGACTAGCAATCCAGATGCCCAGGCTAAACCTTTGGAAGCATGTGTTCACATCTCATCACAGTGGTTGGTGGAACTTAAATTTGATAAGTAAACTTAGAATATAAAGGAGGTATGAGACACCATGAAACAATCAATTGTTGTAAAAACCCATCTGGGTGTATTAATATCCTTTAAGGAAGAAAAGCTACTGTCTGACTCCAGATCTATTGTACTGCAGTTGAATTTTACCAACCCTCTATAATGGCCAAGAAAACCACACAATTCATTGAAAATTTGGAATGGGCAACAAATGTTGAGCTTGCTAGGGGATGCCCACATCCCACAATATCCGTTGCTGGCTACTTTCGGAGTGGTGGAATAGGGCCATGATGAGCTCTGGACCTTTTCTGCTCACTGGTTTCCCTGACATTGAATGCATTTGTGAAAGATGGGGGAGGTAAAAGCAGAGAGAAAATATACAAATGAGGGAGTTGGGGGAGGAATTAAGGTGTGGACATGACACATATAATTGGCATTAGCAGGTGGGATTTCACGTAAAACTGCTGCAGCAGATAGTACTGATCCATGAGCATTACAGTACATAGCAAGGCTGCCACTTTTGTAAAATAATGTAAGTTATGTAAATGGTGCAAATTGTGAACGTTGGACTTCAAATTTTTGTCTGGACTTCTGCCTGTCTTTCCAATCCTCCTTCAGTCCAGGACTGGACTAATGCCTGAGGAACAGTGGAGCAGAGATCACATATGTTATAAAAGGTCAATGATAGCAGGTAATACGGTTGGTTAGTGGGCCTCATGCATTGATTTAATTACCTGAGGGTCAGAAAATAATTTTCCAGATTTATTTTCTTCAATTAGAAATTGTGCTTCTTTTGTTTCTGTTGGGATAATACATCACTATTTGTAAAGTTTGAAAGACCCAAGAGTCTTTTATGCCAGTCCTTATGTTGATCTGTTTCTTTAGTTAGAAGTTCTTTTGTGCCTTGCAAGGTGCAGAAACTCCATCCACTTCTTACAAGGCAAGTGGCAATAGGATAGGTCCGAGGTGCGGAATTACTAACTTGTCAGTTTCTGTTCCTAAATCTGTAAACCTCATATTGCAGCATGAGCCCGTTACTATGATAAGGTATACCAGCCCCACAAGGCTTTCACTGCATCCCACCAGAGCCCAGTGCTCTCCAGGCAATGAAAGTATCCCAGACCCCAGAAACATTGAAAGTAAAATGCAAACCTTTGGTCAGATTGTTCCTCTTATTCAGAAGGCTACACTTCATTGGTTCTGAAGTACTTTGAAACTTCCAGTGGTCTTAAGAGGTGCTACATAATTGCAAGTACTTTTAGCTGATAGGAGAATCATGAGAATTGGGAGATAGAGGTACTAGAATGCATCACTGGCACATTGGGCAAATAAACTTGGGGTTTTATGGGAATAAATCAGGTGACCTAGAGATGTCCCATAAAATGCTATTTCAACTTGCCTGTCCTATACCAAGAAGGTACCCTCCTACTGCCCCTGCAGACTCAGTCGGAGCAAATCAAAAAGAGGGAATCATCAATCATGATATCGCTAATGCAGCTAGGATCACAATCTGAACAATCTTGGGCCATTATTTCAGAGTCTTCCAAATAGGGTAGTTTCTGAAACACTGTCTTTGCAGCTATCAAAATAATATTATACTTCTTAAAAGGTAACAAAACAAACTACTACATTTGACTATGTAATGGGTACAAAATGGTATATTCAATATATCTTCCTGAATTGTCTCTTGACACATCATATTGTGACGATTGTGCACAATCAAATGCAAAGCTCCTTTAACCCTAATCAGATCCCACATGTTGTTTATATTAATTGCATCCAAGTATTTGGAAAGGATTAGTTCCATCTGTCATGTTGTGTGCTGATGGATGGGAGTATTTGTTGGATGCAGCAATCCTGGGTGAGCTCCCTCGCTTGGTGCCAACCATATGTTTTGACATTAATTGGATTCATTATCTTTGAAAGTAAAACGAATGTAGCTCTTGCCTATATGGCCTTTGTTTTGGGACAAGAATTTCCATTGTGCTGAGACTCTTGTTGAAAGTACAGGTGCACGTAGGTTTTCACCAGTTCTCCTGAAGGAAGACATTGCTTCGTGCTGTTGTGGGATTTTGTGGGTACTTGATGCCTTCTGGTATTGTGGCTATCTGGGTATTTGTGATGTGTGAGGCCAATGATGGCACCATCAGGCCTGATCCTGTGCACACTTGACATTTTTACATTTCAGCAACAGTCATTGCATTGGGATTAAATTGATTACTCTTTCCCTTTTCCCAAGAGAGCAGAGGGCAGTTGCTATCCTAGTTGAAATCAGCTACATGAGCAGAATGTCTGTCCAGAATTCATGTTCCTTATTGCTTGGACACCATTTCTGACCTCTAAAGTAATTGCTTCAGATTTACTAATTGCTCTGAAGTTATGCTGTGCTCAAGATGCTGATATCTCTAAAATGTGCAAATACATGATTTGTTCAACATTCTTTTAAAAACGGTTGAACTGTCTTTGCAGTGATAACACATCAGTCTAATTATGAATCCAGATCGGATGTTTTAGAATACTGCAAATCAACCCATGTTAAGACAAGCATTAGAAAAATATTTATTTTGGTCAGTTTTAAAACTGACCAAAATAAAATGTCCAGCTCCCTGTTATTTTAGCTGCTTTAGAAAATCATTATTGGAGCTGTATGAATTACTATTTGTTCCTCTTGTGTTCTCCTTATACAATATGATTTGAAAGCAAGACTCTTTGACTGCTTGCACAGAACTATTGATTTGTAACATTTCCTAATTAGTTTATTGATTGTTGTACATTATCAGAATCTACTGTTTAGCCATTAGTTGAAATGGGAAGGAGTAGAAGAATATTCCCTTCAATTTTCTGAAAAAAATCAGTTGTCTATTCATGACAATTTACTGTATTTTTTTCTCTCATACACATCATTTGCTTTGTAAGAAGTATAAGGATTTCTGACTTACTCTTCCTGGTTTTCCTCCTTTTCTCCACCATATTCACCTTTTCCAGAACATTTTCCTTTATTCTTTTTCTTAACAGTAAAATATGGCTGGAAATGAAGCCTTGAAATGAATTATAAACTGTGTGCAATTTGGTTTGGAATCCTTAATAGTGGAGACTTAATGTCAGGTTTTTACTTCTTGTGTGTCAGTAATTTCCACTATGTTATTTGTAGTGTCCTTCATTTGTGAATCCAGACAATGAGTGTCAGTGGACTGTGCATTCATTAGAGAACACAGCTGATCACAATGTTGCTATCATGCATCACTTTGAGTGGTAATAATCAAGAAATCTTATATGCATTCTCATAAATCAAATTAACTTATCACAGCCATGGCATGAAAGGCATCACAGTTAACTTTTATGTATCATTCTCCCACTCAGTTCACCGCTATCTCCAACTCTTTTGACAATTTTGATGATATGAAAGGGATCATCCTAAAAGTCAATAGACCTTGTGTGAAATTGGACAGTGTTATTTGCAATTTCTTAAAGAGCTGGTGCATACATATGAGCAACATGGCATCTGACCGTGAAAAAGCACACTTGCTTTATTTCCTTTCTCCCCATAATGTTTTATTATCTTTATTTTCATCTCCTGTTTTAATTACTATGTGAAACCCAAACCTGACTCAGCTGGAAAGTGGCGTATGGGCTAAGAATAGACCAGGTGGCTGGTCTTTGTTGAACTAGCACGTCCAGTTTTACATCTGCTTTCATAGATGAATTACCAAAGGGATGTCAGCATCTGCAACGCTACATTCTGACAAATTTCATGATCTGTAAAACAGGATGTGCGAAGAGATATGCCACGTTTCATATATTGCTCACTCAAAGCATCACACCTTAAAGGATGTAGTTAAAGGCCGTGAAATAATAAATGAGTCAAGAAAACCAATCAATTTAAAAGCATATTATTTAAAATAGTTCCATCAGTTGGACAGACTAAAATAAATGTTCCAGCTTACTTGCAGCTGATGCCAATACCCAGGCAGTTTATGGGATTACTGTAACCCAATGGATTCTCACAAGAACAGAAAAAGCTGACAATTCACAGTAGGTCAGTTGTTGTTTGGAGTGAGAATAAATGATTGACTTTCTGAATTCAGACCATTTCACAGACCTTGTTTCTGGTATGCACTTATAACATCTTCCCATTATAGAATCATACAATAATTCATAGAGAAGGAAACCATTTAGCCCGTTATGCTTCTTGCTATTTTGATCAGTTTTGTTTTGTTTCAGATTTGCAACAATTACTGTATTTTGCTTTTTATAAAATCACAATGGTATCTGTATATCCTCTGCTCTGAAGAAAAAAAACTGATAAGGATGTAAATTGTAATAACCTCTTTCACTGAGGGATGAGGGTACATGATTCATTAGTACTTGTGATATTACACTTTTGTAATAGGTAGACCACAAATAACCACAGTCATTTGAACAAATCTTCAATATCGAAGCCATTGCAATATGGGGAAATGTTAATTTTTTGTTAGTGCATCATCAGAAAAGAAAATGGTGTAACAATAGTGTTAATAAATTCAATGGTAATTACTGATTCCTACTGTTTTGCTCCTTTAAAAACTATATAGTGTAAGCATGATCACTGTTTTGGTATACACGTATATTTGCAAACATATTGGGTGTCTCTGTCTTTTAATTTCAATACAAAAGGTATTGATTGGGATTAAAATGTAAAACCTTTGATTTGCTTCCATTTTTTATTTGCAAGTTCTAAAGAAGACATGCGTTTCACTCCCATATTTACTGTTACCTCCCTATTTAAAATGAAGTTTTTTTTGGTAGGAAACAATAAGTTTTGTTTTTACAGCATCTTTTTAACATGTACTTTGCAGAAGTGAACAAACTATCACTGAGTTGAAGGTGACCTTAGGAAGAGTGACTAAAAGCATTGTCAAATGTTTGAAATGAGGAAAGAGAAGTGAAAATGCAAAATGGCTTAGAGAGCATAGTGCCTAGACAAGTGAATACACATTCTCCAATGGAATTACAAAAGGTAGAAAAGTGAACTGTTAGGGCAGACTTAGTAGAACCTGGAGGTGTGGAAGAGGACACTGGGATGGTTTAGGGTGAGGCAAAAAAACTATCTAACTCGGCTTTTCAAGGTGACTTTGAGAGCTTTGAGTTTACTCAACTTTATATTTAGCAGAAATTATCTGCTTATACACATTATCCATAATATATTTTTTGATGGCAAAATATGGAAATGAAATTTTGCAATAAATTACATGCTGTGTGCAATTTGGCTTGGAGCCATTCCTGATGAAGGGCTTATGTTCGAAACATCGACTCTCCTGCTTGTCGGATGCTGCTTGACCTGCCGTGCTTTTCCAACGCAACACTTTTTGATTCTGATCTCCATCATCTGCAGTCCTCGTTTTCTTCTGGTCCTGTGAAAATAGTCAAGCTGTTTCATTTTAGCTCAGTATTGCAAAAGACAAATGAATATCCCTCCCTTTTGTATTATATACAAAATCATGACTTAGTGCAGAGAATGGCCTAACAGTCACTTTTAAAAATTAACAATTATGATAGTGGGTAAATGACAAGGCTGATCTTCAAGTGTAATGTCACTGTGTCTTCTATTGTTGAAATTTGTAAATACGTTCAAAGGTTTAATTTTAAGAGGCACAATGAGGAACTCATTGAAAAAACATCTATGTTTAGAAAAGATGCAATGAAAATAAAAACAGCAATTTCATGGTCTGTGGTAATAAGTGCACAAACCTTTTGCTTTTAATTTTTGTATGAATAAGTATTGGCTACAGTTTTCATATGAAGGTTGGATTTTCTTTCCCATTCAGATGGGGAGGGGAATGAGTAGTGATGGTAACGTCAGCGTTTCGGTCCAGATATTTCATTTTGTTCCACTGCTTTTGCACCACAGCTTAACACTGAATAATTACCACATCATGGCTTTTGTCCTGAAAATTTGAATAATAAAAGGCTGACTGGAGTTGGGTCAGCAGGGGAGAAGGAACACTTGTCCACAGAAACAAAGTGAGCCAGTGTGGTTTTCAGCCAGGCGGTTGTTAATTGTGGTTTGATGGAATGTTGGATTTCAGAATGAAGGGAGTTCATTCACACCCTCTTTCCACTGTCTAGATGAATGTTGGTTTTGGCAGAACTCTAGTATGAATCTGTGTTCTTAACAGCTTGAGAAACGCACCACATTTAAAGTGTTTTATATTTCACAAGCTCTGCTGACAGCAGACATACCACTGGGTACAGTTCTTTATGTAAATGAAGCTATTTCTCTTGAACTGATAACAATGCTCTTCCAAAAAAAATGCGAGTCGATTTATGCTTTAATACAGAAGTCAGAAAGGTGTCAGTATTGCAGTGCTTCAAACCCACTGCAATTTTCTCAGGTTTCTTGAGACTGGCATCCAGCAAGACCCTTCAATTTAACGGCCAGGTTTCATACCTCAGTTGAACTTTTGATAACCCTATTGTTTCCATTACAATAACTTTCTATTTCTACTTACCTAACAACACTTGCCTCCCCCCCTGCTTTGGTCATTCTCTGCTGAATCTTTTGACTATGTAATCTTCAGACTCTGTTTACTCCCAATACTTTTCTGCCTACCTGGATTCTTATTTTCAAGCTTTAATGTCTAAAGCTCCACTTGCCCTATCCGAGTCCATGCTTAGAGTGGTGCTGGAAAAGCACAGCAGATCAGGCAACAAATGAGGAGCAGGAAAATCGACTTTTTGGGCAAAAGCCCTTCATCAGGAAACATTCATGTTCCTGCTCCTCGGATGCTGCCTGACCTGCTGTGCTTTTCCAGCACCACTCTAATCTTGACTCTAATCTCCAGCATCTGCAGTACCCACTTCTGCCTATCCTAGTCCATGGCAAGTGCCGTTCATGCAGCTGTCAAAACTGCTCTTGTTGGTCTACATTGGTTCCCGCACTGCAACAAGTTAAAGATGTTTAGGTTTGTGATTATATTCCTGTACTATCCCATTATTTCTATCTTTAGAACCTCTGCTACTGTTCAGCACACAAGCCCCTGACTCCCACGTCTCGAGACGTAATATAAAAAATAATAGGGATGCTAGTGAAACAAACAAAAACAGAAATTGTAGGTTTGGCAGCATCTGTGAACATTTTGAGTCCAGTGCACCTTTGAATGTTAGCTTTCATCAGTGCTTTGAAACAGGTAGTACTGTATGGGTCAGCAGTAACACAGCCCTGCACAGTTTTTATTTCCATTGCTTCAATAATGGGACAAATGGGATGTACATATTTGGAACTTAGAAGGAATCTTGTCGCACCGTGGTAGTGTCCCTATCTCTGGATTAGAAAATCCAAGTTGAAATCCCACTTGCTCCAGTCATGTGTTGTGGTTTATTTAGATAGATTGATTACACATATCTATGATTGGAGTATCATCATCTTCAAGAACAAAAGCTATTCCCTTTATTTTTCCTTTTTTAGCATTGTGCATTCACCCTTTATATCAGCATACAACTTTCAACTAGCTAGATGCACATTTCTTTTTCTTTACTAGTTTTAAATTAAAACATTTATTCAACCCAAAATATTGGTGTGACCCCTCCCCCATCTCTGTCTGACTTGCTGTTCATTTTTCTTTGTACTTCTGTGAAGTACCTTGCAATGTTGTTCTGCATTAGAACTTTTGTATAAATTATTGCATGTATTGGATGCCGACACGGTAACATTGAACGATCTGTCCTTAGCAAGCTCTCTACATGGATACCGCACAACTCCATGTATAGTTTTTCCCAGCATTTTCTGTTTTTCACCCTAGAATTTCCACTCCTTTTAATCAACTTCCTTACACAGTAAAGCCAAGAAACACCTCGAGATTGGGACACGGCAGCATGTTTAAAGGGACTAAGGTAGTTTATGAATTTTTTTGAATAAGGAACCTTATTTTGGAATAAGCCGGGGTTGTTTTCCACTCATTGACCGCCAGTCCCGACGTGCCACAGCGAGAAACTGCAATGACCTCCTCAGGAAACAGACACGAGCTGCAGCCAGGCTGAGGGGTGACCTCATAGAGGTTTATAAAATCATGAGGGGCATGGATAGGATAAATAGACAAAATCTTTTCCCTGGGGTGGGGGAGTCCAGAACTAGAGGGCATAGATTTTGGGTGAGAAGGAGATGATATAAAAGGGACAAAAGGGGCAACTTTTTCATGCAGAGGGTGATGCGTGTATGGACTGAGCTGCCCGAGGAAGTGGTGGAGGCTGGTACAATTGCAACATTTTAGAAGCATCTGGATGGGTATATGAATAGGAAGAGTTTAGAGGGATGTGGGCCAAGTGCTGGCAAATGGAACTAGTTAGATTAGATTAGATTAGATTAGATTAGATTACTTAGATTAGATTACTTACAGTGTGGAAACAGGCCCTTCGGCCCAACAAGTCCACACCGCCCCGCTGAAGCGCAACCCACCCATACCCTTACATGTACCCCTTACCAAGGCTACGGGCAATTTAGCATGGCCAATTCACCTGACCTGCACATCTTTCGACTGCGGGAGGAAACCGGAGCACCCGGAGGAAACCCACGCAGACACGGGGAGAATGTGCAAACTCCACACAGTCAGTCGCCTGAGGCGGGAATTGAACCCAGGTCTCTGGCGCTGTGAGGCAGCAGTGCTAACCACTGTGCCACCGTGCCGCCCACGGTGGCACAGATTAGGTTGGGATATCTGGTTGGCATGGATGGGTTGGACTGAAGGGTCTGTTTCTGTGCTGTACATCTCAATGACTCTGAGTGGCTTGATGGGCTCCTTCAGCGGGCATTTAAAAATCAACCACATCACTGTATGGAGTCATGTGAAGACCAGATGATGGGAATGGTGAATTTCCTTCCTTTAAGATACTGCAGAATCAGCTGGTATTTTACAAGAATTGGCAGTGGTTTCATGGCTTGAGTAGCTTTTAATTTGGGATTTATTAATGAAGTTTACATTCCACCAGCAGGTGTGATTGGTTTTGAACCCTTGTTTCCAGTGTATTAGCATGGACTCTTTGGGTTACTTGTCCAGAGACATTACCACCGAGCCACTATCTCCCAAGAAGGAATGGTCTGAGAGCCAGTTTAATGGTTATATTTTTTGCTTTTAAAAGTCTCTGGGCATGACTCTAGTTTCTAAAGCAATAAAAATTTAACCTGCTGTGCAATAACTACTTTATGAAACTATGAATTCTACTTTGTTGAGCTAGTGGGTAAAGATACTACCCAGATGGTGCAAAGCAATATAGGAATAAGGTGACAAACCTTGCACCCAGTCTGAGTCAAAAATTAGATCTCAGCTTGGGCAGCTATTGGGATCCAGTAATGGAATTCTGTAGTCCTGGGCTGTAAATGTGAAATATGAGCAGAGCTTCTGCCCTTCATCATTCTACTAGGATATGCAAATCTACAGAAATTGGTGAGAATCAGGTTTTGGCTTGATTGTGGAACTTTTCTGTTTAAAATAGCCTGCTGGCACTTGCATGTCCTGGCCAAATGTTTGAGTGAGGCACCTCAGCAAAAGCATTAATGGAGTAGGGTCCAGGTTTAGTGGTGGGGGAATGACTCAGTTGTGACTGGAGTGTCAAAATGGAAGGAGTGAAAGCAATTTAAATTATCACTTTGAATGATGAATTGGATATTTTGAAAATATTTACAGTGTAAGAGAATGGACAAATTGGATAGCTTTTTCAAGTGACAGCAGATATAATAATTTTGTTCTGTGGGCTATAATTCTATTGTCTACATATAATGAAACTGGGTAGAATACTGTAAAAATCCAACAATAGCATTCATTTGTCAGTTGTCTTCATTTGTCAATTGGGTTTCAAGTTTGTTAGCAATCTTCACTGTACTGTCAAAAGGGAAATGAGTTGTGTTTCTAAATGTTGGATTTTTTTTCACTAGTCCTTGCTGTAATAGCTAATTTTCTCAGTACATGATATGGAGAATCCAGTGTTGGACTGGGGTGGACAAAGTTAAAAATTACACACCAGGTTATTTTCCAACAGGCTTTTTTGAAAGTACTGCTCCTTTGTCAGTAGTGGGGCAGTATTATAGGATACAGAATTTATAGTAAAAGATCAAAGTGTCATACAAATAATGCATGTATGACACTTTGATCTTTTACTATAAATTCTGTGTTCTATGATCCTGCCCCACTAGTTACTTGACAAAGGAGCAGCGCTCCAACAGCTTCTACTTTCAAATAAACCTGTTGGACTATAACTTGGTGTTGTGTGACTTTTAACTTTCTCAGTACAGTGGTTGGAGAAAGCAAGGATGTGCAGTGGTGATGGTTTTGGTCATGAAACAACATGGAGAGAGACAGTGATTCTTCCCTGGAGGAGACCTTTCAGTGGGGACTCTTCTTGAATCTAATTTGTGCATTTGTCTGTCTTGCTGTTTTGTCAAGATGCCACAAAGCAATTATTCATAGTCAATGAGTGAATGAAGTTAGGTCATTGATATGCAGCACCTTTGAAATAAAAATGTGAAAGAATCCCACGTAGAAGAATATGGGTCTTTGGCCTGGCATTCACCGCTGTAGTTTTCTTTGTTCTAGAAAGGTCTTAAGACCTTTACAATTGTATGGGTCAGGCTTGATTTGCCACAAAGTGGGCAAGCATCTGCTTTGAAAAGCAAATATCAATTGTAACCTATAAACGGCCTGTCATCCTTTTAAGGATTGCATCAAAATACTGAAGGTAGGAAATCCATTGAGTTCTGTCAAAATTGTGAGATTACCATTCTGAACTTTTAACAGCAGACCGCGGGCATTTTGAATCTGTTATCTGGTCATGGATCCATTGTAAATAATACAAATGTTTTACTATCATTCAAGGGCTTAGTCCCATTGCTTGTTCATGTCATTTAAGCTTTGTTTTCAATAAGTTGAATTTTAGTAGTTTTGAGGTAACTCCAGAGTGGTACTTTTTAGACCAGCATTAAAATTAATTGAAATTCCAGATTAACAATTTTCTATGAGCAGGCTCCTACTGTTTCCAAGACGAAAACTAGTCTTTATCCTAGAGAAAACTTGTAGAACCACTAAAACAAAATGCAGAGTCCTTGACTGCATTGTGGTCACCTTGTGTAACAGCCATGTCGACAAGTTACAATACACTTCACTCTTGTAAAAAGAACTCCCCTAACTTCCCTTTCATTTCACTTAATGGAGAAAAGTTGAGCAAGGTCTGTTTACAGGCCTACCAGTGACCTTAGTGCATCCAGCAAGTTTACTTTCAGTTTGTACGCTAGTTCTGTGAGTATTGTGTCTCAGGTGCTGGTTACAATATCACACTAAACCTAATCTAAATGCAGCTTGTGCTACCAGACAGTGATAGCAGACTGAAACCCAGAAGAATTAATTTAAGATCCTTTGTACATGATAAAAGTGCAGCCATGTGTAATTCTTTGCCATCCCCCACTGGCTGCATTTGCAAATATAAATGTGCTGAGTTACTCCATTGGCAACAGAGCCCCATTTCTTTGTCTCCTTCAGGTCTCTGAGGATTTATTGGCTCTGTTTCTGCCTGATATCTGTGGAGGGTAGCGCCAGGTGGGTATGTGAATGGGAGAGTTGTGCTGTTCTCCTGAAATCAGTACTACAAAGTAACGTGATGTTTCCTTTCAGTTGATTAGGTGGAATTAAATTTGCATTTAAGCTAGCAACAGAACACTTTTTTTTAAAAGCCTTCATCAGTAACTACTCCCCATGAAGCATAGTGCAGATTGAATGTAAACTGGAGGTTACAAGTTTGCACATATTCCTCAATCACCACACACCCTTCCCTTAACCCTTGATAAACCATTTTCAACCTACAAAATCACTTAATAAATACCGAAAAAACTGCAAATGCTGTAAATCAGAAACTCAACAGAAGTTGCCGGAAAAGCTCAGCAGGTCTGGAGGCATCTGTGAAGAGAAATGGAATAGTTTAAGTTAGATGGGCTTCAGATTGGTTACACACCTTAGTGCAACATTGAGGGCCGAAGGGCCTGTACTGCGCTGTAATGTTCTATGTTCAATATCAGAGTTAATGTTTCGGGTCAGCTCTGAGGAAGGTGCACCAGACCCGAAACGTTAACTTTGGTTTATCTACAAAATCAGAGTTTATCTACGTTTTGCTACAAAATCACTTCACTGAGCAAAAGTGAATTAATACTTTAATATAGAGCAATATTATATCCCTAGCACAGGATGCCTCAAAGCACTTCCCAGACAATTAATTCATTTTGAATTTCATTCTTATTGTTGTAAAGGGAAACGCATGAGCAAATTTACAGACAGCAAATATCCATAAATAGCTAATCAGCAAAATTAATTTTAGTATCTTGGTTGAAAGAAGATTATTGGTGTTCTTAAGGTAGTGCTTTTAGATCTTTTACAGCCACCTAAATAAAATTGCTTTAATGACATGACAAAATAATAGCACTTCTGCCAAATTGACATTGGAAATGTCTGTTAGACGTTGGGCAAGAAATTACTGTGAAATGGGATGGTGCATGTTACGTTGTAATTGCTACCAAATAACCTCTCTGGCATTAGAAGTGTGCAGTCTCGCTCCTTGGGCATTTAATGGTTGTTGAAGAGTCCTCTCAAAAATTTCTGTTCACTTTTTCTAAAACATTTTCTTTTTGCCTCTTCCACCTCTCTCTTTTTTTAGTCTTTTTTTTCTGTGCCCCATCTAACTTTGAAATCGTTATTCTAACTTGCAATTCCGAGTTCCTGTACAGCTCTTTTCTCAGGAGAAAGTGAGGACTGCAGATGCTGGAGACCAGAGTTGAAAAAGGTGGTGCTGGAAAAACACAGCAGGCCAGGCAGGATCCGAGGAGCAGGAGAATCAACGTTTCAGGCATGCCCTTCTTCAGGAATGAGGCTGGTGTGCCAAGCGGGCTGAGATAAAAGGTAGGGGGGAGGGAATTTGGGGGAGGGGCGCTGGGAATACGATAAGTGGAAGGAGGTTCAGGTGAGGGTGATAGGCCGGAGAGGGGGTGGGGGCGGAGAGGTCGGGAAGAAGATTGCAGGTCAAGAGGGTGGTGCTGAATCCAGGGGTTGGGACTGAGATAAGGTGGGGGGAGGGGAAATGAGGAAGCTGGAGAAATCTACATTCATCCCATGTGGTTAGAAGGTTCCTAGGCGGAAGATGAGGCGCTCTTCCTCCAGGCGTCGTGTGGCCGGGGTCTGGCGATGGAGGAGGCCAAGGACTGCATGTCCTTGGTGGAGTGGGAGGGGGAGTTAAAGTGTTCAGCCACGGAGCGGTTGGGTTGGTGTCCCAGAGGTGTTCCCTGAAACGTTCCGCAAGTAGGCAGCCTGTCTCCCCAATGTAGAGGAGACCACATCGGGTGCAGCGGATACAGTAAATGATGTGTGTGGAGGTGCAAGTGAATTTGCAACGGATATGGAAAGATCCATTGGGGCCTTGGAGGGAGGTGTGGGCGCAAGATTTGCACTTCTTGCGGTTGCAGGGGAAGGTGCCAGGAGTGGAGGTTCGGATGGTGGGGGGTGTGACGAGGGAGTCGCAGAGGGAGTGGTCTCTCCGGAATGCTGATAGGAGTGGGGAGGGAAATATATCCCTGGTGGTGGGGTCTGTTTGGAGGTGGTGGAAATGATGGAGGATGATACAATGTATCCGGAGGTTGGTGGGGTGGAAGGTGGGGACCAGTGGGGTTCTGTCCTGGTGGCGATTGGAGGGGTGGGGTTCAAGGGCGGAGGTGCGAGAAGTGGAAGAGATGCGGTGGAGAGCATCATAGACCACGTTGGAGGGGAAATTGCGGTCTTTGAAGAAGGAGGTCATTTGGGTAGTTCGGTAGTGGAATTGGTCCTCCTGGGACCAGATACAGCGGAGGCGAAGGAATTGGGAATATGGGATGGCGTTTTTACAGGGGGCAGGGTGGGAGGAGGTGTAATCTAGGTAGCTGTGGGAGTCGGTTGGTTTGTAGTATATGTCTGTGTTGATTCTGTCGCCCGAGATAGAAATGGAGAGGTCTAGGAAGGGGAGGGAGGAGTTTGAGGAGGTGCGGAAGATGGACTGTTCCACATAACCGACGAATCATATTCGTCGGATATGTGGAACAGTCCATCTTCTGCACCTACACCGGCACCACCCCCCACCTTTTCTTCTGTTACATCGATGATTATATTGGCGCTACATCGATGATTATATTGGCGCTACCTCGTGCTCCCATGAGGAGGTTGAACAGTTCATCCATTTTACTAACACCTTCCAACCCGACCTCAAATTTACCTAGACCATCTCAGACTCCTCCCTCCCTTTCCTAGACCTCTTCATTTCTATCGCCAGACCCTGACCACACGACGCCTGGAGGAAGAGCGCCTCATCTTCCTTCTAGGAACCCTCCAACCAGACGGGAAGAATGTAGATTTCTCCAGTTTCCTCATTTCCCCTCCCCCCACCTTATCTCAGTCCCAACCCCCGGATTCAGCACCGCCCTCTTGACCTGCAATCTTCTTCCCGATCTCTCTGTCACCACCCCGTCTCCGGCCTATCACCCTCACCCTCACCCTCACCTCCTTCCACTGATCGTATTCCCAGCGCCCCTCCCCCAAATCCCCTCCCCCCCCCCCTCCCTTTTATCTCAGCCTGCTTGGCACACCAGCCTCATTCCTGAAGAAGGGCTTATGCCTGAAACGTCGATTCTCCTGCTCCTTGGATGCTGCAGCTCCTTTCTCAGTCTGATTGGTTAGATAAGGGGATAGACGTCATCCGACTTGTTTGCACAAGTCCTAATGTCCTGCAGATAGCAAGATGATTCCTTGCTGTACGAAGGCTCATCAAAATTAATTGAGCAAGACCAGTGGACACTGGGTGATGTTCATTTTCTGGTTGCAGTAAATTTTGGCTGACTGCATTCGAGATGTTGTCAAAGTTTGAACTCTTCTTTCTGAGACAGCTGAGAGTTGATCCAAGTCATAATTTCTGGAACTTGTGACTAGGAACTGGTTTCAGACCATCCAATGTTATTCCATTTTGAACCTCTCTTGGTTTCTTTAGAATTCTATTTCTAACTATTTCTCATGAATGAGAGAATAATAATATACCATATTTCTTTCTGCAGATTCTCATGGCATGTGCAGATAAATAGTATTTGAGTAGTTATATGTACTTGTCACTCTGCTGTACTAAACCCCTATGACAAGTGATATTCCTGGAGAATACTCTTCCATATTACTGATGTTCTGATCATGATAAGTGTATTTATATTTTTCTAAACTGTAACATTACTGAAGAATGACATTGCAATATTCTTATTGTTGTAGTTGGAAGAGTTGTTGACTGAAATCATATAATGTGGGATTAATATGTCATCGTGTGCAGTGTTTGTTATTGATGGTATTGGACACCTGCCCATTTTCACTATTGACTAATTTAGGGAACCTACTGTTTGGTTTCTCTACCCTAATTTGAGGCTTTGTGTCAAATTTTGGAACTTTTGACTATGGGACATATTAATACATTTAAAATGCTGCAGAACTGCAAGCTGTATTACCAGATCACGGTATGCAATAAGATGTGTCCTGATCATGGACTTTACAGTGTTCTTATAGTTATTCAAATGAGACAAAATAAAATTGATCTTAAAATATGCTTATGAGCTGATTGCATTCATTTGAGAATTGCCTTGGCTTTCCACTCCTTCCCTGTAACAGGCCCTGTTTTCATTTAAAACAACAGCATTTCTGAATTCAAGGATTGTTAAACTGGTGAATAAAAGCAAGCCAAACAATTGTATTTATTCAGGAGAAAGTGAGGACTGCAGATGCTGGAGATCAGAGCTGAAAATGTATTGCTGGAAAAGCGCAGCAGGTCAGGCAGCATCCAAGGAGCAGGAGAATTGACGTTTCGGGCATGAGCCCTTCTTCAGGAATGAGGAAAGTGTGCCAAGCAGGCTAAGATAAAAGGTAGGGAGGAGGGACTTGGGGGAGGGGTGTTGGAAAAGCGGTAGGTGGAAGGAAGTTAAGGTGAGGGTGATAAGGTGAGGATGATAGGCCGGAGTGGGGGTGGGGGTGGAGAGGTCAGGAAGAAGATTGCAGGTTAGGAAGGTGGTGCTGAGTTCGAGGGTTGGGACTGAGACAAGGTGGGGGGAGGGGAAATGAGGAAACTGGAGAAATCTGAGTTCATCCCTTGTGGTTGGAGGGTTCCTAGGCGGAAGATGAGGTGCTCTTCCTCCAGCCGTCGTGTTGCTATGGTCTGGCGATGGAGGAGTCCAAGGACCTGCATGTCCTTGGTGGAGTGGGAGGGGGAGTTGAAGTGTTGAGCCACGGGGTGGTTGGGTTGGTTGGTTCGGGTGTCCCAGAGGTGTTCTCTGAAACGTTCCGCAAGTAGGCGGCCTGTCTCCCCAATATAGAGGAAGCCACATCGGGTGCAGCGGATGCAGTAAATGATGTGTGTGGAGGTGCAGGTGAATTTGTGGCGGATATGGAAGGATCCCTTGGGGCCTTGGAGGGAAGTAAGTGGGGGAGGTGTGGGCGCAAGATTTGCATTTCTTGCGGTTGCAGGGGAAGGTGCCGGGAGTGGAGGTTGGGTTGGTGGGGGGTGTGGACCTGACGAGGGAATCACGGAGGGTGTGGTCTTTTCGGAACGCTGAAAGAGGAGGGGAGGGAAATATATCCCTGGTGGTGGGGTCCATTTGGAGTTGGTGGAAATGACGACGGATGATACGATGTATATGGAGGTTGGTGGGGTGGTAGGTGAGGACCAATGGGGTTCTGTCCTGGTGGCGATTGGAGGGGCGGGGCTCAAGGGCGGAGAAGCGGGAAGTGGAGAAGATGCAGTGGAGAGCATCGTTGACCACGTCTGGGGGGAAATTGCAGTCTTTGAAGAAGGAGGCCATCTGGGTTGTTCGGCATTGGAACTGGTCCTCCTGGGAGCAGATGCGGCGGAGACGAAGGAATTGGGAATATGGGATGGCGTTTTTACAGGGGGTAGGATGGGAGGAGGTGTAGTCTAGGTAGCTGTGGGAGTTGGTCGGTTTATAGTAAATGTCTGTGTTGATTTGGTCCCCGAGATAGAAATGGAGAGATCTAGGAAGGGGAGGGAGGAGTCTGAGACGGTCCAGGTAAATTTGAGGTCGGGGTGGAAGGTGTTAGTAAAGTGGATGAACTGTTCAACCTCCTCGTGGGAGCACGAGGCAGTGCTGATACAGTCATCGGTGTAGCGGAGGAAAAGGTGGGGGGTGGTGCGGAAGATGAACTGTTCCACATATCCTACGAAGAGGCAGGCATAGCTGGGGCCCATGCGGGTGCCCATGGCTACTCCTTTGGTTTGGAGGAAGTGGGAGGATTGGAAAGAGAAGTTGTTCAGAGTGAGGACCAGTTCAGTCAGTCGAAGGAGGGTGTCAGTGGAAGGGTTCTGGTTGGTACGGCGGGAAAGGAAGAAGCGGAGGGCTTTGAGTCCTTCGTGATGGGGGATGAAGGTGTACAGGGACTGGAGGTCCATGGTGAAGATAAGGTGTTGAGGACCGGGGAAGCAAAAATCATGGAGGAGGTGGAGGACATGGGTGGTGTCCCGAACGTAGGTGGGGAGTTCTTGGACTACAGTGGACAGGACAGTGTCGAGGTATGTAGGGATGAGTTCGGTGGGGCAGGAGCAGGCTGAGACAATGGGTCGGCCAGGGCAGTCAGATTTGTGGATTTTGGGCAGGAGGTAGAAACGGGTGGTGTGGGGTTGTGGGACCATGAGGTTGGAGGCGGTGGATGGGAGATCCCCTGAGGTGATGAGGTTATGGATGGCCTGGGAGATGATGGTTTGGTGGTGGGAGGTGGGGTCATGGTCAAGGGGGTAGTAGGAGGAGGTGTCCGCGAGCTGGCGTATAGCCTTAGCAGTGTAAAGATCGGTGCACCAAACTACTACTGCGCCTCCCTTATCTGCCGGTTTGATAGTGAGGTTCGGGTTGGAACGGAGGGAGTGGAGGGCTGCACGTTCCAAGGGTGAGAAGTTGGAGTGGGTGAGAGGGGTGGAAAGGTTGAGGCGGTTAATGTCGTGGCGGCAGTTGGCTATGAAGAGATAGAGGGCGGGTAAGAGGCCAGCACAGGGTGTCCAGGTGGATGGGGTGTGTTGGAGGTGGGAGAAAGGGTCGTCAGAGGGTGGGCGAGAATCCTGGTTCAAGACTTAGACGCAGAGGCGAAGGCAGCGGAAGAATTGTTCGATGTCTCGCCGCGTGTTGAAGTCGTTAATCCGAGAGCATAGGGGAATGAAGGTGAGGCCTCTGCCAAGAACTGCCGAGGAATTGTATTTATTCATCCTTACAACCGTCCCCCCCCCCAAACCCATTCCATTGCTAATTCAATAGATTAGGCACAAGTTAATCTATGAAATAAACTTGTATTTATATAATGCTGTTACTTCATGTAGAGTTAACTATTTTTAAATGCAAAGGTTTTGTGCAGGCAAACATTTGGCTGTTTTCAGAACAGAAATAATTTGCAAAACAAGAAGAAATGCAATAGGTTTTTTATTGATTTGTTTTTGATGGTGATGACTAGGGATGGGGATGATGTCAACCAAGTGTAGTCGGAAAGCACTTTCTTTTTAATGGTTCTATAGGAACTTGAATATTCCCCTGATCTGGAAAATTGACTTTACTTACATGTCGCATGCAAAAAACAGCACCTCCAGCAGCACAACGTGCCATCAGTAACCTGCTGGAGTGCAGCCTGGATGACACATTCAAGTTTTAGAGTGGAACTTGAATCTATGTGTAACTGTCCTCAGGCTTTCAATGTATTATACTTCCCGATTGATTTTGGTTTTAAATGCTGTTTGCAGTTTGAATGCCGCTAGTAGGCCGTTATATTCTGTAGGTTTGAAATAGAACATAGAACAATACAGCGTAGAACAGGCCTTTCTGCCCTCGATGTTGCGCCGACCTGTGAACTATTCTCAGCTCGTCCCCCTACACTATCCCAAAAGCATCCATGTGCTTATCTAAGGATTGTTTAAATCTCCCTAATGTGGCTGAGTTGACTACATTAGCAGGTAGGGCACTCCACGCCCTTACCACTCTCTGCATAAAGAACCTGCCTCTGACATCTGTCTTAAATCTATCACCCCACAATTTGTAGTTATGCCCCCTCGAACACGCTGACGTCATCATCCTAGGATGTGGGAAACAAATCTATATGGGAAATCGACCTTTCATCTGTGTTGTGATCTAATTATCTTTGTTATGGATGTATAGAAGTACACAATTGGTGAGGTTTTAGTTGGCATTCTGTTAATACATTTTGTTCTCTTCAGTTTTCTTTACAATACTAGTACAGGTTGTTTAAACAATCAGGTTCACTGTTAACTGTATTAATTCCAATCCTTGAGTCTAGTTGCTGCAGGCCTTTGAGCAGTACTTGCAGTTAAATGGATGTAACCCCAGTGTAGTTCCACCTGACATGTGAGTATTTTAACTTTAGACTGTTCCCACATATTATACCAGTTGGCAAACTCATTTTATATACAGTCAAGCTCTGTATTCAAAAAGAAACACAAAGGCATATGCTTGTCTAAGGTTTGAGCCAGCATAGCCAGAACATAAAGGGTGTTTAGCTTTCAAGCTTTTTCCCTTTTCTTTCCTATTTTCCACCAATCATCTCCACATCCTACCTCTTGTCCTGAAGACCTTAATACTGTTGTAGACTACAATATTTTTGTGTAGACAGAGATCCACACATCCTTTTTATTGTTAGATTACAAAATTTGAGCGATTTTAATAAAATATTAATTTTGCCCTCTTAGTTCAAAACTTGTCTGTTTATAACATTCACAAAGGGATCTCTTTGTTTTGTGATAATTGCAGTTCTTATGCACAAAGTGCAAAAAAAACCTGCTATTTGCATGTATAAATGATGGCTGACTGCCAAAACACTGACCAAAGGTTGGATAAAATCCAAAATTGAGAGTCTGAGTATCTTTTCCTTAACCTTTTAAATCAGTTCCCTGAAAGTATTCTTGGGAACATCTATTCAAGTAAAACCATTTGAAACAAATCAAGTGAAACATGAAAAGGATGTTAAAACTGATTTCTGTTCTTTCTGATAATGTCAAAGTCGGCTTTAAAGCAATTCTGATATAAGATTTTTACGAGTGAAGTATTTTTTCGATTGATTTAATAGTGACATGAGTCAAAATTCATGTGGTAATATGGAAGCAGTAAGAATGTGAAAAAATTGTCTGACAAACATTTTGAATGATTTAGCTACAAAGGAGACATGTGCAATCATAGAATGGTTTACTTATGGATCCAGTCGTTTGTCTACTTTTAGTGCACTTTTTGTGCTCCACTGACTTTTGGTTTTGAACCAAATGTTGATTTCTTCTGTAACTTGATGCCAAGTAAATGAGTCAAGGCAAACTGAACTGATGGACCAGAAACCAGACTAGAAACCAGGAATGCCACTTGTTGACCAGACCAAACCCCCTCAAAATATATTAAGGAGGTAGCCTAGACCCTAACATTTTCTTATTTTGAGGATAAATGTAAGGTGTTGTGTTCCAGAATTAATTTGATTGGTCAAACTACTTGATGTTAAGCAAAACACACTTTATTCATTCACTGTAGTTGAAACACAACAAAAGAAAAAAAATAAAATTAAAAACAGAATCGGCTTAGCTGTATCTCTGTTGGAAAACTTAATAGGTTAGTTAGCTACTAAACTGTAACTATTCCAGTATGGTAACATCCCATAAACACACCCTTGGCAAAAGGCAAATTCAGAAAACAGATTGTCTCAAGTGCAACTCCAGCAGACCAGGACAAAAAACATAAAGAGACCTCTGCGAGCATTTAGCAAGGAGAGATGTAGCAACAGACCGAGCAACAACTGCTACTGACAAACTAAGAAAATAAAAATTCTGGTTCTGTGGGAGTTTGATCAAACCCATTCCAACTGCATCTATTGTTTCAACTTTAAAAAATACCCAAGGCCTCACAAGCTCTTTACTTTATTGGCTTTACAAATAGAAAGCCTTATATCTCTGTTCTAAAACTTCTCTTTTAAACAAAAAATGAGAATACAATACATCTCTTAAAGCTACAGTATCATCACACACTCATCACTGTGAAGAGTCCAGAGAGGCACTGTCAGGAAAACTTTGATGCATTTTATGCAAAGGAGTTTTAAATTAGTTACAATGAAGTTTTCTTGAGTCTCTTGTGTCTGTACTCAAAAGGTTTTTTATAATTAATTAGCAGATGAGCTTTCCTACCTCTGACTGATCAAGGAGATAAAATCAACGAGGTAAAAACAATGACTGCAGATGCTGGAAACCAGATTCTGGATCAATGGTGCTAGAAGAACACAGCAATTCAGGAAGCATCCGACGAGCAGCAAAATCGACGTTTCGGGCAAAAGCCCTTCATCAGGAATAAAGGCAGAGAGCCTGAAGCATGGAGAGATAAGCTAGAGGAGGGTGGAGGTGGGGAGAAAGTAGCATAGAGTACAATAGGTGAGTGGTGGAGGGAATGAAGGTGATAGGTCAGGGAGGAGAGAGTGGAGTGGATAGGTGGAAAAGGAGCTAGGCAGGTCAGACAAGTCCGGACAGATCAAGGGGACAGTGTGGAGCTGGAAGTTTGAAACTAGGATGAGGTGGGGGAAGGGGAAATGAGGAAGCTGTTGAAGTCCACATTGATGCCCTGGGGTTGAAGTGTTCCGAGGCGGAAGATGAGGCGTTCTTCCTCCAGGCGTCTGGTGGTGAGGGAGCGGCGGTGAAGGAGGCCCAGGACCTCCATGTCCTCGGCAGAGTGGGAGGGGGAGTTGAAATGTTGGGCCACGGGCGGTTTGGTTGATTGGTGCGGGTTTCTCGGAGATGTTTCCTAAAGCGCTCTGCTAGGAGGCGCCTAGTCTTCCCAATGTAGAGGAGACCGCATCGGGAGCAACGGATACAATAAATGATATTAGTGGATGTGCAGGTAAAACTTTGATGGATGTGGAAGGCTCCTTTAGGGCCTTGGATAGAGGTGAGGGAGGAGGTGTGGGCACAGGTTTTACAGTTCCCTCCGTGACTACCTGGTCAGGTCCACGCCCCCGTACGACCCACCCTCCCATCCTGGCACTTTCCCCTGCCACCGCAGGAACTGTAGGTCATGGAGGTCCTGGGCCTCGTTCACCACCGCTCCCTCACCACCAGACGCCTGGAGGAAGAACGCCTCATCTTCCGCCTCGGAACACTTCAACCCCAGGGCATCAATGTGGACTTCAACAGCTTCCTCATTTCCCCTTCCCTCACCTCATCCTAGTTTCAAACTTCCAGCTCCACACTGTCCCCTTGACCTGTCCGGACTTGTCCGACCTGCCTAGCTCCTTTTCCACCTATCCACTCCACCCTCTCCTCCCTGACCTATCACCTTCATCTCTTCCCCCACTCATCTATTGTACTCTATGCTACTTTCTCCCCACACCCACCCTCCTCTAGCTTATCTCTCCATGCTTCAGGCTCTCTGTCTTTATTCCTGATGAAGGGCTTTTGCCCGAAACGTCGATTTTGCTGCTCGTCGGATGCTTCCTGAATTGCTGTGCTCTTCCAGCACCACTTATCAAGGAGATAAGCTGAGTGTATATTGTTGATGCTGATGTTGTCTGGAAGAACTTAAATAGGTTTCAAAACTGGTAGGTTGGTGTTCAGTGAGAACAATCTTGCAGACGCCCAGCCTGCCATTACTTATGTTACTTTCTGTACTTGGTGCACAGTTAGTGTCATCGCGACCTAAGTGTGCAGGAAACTCCGCTCTACAAGTAGGAAAATGGGACACTTTGAATTTTTATCACATTTTCCAGAAGCTAATTTTACCCTTTCATTTTGTGATTTGTGATGAAATACTCAGTTGTAATTATGGTTAGGGTAGAATTATCCAGCAAGTGAATTACTGTCATTTGTTCATTTTACCACTTGATCTCCAGTAGTAATAATCACTGACAACTCCAAAGCTGAAAATTACACAACACCAGGTTATAGTCCAACAGGTTTATTTGAAAGTACTCCATCTCAGTACTGATCTCTCTCTGATCCCTTGCACACAACCTGAACCCACCAAAAGACACAGTCCTCCTGACCTCCCTCCCTCCCTCCCTCCCTCCCAGGATCTCTGTGTCAAAGAAACCTATATGCTGCTGGGCTGTAGCTTTTCGCTTCTTAACATGGAAATTATTGAGGACGTTGTGCACTTCCACTTTCACAAGACACTTAAGGAGCTGGTTGAGACTGTGGGGAGCTGAAATGTCGGGCAGTGAGAAATGGGGTGGCATGGTGACTCAGTGGTTAGCACTGTTGCCTCACAGTGCCAGGGACCCACGTTTGGTTCCACCCTCGGGCAACTGTCTGTGTGGAATTTGCACATTCTCCCCGTGTCAGTGTGGTTTCCACTGGGTGCTTTGGTTTCCTCCACAGCCCAAAGATGTGTAGCTTAGGTTGATTGGCTGTTCTAATTTGCCAATAGTGTCCAGGGATGTGCAGTCTAGGCGGAATTAGCCATGGGAAATGCAGGGTTATAGAGATACAGTAGGAGGTTTGGACTGGGTGGGATGCTCTTCTGAGAGCTGGTGTGGATTTGATGGGCTTAGTGGCCTGCTTCTACACTGTAAGCATTCTATTGTGGAAGAAGAAAGCTTTTTAAATATTGGCCTAAGCCAGTTGACTGTCTCTGTCTTTGTGAACAAGGTCAGTAAATGGAGGAGCTAAGGGCCTTTATTGCATTGCTTATGAGTCAGGAAAAGCTGAAGTGTTTCCTCCCAATCTAAGGAGCTGATGTCCCCGAGGATCCATTCAAGTGCCCAATTCAACAATTCCCCATTCTCCATCTTCCACCCAAATCGCAGCGATCTCTGACAGCATACGCAATCCATTCTGTACTTACGATCGAAGATTGTCTTAATGTCATTCTGCAAACCCAATGTTTCACAACTAGGCCCAACCCCTCTCTCCCTCCTCACCTCTTTCATTTCTGGTGTCTCTACTCCTCTCATAGAAACATTAAAAATCAGAGCAGGAGTAGGTCATTTGTTCCTTTTTGAGCGTGTTCTGCCATTTGATATGATCACTTCAGGCCCATACTTTTTGATCCCTTTCATCGTAAGAACTACAACCATCTTCTTGAAAATATTCAATATTTTGGCCTCAACTGTTTCTGTGGCAAAGAATTCCATTGGCTATCACACATTTGATGAAGAAATTTCTCCTCTTCTCATTGTGACCCCTGGTTCTGGACTCCTAAGACATTAGAGACATCCTTCCTGTCCTTACCCTGTCTAGTCCTGTTAGATGTTTGTAGGTTCCAGAGATCTCCCGTCACTCTTCTCAAATCCAGTAAATGTCATCCAATCGGTCCAGTGTCTCCTGATCTCTCACCATCCATTTCTGTCTGTCTCTCTGAACATAGATATATTCTGTACAAATTCCTCAGACACATAACTGTCTATCCTAATATCAAGCTACTTGTTTACAATGAAGGAGCATGCTTTGAGTAGAGTGTCATGCTTCATGTGATCTAATGTATAGGGTGTAGGTTTGCTCGCTGAGCTGTAGGTTTGATATCCAGACGTTTCATTACCTGGCTAGGTAACATCATCAGGGGCGACCTCCAAGTGAAGCGAAGCTGTTGTCTCCTGCTTTCTATTTATATATTTCTCCGGGATGGGGTTCCTGGGGTTTGTGGTGATGTCATTTCCTGTTTGTTTTCTGAGGGGTTGATAGATGGCATCTAGATCTATGTGTTTGTTTATAGTGTTGTGGTTGGAGTGCCAGGCCTTTAGGAATTCTCTGGCATGTATTAGCTTAGCCTGTCCCAGGATAGATGTGTTGTTCCAGTCGAAATGATGGTTTATTTCATCCATGTGTAGGGCTACGAGGGAGAGAGGGTCATGTCTTTTTGTGGCTAGCTGGTGTTCGTGTATCCTGGTGGCTAACTTTCCTCCTGTTTGTCCTACGTAGTGTTTGTGGCAGTCCTTGCATGGAATTTTGTAAATGATGTTGGTTTTGTCCATGGGTTGTACTGGGTCTTTTAAGTTAGTTTTTGTTTGAGAGTGTTGGTGGGTTTGTGTGCTACTAGGATTCCGAGGGGTCTTAGTAGTCTGGCTGTCATTTCTGAAATTTCTTTGATGTATGGTAACGTGGTTAGGGTTTCTGGCTGGGTTTGGTCTGCTTGTCGTGGTTTGTTCTTCCTACACACGAATGAAAAAACCCACCATTTCGACTGGGACAACACATCTATCCTGGGACAGACTAAGCAAAGACATGCCAGAGAATTCCTAGAGGCCTGGCACTCCAACCACAATGCCATAAACAAACACATAGATTTAGATGCCATCTATCAACCCCTCAGAAAATGAACAGGAAATGACATCACCACAAACCCCAGGAACCCCATCCAGGACAAAGATATAAATAGAAAGCAAGAGACAACAGTTTCGCTTCACTTGGAGGTCGCCACTGATGATGTTACCTAGCCAGGTAATGAAACGTCTGGATATCAAACCTACAGCTCTGTGAGCAAACCTACACCCTAAACCTCAACCTGAGCTACAAACCTTCACAAACCTTGCAATGATCTAATGTATGTTACAGTATAAAAAAATTTCTCATTACATGATAATACAGTGATGATAACATGAGCTTAACCCCTCAAGGCATAGTTGCCATGAGAGATAACATAGCACACCTTCTCTCTTGCTCTTCTGCTGTCTCTCTTCTCATTCTTTCTTGCTCCCCATCCCACCTCTCTCTCCTCCCCCCTCACCTCCATCCAGAACCCCAAACAGTCCTACCAGGTGAGACAGGTTCACCTGCCTCTCTTCCAACCCAGTTTAGTGCTCCTGGTGTGGTCTTCTCTACACTGGGGAGACTGAACGTAGACTTAGGGAACGGCTCACCAAGCATCTCAGCCGGGTCCAGAGGGGCCAACCGGACCTCCCAGTCACCACCCATTTCAATTCTCCCACCCACTCCCTTTCCGACATGACTATCCTTGGCCTCCTCCATTGTCAAAATGAACCACAGTGCAAATTGGAGGAACAACAACTCATCTTCCATCCGGCAGCCTATGTCCCTTAGGACTCAACATTGAATTCTCCAGTTTCAAATCATCTCTCTCCCCATGCCCCAAATCCCTTCCCAGCTCATCCACTTCTCTTCCACAGCTCCCAGCCACCAACCGGATTCATTCCTCCAACTGACCAATCAAATTGTACCCTCCACCTGTCTTCGCCTATCCCTACTTCACCAGCCTGCTCCCGCCACCCCCTTTATCTGCAGCTCCCCCACACCTATCCCCAGTCCTGAAGAAGAGTTACACTCGAAATGTTGACTTCTCCACCTCCTGATGCTGCCTGGCCTGCTGTGTTCTTTCAGCCTCCTGCCCAACCCTCCCTCCCTCTCTCTCCCTCCCTCTCTCTTATCTTTCTGCCTCACCTCACTGTCTGTCTATCTGTCTGTCTCTCCCACCTTGTCATCTGGCTCCCCTCTTATCCTCTTCGTGCTCTTGCCCCCTCATTTTCTCTGTCTCCTGCCCTCTATTCTCTTGCCACCTCTCTCTCTTTCTCCCTCCCTGCTGTCTCTCTGTGTCCCTGTTACCCATCTTTCACCTCTGCTGTTCCTCTCTCACTCTCTTTCCACTCCCGTCGCAAACCTTCTCTTGCTCTGCTGCTGTCTCCTTCCCCCTCAACTGTCATCGGTCTCTCACTATCCCTCTCTGTTCACAGATGTCTGTATGTTTGTCTGTCTGTCTGTCTCTCTCTCTCTCTCTCTCTCTCTCTATCTTCTGATCCCGTTCTCTCTATCTCTTTTTCCTCTCTATCTCCTGACTAACTCTCGTGCCCCCTTGCCCTTTCTCTCTCCTATCATCTCTCTCTCACTTGCTGTATCTTTTTCCCTCCACCTCCCCTGCCATTACTCTCTAGCTCCCCTACTGACTCCATCCTGTCTCTTCTACCACATCAACGCATCTTGCTTGTCTGTCATTTCTCTTTCACATTATGTCCACTGCCATCTGTCTCTCCCTTTCTATCCTTTGCCATGTTCTCTCCCTTACTTTCCCTGTCTCACTCCCACCACCCCCCTCTCTTTCTGTCTCCCTCTTTCACTCTCCTGTCTCTGTTTTGTACACTCCCTGCAGTATGTCTCTCTCTTTCTCTCATGCCAGTTCTCTGTGTCCCGACTATCTCTTTTGCCCTCCCACCTTAAAGAAGATTAGAAAGAAAACTCCTTTTTAAATAGCGCTTTCACTGTCTTCTGTGTTTTACTTTAGTGTTTTATAATCATTGAGCTCTTGTTAGTAAAGTTGTACAGTTGTACTATGGATACTATGCATGACATTTGTATACGGAAATCTTTAAAGAGTGATGTTATACGATATTCTCATATACGATATTTTTTGTGATGTTAGTTAAGATCTGAATAGTGATCAGGAAGTGGGGATACCTCCCCTGCTCTTTTTCAGAATAAATCTGAAGATTCCATGTTCCTTCCTGAGGGTGTAGTCAGCATTGCAATCACTCATTACAACCTTCTCAGAGTCAACCCAGATTTTTATATTTGACTCCTAAGTGCGGGACTTGAAACCACACCCCTCTCATTTAAAATTGATTTGGGTTCCACCAGATTATCCACCAGATTTTTTTCCAAGACACACAAAAGAAGTGAGTATATTTTATTAACTTCTAGCACAATTAACGGATACTTGAACCATAGTTGACTTTGGAATGGATGATATGTAGCAGTGATTTATGTGCAGAATTTTTATTTTTCGAGGTAAGGACCTCCCCACTTTTTACTGTGAGCTCAATTTCATGATTACATGCTGAGTCTCCCAAACTCAGAATAAGTTAATCAGAGGTGAGTGTGAGGAGTTAAGTTGAGTATAACAGATGAGGCTAAGGATGGTTGAGTGTAGCAGACCATGTTGAACTGCGGAGCATTGCCTGAAGAGAGAGCTGGTTGACAGTATGTAACATTGTCCACTGTTTACAAGTAGGAGGAAGTAAAACATTTCGGAAGGAGCATATGAGGTCAAGGGTGAGTGTGAAAGCCTGTTACAAATTGGAAAGGAAAGAAAATGTCTGAATAGGTTACTGATAACACAATGTCATTAGCAGGAGCAGAATTGGAAGGATCTCTATATAATGGCACAGTGCATGTTACAGAAATAAGAAAAGAATGTGTAAGAGGTAGGCATGACCTCTGATTAAGGCTGTGGAATTCTATGACTAAGTTTTTGAAAGGTGTGTGGATGATTCAATTGCATGATTCTGTTCAATTTGATGTGGAAATAAAATGTTTGAATCATTAGTCAGAATGTAATTTTAAACTAACCTTTTTTCTCATCTCTTTTGGCTTTCGTATTTTCTTCTCTTCCCCTTGCAACATATTGACACTCGAGGGGTGCTAAAAGTTTCAGTAGCCTTAAGGGCTCATTCTTTATATGTGAATCAGGGTCCGTTCGACTGTGAGATGAATGAAGGTACTGGAATCAGATACTGTCTCTAACCCAAATTCGATATGATATCATTTTCTAGCCAGCAGTTGTTAAGAATAGGAACCGTGTTTTTTTTAATGTTGTCACTGTCCGTCTGTAGATCAGGGTTTTGGCCTTTTCAGATCCACTGACTTGGCCCAAACAAGAAAAAACACTAGGATTCAGAGACCGTAATGAACAGGAGTAGCTCCTCAAGTCTGCTTGGCCAATTGACAAAAACAAGGCCGATCTTTGGCTTGAGCTCCATTTTACCGCTGCATTCTCCTATCTCTTGATTCCCTTATGTTCCAAAATCCAATGTTTGTCAGCCTTGCATATGCTAAATATTCACAACACTCTGGGATAGAGAACACCAAAGATTCACAAGCCTCTAGTGAAGAGCTTTTCTCCTGATACTATAGTCCCAAGTTATAGGCTGTAACTACGGAAATGGAGAGGAGCAGCCTCTGTGTCTACTCCGCCAAATTGTCTCATGATGAGGAGATGCTGGTGTTGGACTGGGGCGGACAAAGTTAAAAATCACACAACACCGGGTTATAGTCCAGCAAATTTATTTGAAAGCACTAGCTTTTGGAGCAGTGCTCCTTCGTCAGGTAGGACACCAATCCTTCAAAATAAGCTCAGTAGCACTTTGGCAGATACTTTAGAAATTGGGGGAACTGGAGAATTTTTTTTAATTAGGAAATTTTGATGGATAGTGTCTCTGGGGGTTACCAACGACACTGCAAAATGAATGTTATTTTCACATCGGAAAAGTATAGTTCTTGCATGCTATTGAAGTTTTGTAATTAAGGCAATTTCCCAAATAGGAAGCATTTTTGCTGCTGGTGTGGTGTCAGCCTATAAAGCTTAGGTCTGACCATCTTCCTTAAGAGCAGTGATCACATGTTAACACAATCTAATTTGTTTTAATTTTCTGGCAACACAGTTTTGTGATTGTCAGGTACCCCTCGGCTCTGTTATTGTCCTTATTTTCCAAGCTCCGGCACTGAACTTTGGCAGGTTAATTGTTTTTGGGTGGGGTGGGTGGGTGATGAGTTAGTGAGATAAATCTCAACAGCTTCATCAAAAATGCACCGAGTGCTGTTCAGGCATGGACACTTCCACTGGGGCTGCTTCTAGCCAGGAGTGTAACACCAGCTAACTCAATTCAGCATTGGCAAGCCAATCTAGTTTAGTGCCCTCTACCCTATTCCAGCTGAGCTATGTTAAGCGTATAGATAACATAAACTATGAGGACATGAGAAATAAATGTCGACTTGTTAAATTAGCTGAATTAGTAGGAATGAGCCTTTAGTTTAGATTCCAGACGTCCTGTGGCACAGTGTTAGCATCTCTGCCCTTGAACCAGAAGCTCATGTCCCACTCCAGAACTCTAAGTGCACCTTCCTTGGACATAGTGCAGCCAAACAGGGTGAGAATCAGAACTTGTGATAATGGCAAGTGCCAAGAGGAGGAAACACTTCTGGTCAGCTATATGACCAAAGTAATTTGGACCCTCATATCATTTTCTGTAGCTCTCGGCTGCAACATGCCTGTAAAAGTGCTTGTTATCACTGCAACTTGGATTGTTTGGGGACTGGTTACCACAGATGCTGATGTGCATCAGATGGATGCCAACAGCATAGGACTTGATCCCCTTTTTGGCTGATTTAGCTCTTGTCTCCTTGCTGCTTCAAACCCTCTTGTTCGATTCCAGGATTGGACTATTCAGCCAGCACAGAACACACCCCACCTGAGTAAAAGGAAATCCTCCTTGACCCTGAGGGACTGCCAAAGAAGGAAAAGTGTGGTGTGGGCAGCCAATCCACAGTCCATTTGGCCTTTCTCCCTGGAGGTTGGAATGTGTTGGGGAGCCATTCCAGTGCACTCCGTTACCTTATCAGTTTATTCCCATCCACCTCCAAATTTTCCAACCTGAGGAATGGACAGTTCTGCCTGATGTTCCTGGCTGAGTGTAATCTGCTGACATTAATGGGATGTAGAGAGGGAGCAAATATTAAGGCATTGAAGTTTTAGGAATCTGGTGAATGCATTTTTTCTCCATTTTCTGAGCTGTTTAATTATATTCATGTTCTTAACCTGAACTGACCTTGTCATTAAAAGTGGAACTTAATGTACAAACACTGATAACTCACAATTCCACTTGAAAGCCAATTTTATTTTTCATAAGAGCACAGAAGTGTAATTTATTCTAGTTATTTATGAAGGATGTTTTTTTGCTGACTCATCTATCAATATGTAATTATAGGAAAGCCATGTTGATTAATAATATGTATCACAATAATATTAGTGCAAGTACAAAAGGTGCACAGAAAACCTACATGTGGCTCATGATAATAGTGCCCTGAGGAAAAGGGGAGACTTTATTCTCTAGAAGTGATGCTACTGACAAAGGGTCTGTAATGGTTGCTGACAGATCTAATTAACAGAATCTGGTGAATGCAGTGGAAGGGCCTTAGTTAAATACCTTTTTTCTCCATTTTCTGATATGTAGCTCATCGGTTTCAGAGAGTTGTTGGGTGGGATGGGCTGGAAAAGACTGATATATGGAAAAAGGGAGTGATTGCTGGAGTTTGAGTCAGTCTGAAGATCAGATGGCATTGGAGGGTTGTTGGCCAAGGAACAAGCTACAGACTGGGCTTGGTCCAGATCGTGGAGCTGGGGAAAGAGTCAGGTAGCGGTAGCTGTGGATATTGACCAGTTGTGGTTTGTTACCTTTGAGGAGCCCACATTTGTTCCTATATCCACGAGCAGTAGTGAAAAGAGCATATCTGTTGCATTCTACAATTCATACGTCCCCCCGCAGCTGCAGGATTTCCCGAGGCACAGAAAATCCATCCTTCGGCCATTGAATCTAAAAGACTGCTAAAATCTCAGGACCGCAGCCTCAATAAGATAGTTAAATTATTTATCTGCTTTTGGGAGCCAGTTTTACCCCTCTGCCGTGGAATATCATGGTTAACTTAGTGGTGAAATGATTTGTAGTGGTTAGGGTCAAGCTTCAGATTTTAAAGAATTTATTGCCTTTTCAACTCATTCTGGCAAATTGAAATTGTTCCCATTGGGTTTAATCTAATATTGTTCATTAATAAAAGTGAATACACTTTGTCATGCCACACTACTGTAAAAGCAAAAGATGATTAAGTGGGATATTAGAACACAAACCTACCAATAACTATATATGTTAGTACTTTGATTATTGGCAACCTCCTCTTTAAACTAAAATGCCTATATATCACTTCTGTATTGACTAAATGCTACAAGCACATGAGCTGTTTAATTATATTCATATTCTTCACCTGAACTGACCTTGTTATTAAAAGTGGAACTTAATGTACAAACACTGATAACTCGCAATTCCACTTGAATGCCAATTTTTCATAAGAGCACAGAAGTGTAATTTATTCTAGTTATTTATGAAAGATGTTTTTTTGCTGACTCATCTGTCAATGTGTAATTATAGGATGGCCATGTTGATCAATAATATGTATCACAATAATATTAGTGTAAGTACAAAAGGTGCACAGAAAACCTACATGTGGCTCATGATAATAGTGATGGAAATGTGTTGCTGGAGAAGCGCAGCAGGTCAGGCAGCATCTAGGGAACAGGAGAATCGACGTTTCGGGCATTAGCCCTTCTTCAGGAATGATTCCTGAAGAAGGGCTAATGCCCGAAACGTCGATTCTCCTGTTCCCTAGATGCTGCATGACCTGTTGCGCTTCTCCAGCAACACATTTCCATCTCTGATCTCCAGCATCTGCAGACCTCATTTTCTCTTCATGATAATAGTGCCCTGAGGAAAAGGGGAGACTTTATTCTCTCGATGTGATGCTACTGACAAATGGTCTGTAATGGTTACTGACAGATCTAATTAACTTGCAAAGTGTATGTATTTCTTTACCCTCAAGCGAGTGGAAAATACATTTTCTGCAAAACTTTCATACTAAAAGTTGTGACAAGGAGATATGGGAATGAGCTTGACTCCCTGTGCAGCATTGGTGATGCAAAATGCAGGAGATAAAGGCTCATACTTGCACTTTTCCATGTGGTCAATGTCCCTTTTCCAGCTAGGTTGACGCAGCTGAAAGGAGGTTTAAGAATACCTCCCAGATAGAGGAACATGTTAGAAAACTCAGTTGTCCTCATGGTCCGTACACCCCTCATTCTCCTATTTGGTTTCATACATGGGACTGATGTATGGAGGGGGCGAAGAATAGTTAACTTGGCAATAATGGGTACATTACAAAAAAAATTGGAACTTTTAACTTATTTTTACAAATGGAATATATAATGTTTCCATACCTTATCATTGCTTTTGCCCTGTTTTTGATGGAAAGGTTACATGTTGAGTTTTAATAGAAGTGATGATTTAATATTTTAGAATGTTGTGATGGATCTATTGTATTAATGCCACACCAATACATTGCATTTATATTGTGACCTATAGTAGAAAGGTATTATTAAAGGCATGAACTAACATTTTTAAATTGACTTATTCAGAGATGTTACAACACACTTGAACCCAAGCCTCCGGGCCCAGAGAAATAATGGGCAATTTCTTTTAGCTCTAAAGAGCTCTCAGTCCACTTAATTTTCCTTAAAATGCAAGCTGCCTAGATAATTTTCCAATGATCAAACATTGAACTAGTCCAATGTAAACATTACCATACAATTACCAGCTTTGAACATGATCAATTATTGGCTTCTGCACTAGTTACTGCTGCAGTCATAGGAAGAGTATGAATATAGAATGAAATCAAATTCATACATATTATTAAAAGAGGTCCTGTAGACTAATTCCTGTCATTATAACTTGTAACCCTGGTTAACTCCCAGCCCCACAAGTAGCTGACTCATGCTGGGTACAAGTGTTTCTGTGGCACATTAAACCACATGACCAGTTGGCCTGTGAGAACAACTTCAGTGAATTTCAAATGGTTTTATTTAACCACACAAAGCCTCACAACTGACCTTGATCTTGTTTCACTTCATCTCCACTGGATTTAGCTGATGGTGATCAACTAGTAAGAAGCTTGCACATTGAGAAGTCAACTGGACCTTTCTCACTGCATTTCCAACACAAATCATTGACATTGGCTGAGTGTTTCATCCAAGTGCTCAATAACACCAGCCTCTGTTGTTGCCTTTAGTGCCATTTTAAATGCATGTTAAAAAGTACATTTGCTACAATTGCTAAAACTCGTGAAATGGAAGTTCTCCATTACACAAAAATCTCAAAATGCTCAATCTGACTGTTTCCATGGAATTTATGTCAGCTGCTATTTTTCAAATGACAGCTTTACTTTTGCTTTCCTTCTTTGCTGGAGGCCATATGACCTCAAATCCCTGTGAAGTTCTAGAAGTTATTCATTGGTGGCATTGGGAATGCTGAGCTATGTAGAGTGTAGGAACTCCAAAATCTCTCTAACACTCTTCCTGGTTCGCTTTCTCTTTGAAAGGAAAGTGGAGGGGGTGGGGAGGCTGTTGGAGATTTTGCTCTCTCCCAAGTGCTGAGTGAAAGCTAAGATGACTCTGTGGAATGCTTTGTTTAATGAGTGTTGTCATGACGATCCGAGGCCTTGCTGCAGAAATGTTGCCCAGAGAGCTTACTTGTGACTGGGCTTTGTTCTGGCTGCATTCATCGGCTGGTTTGCATATGCAGCTCTGTGGCTTTCATCTAAAATTGGTTTTCCTTTCTATTTCCCACAACAATAAAAAAAGTTGGAGGTGGAGATTAATTTAAAATCGTACAAATATGATTAATATTGAGGAAGAGTTGGAAAATTGATTTTAATTTCAAAACATTAAGAAAGAAAAGGGATATGTTGATGAGACATTAAGAAGCACGATTTCTTTTTAAAATGTTGTCAAGTGTGCTTGGTGTTCAGCCAGATATCAGGGACCTGCCTAGAGACACAGTCTTAGTAGCAATTGTGTTTAACTTTTCAAGGAATTTGATCAAGAAATCCAGTTTCTGTGAATTCATCTAAACTGCTCACCCAGAAAAAAAGTGTATTGTCATGGGTAATGGATCAGCACTTACTTCATTTCTTTTCAGGCTTTCTCCTTAACCAGTTATTTTTTGCTGTCCGTTTATCCATGTTGAAGTAAAGGGTGTGACCTGCTCTGGGGTGTTAGCTATATGTGTTTCTCTCAACATTAGGATAAAAATGGGGCCCACTCTAGAACAGGCAGGCAGACAGACAATCTGTTTCATCCTGCTGTCAACCAGACAGTGAAGTTAAAATAACCCCCGGAGTTTTGTTTTGTCTCCTGTGTGGTGGGGTTTGAACATGGTGCTTTTGACTCATGTCTGGCTTTTCAGGCTGCCTTTATGCTACATTCTCATCAATATTAATCCTATTTACATGATGTTAGAATGTGAAGGGGCTTGCATTGGTTAGTCTGATTCTGGGGTGGGGTAGGACGACCATTTTAAGACCATACCTGACTCCAGTTCTACCCTCCAATAGGACTTTCATGTAACCCCCAAGAGTGGAAAACGTGGGTGACTTAATTAGATTGATTTTCTTGATGGTGCGTATAGATGTAGAGATAATTTCAGGAGCATGTTGAGCCTCAAGTGATCCACGTGGCGGGTTTGTACTTGTACAAGATACTTATGCTATGAGTAGTCTTTTGTGTTAAATATTTTTTGAGTTACATCCTACCTTCACAATATATTCAGCAGGGAATGAGGATCTTGTAGCACCCAGTTCATGTTTGTTTAAAAATGATGTACAGTTGTGGGCAGGGTCTGCGGTTTTCCTTGTTGGATTCTACAGCATAAGGAATGATGAGCAGGAGGGTGGCAGCTTGTATGGAGGTTTGGAACCAGCAAGGGTTAGTCATTGGTGAGGTGGAATCATGAAGAATTGGGAAAAGGATTGGCAGGAACAGAAGGTGGGGTTGGCGGTGTAATGAACAGTGAGGTTGGAGGCGGGGGGGGAAGCTGCCACTTGGGATGTGTTGGGAACAGTGAGGCAAAGTAAGAAAATGAGGGGCCGAATGAACGGTGTTCAGTACTGTCCAAATGTATGTCCACCTTGGAGTGATGACTGGCAGAGTCCTTACAGGGTGTTGATTTCTCTGCCATTATCCCTGGTTAGAGTGATCTTGGAAGGTGTTCTTCACAATGCAGAGATGTTCAACCATATCCCACTGAGAGACAAGTACAGCATTCAATAAAAATGAATAATAAAAGCACAAAATTGTTCTTTCCACAATAAATGAGATGTTTCTAACTCCCCTGTAACCATCAATTCAGGTCAGCTTGGAAGTGTGCCAATATACATAGCTTTAAGCTAGTCTCAACATGTAACACCGATGTATGTATGGAAACGTGAAACCAAAGTCAGGTGAAATATTTACAAGTGAAACTTAATGTCGAAGAAACCGCTGTGCCAACTTTGTGCTTTCAAGTCTTGTTAATAGCAATGTATTTGACTGTGAAAGTTGTGGCTGTGATCCCTATTTGACCCAGAGGCTTTTTTTTTTATAGCCCACCTGTGGCTGCTGCATTTTCAGTTAATGACAGATCTCACCACGAAAAAGCTTCACTTTTTTCATGATTGCACGTCTCTCCTTTGCATGCCACCGGCATTTTTACATTTTAGTTGTAATCATGTGAGAAATGGAAAAAAAAACAAGTCGAACTAGTGTACACTTTCAGTTAAGCCATTGGGAAAAGCACACTGTTGACAAAACCCACCTCTTCCATTTCATGTATAAATATTCTATCAATAATAGCATCTGTGTCAAAACCTGGTATGGCCATTCTCTGAACAGACAGTACAGTCCAAGCCAGCCTTGTTTTTTTATTCACTCATGGGATATTGGCATCACTGGCTGAGCCAGCATTTATTTCCCATCCTTAGTTACCTCCAAACCCCTTGAGTGTACTTAATTTAGATTCAAAATGTAACTCCATATTTAGGAAAGTCGCATGAGAGAAATATAAAATAATTGATCTGCTTTTGACATGTTGTAGGTTAATGACATAAAACTTTAGTTAAGATAAAATGACTAAACGCTTTGAGAAATGTGAACTGATTTAGATTGCCAGTGTGAATTTGTAGAAGATGGATCATTTGAACCAACGGAATTGAGGATTTGTTTAAAGTAATAAACAGGCGAATGTCTGTAGATGTGTGAACACAGCCCAGTCTATCACACAAACCAGCCTTCCATCCACTGACTCCATCCATACTTTCCGCTTCCTCAGGAAAGCAAGTGACATAATCAAAGACCCCTCCCATTCCAGTTATACTCTCTTCCACCCTCCTCTGTTGGATGGAAGATATAAATGTTTGAATGAATGTACAAACAGATTCAAGAACAGCTTCTTCCCTGCTGTTACGAGACATTTTGAATGAACCTCTCAAATGTTTCTGTTGATCTCTCTCTCTCTGCACTTTCTCAGTGCACTTAATCTGTTCTGGTACCCTGAGGCACTTTGTACGGTATGATCTGCCTGTACGGTACACAGAACAACACTCAGTACATGTAACAACAATAAATCAAACTCAATTTTCTGGAAGGTGTTTAATAAGGTTCCACTTATGAGACTGTGGCTGAAATTAAAGGTCAAGCAATTGAAGGCAAATTAATGACCTGGGGCAGAGTGTTTGGCCTCTGCTGAAATGACAAATGGAAGCAAATGGGGCCTAAAAATACTGTTGTGTGGTTTTTTTGACCCTATTAGTTTCAATGTTTTGGAGGTTTATGAGTGCAGGGTACGCCTTCCCTATCAAGGCAAGTAACCAATTATGATCATTCATAGCCTCTGTAGGGTCATTTGAATGAGGCTGGTTGGAATTTTTTCAGGTTGGCATTCAGCTTCCCAGTCAGACAGAGAAAACCTAGTTGTAGACCAAGGGAGCAGAGCTCAGCACATACCTCCCAACCTGGCTGGAGGCTGTGACCAAACACCACCCTTTGGAGAGAACTCCAAAATTTGTTAGATCTGAGTATTTTTAAATGATGTAAAGTTAGGGGCAATCCAAAGAGACTTGAAGGTCTCTGCACAGATCAATCAAATGGAATGGATCAACTGAGTTGATCAATGTTACACATGTCCTACCATTAGTTCACAGCTTTTCACAGCAGAGAGCGGCGCGAGCTGGGAGGAAGTGAAGTTGGAACGCAGAACTGGTCGGGAAGGTAAGTGATTGATATTTGAGTGGGTGTGTTCTAGACCCCAGGCCCTACAAAGTAGGGCCTCCCTCCCATCCTCCTCCTCTAACCTAACTTTAAAGTCCTCAGGTAAGCTACTCAGTGTTCTTGTTTTGGAGACTAAGTGTAGAGTAATGGCAGTGCAGGCAGTGGCATGTTCCTCCTGCAGGATGTTTGAGGTAGGAGTGACCACCGATGCTCCTGCCGACTTCATCTGCAGGAAATGCAGTCAGCTCCTGCTCCTCACAGAACGCGTTAGGGAACTGGAGCTGGAGTTGGATGAACTGAGGATTATTTGAGAGGCTGAGAGGGTGATAGATAGAAGCTACAGGGACATAGTTATGCCAGAGAACAGAGGTAGCTGGGTAACAGTTAGAGGTGGGAAGGGGAGGAAGCAGGCAGTGCAGGGATCCCCTGTGGTCGTTCCCTCAATAATAAGTATACCGCCTTGGATACTGTTGGGGGGACGGCCTAGCAGGGCTAAGCTGCAGTGACCAGGTCTCTGGCACGAGGTCCGGCTCTGAGGCTCAGAAGGGAAAGGGGGAGAGGAGGAGAGCGCTAGTTATAGGAGACTCTATAGTTAGAGGGACGGACAGGCGGTTCTGTGGACATGGGCGAGACTCTCGGATGGTTTGTTGCCTCCTGGGTGCCAGGGTCCGAGACATCTTGGACCGTGTCTTCAGAATCCTTAAGGGGGAGGGTGTGCAGCCAGAAGTCGTGGTGCACGTTGGCACCAACAACATAGGTAGGAAGAGGGGTTGGGAGGTCATTCAGGAGCTCAGGGAGTTAGGCTGGAAGCTAAAAGCTAGGACAGACAGAGTCGTCATCTCTAGGTTGTTGCCGGTGCCACATGACAGTGAGGCAAGGAATAGGGAGAGAGTGCAGTTGAACATGCGGCTGCAAGGATGGTGTAGGAGGGAGGGCTTCAGGTATTTGGACAATTGGACTGCATTCTGGGGAAGGTGGGACCTGTACAAGCAGGACGGGTTGCACCTGAACCAGAAGGGCACCAATATCCTGGGGGGGTTTAAATTAATTTGGCAGGGGGATGGGATCCAGACTTGTAGTCCAGCAAGTAGGCTAGCTGTTTGTTTGTCAGGATGTCCAAGAATGTAGGGTGGCTGTGGAGAAGGTAGCACTGACAGGGAATATTTGCGGACACAGAGATGGGTTCAAGTGTGTATACTTCAACGCAAGGAGTATCAGAAATAAGGTGGGTGAACTTAAGGCTTGGATCGGTACCTGGAACTATGATGTTGTGGCCATCACGGAAACGTGGATAGAAGAGGGACAGGAATGATTGTTGGAGGTTCCTGGTTACAGATGTTTCAGTAAGATTAGGGAGGGTGGTAAAAAAGGAGGGAGAGGGGTGGCGTTGCTAATTAGAAATGGTGTATAACGGCTGCAGAAAGGCAGTTCGAGGGGGATCTGCCTTTGGAGGTAGTATGGGCTGAAGTCAGAAATAGGAAAGGAGCAGTCACCTTGTTGGGTGTTTACTATAGGCCCCCCAATAGCAGCAGAGATGTGGAGAAACAGATTGGGAAACAGATTTTGGAAAGGTGCAGAAGCCACAGAGTAGTAGTCATGGGCGATTTCAACTTCCTAAATATTAATTGGAAGCTCTTTAGATCACGTAGATTGGACGGGGCGGTGTTTGTGCAGTGTATCCAGTAAGCTTTTCTAACTCAGTGTGTAGATTGTCCGACCAGAGGGGAGGCCATATTGGATTTGGTACTTGGTAACGAACCGGGACAAGTGATGGGCTTGTTAGTGGGTGAACATTTTGGTGATGGTGACCACAATTCTGTGACTTTCATCTTGGTTATGGAGAGAGATAGGTGCGTGCAACAGGGTAGGTTTTACAATTGGGGGAAGGGTAAATACGATGCTATAAGACAGGATCTGAGGAGCATACGTTGGGAGCATAGGCTGTCAGGGAAGGATGTCGTGGATATGTGGAACTTTTTCAAGGAACAGATACGACGTGTCCTTGATATGTATGTACCTATCAGGCAGGAAAGAGATGATCGTGTGAGGGAACCTTGGTTGACGAGGGAGGTTGAATGTCTTGTAAAGAGGAAGAAGGAGACTTACATAAGGTTGAGGAAACAAGGTTCAGACAGAGCATTGGAGGGATACAGGATAGCCAGAAGGGAGCTGAAGAAAGGGATTAGGAGAGCTAAGAGAGGGCATGAAAAATCTTTGGCAGATAGGATCAAGGATAACTCCAAGGCATTTTATGCGTATGTGAGAAACATGAGAATGACGAGAACGAGGGTAGGTCCGATCAAGGACAGTAGTGGGAGACTGTGTATTGAGTTGGAAGAGATAGGAGAGATCTTGAATGAGTACTTTTCTTCAGTATTTACAATCAAGAGGGACCATATTGTTGAAGAGGAGAGTGTGAAACGGACTGGTAAGCTAGAAGAGATACTTGTTAGGAAGGAAGATGTGTTGGGCATTTTGAACAACTTGAGGATAGACAAGTGCCTCGGGCCTGACGGGATATATCCTAGGATTATGTGGGAAGCAAGAGAGGAAATTGCAGAGCCGTTGGCAATGATCTTTTCGTCTTCACTGTCAATGGGGGTGGTACCAGGGGACTGGAGAGTGGCGAATGTTGTGCCCCTGTTCAAAAAAGGGAATAGGGATAACCCCGGGAATTACAGGCCAGTTAGTCTTACTTCGGTGGTAGGCAAAGTAATGGAAAGGGTGCTGAGGGATAGGATTTATGAGTATCTGGAAAGACACTGCTTGATTAGGGACAGCCAGCACGGATTTGAGAGGGGTAGGTCTTGCCTTACAAGTCTTATTGAATTCTTTGAGGAGGTGACCAAGCATGTGGATGAGGGTAGAGCAGTGGATGTAGTGTACATGGATTTTAGTAAGGCATTTGATAAGGTTCCCCATGGTAGGCTTATGCGGAAAGTCAGGAGGCATGGGATAGAGGGAACTTTGACCAGTTGGATAGAGAACTGGCTAACCGGTCGAAGTCAGAGAGTGGTGGTAGATGGTAAATATTCAGCCTGGAGCCCAGTTACAAGTGGAGTTCTGCAGGGATCAGTTCTGGGTCCTCTGCTGTTTGTAATTTTTATTAATGACTTGGAAGAGGGAGTCGAAAGGTGGGTCAGTAAATTTGCAGATGATATGAAGATTGGTGGAGTTGTGGATAGTGAGGAGGGCTGCTGCAAAGGGACTTAGATATGATGCAGAGCTGGGCTGAGGAGTGGCAGATGGAGTTCAACCCTGTCAAGTGTGAGGTTGTCCATTTTGGAAGGACAAATAAGAATACGGAATACAGGGTTAACAGTAGGGTTCTTAGTAAGGTGGAGGAGCAGAGGGATCTTTGAAAGTTGCCACTCAGGTGGATAGAGCTTGTAAGAAGGCCTATGGTGTATTCGCATTCATTAGCAGAGGGTTTGAATTCAAGAGTCGTGAAGTGAAGTTGCAGCTGTCAAGGACCTTGGTTAGGCCACATTTGGAGTACTGTGTGCAGTTCTGGTCGCCTCACTTTAGGAAAGATGTGGAAACTTTGGAGAGGGTGCAGAGGAGATTTACTAGGATGTTGCCTGGAATGGAGAATAGGTCGTACTAGGATAGGTTGAGAGTGCTCGGCCTTTTCTCATTGGAATGGCGAAGGATGAGCGGTGACTTGATAGAGGTTTATAAGATGATCAGAGGAATAGATAGAGTAGACAGTCAGAAACTTTTTCCCCGGGTACAACAGAGTGTTACAAGGGGACATAAATTTAAGGTGAAGGGTGGAAGGTATGGGGGGGATGTCAGGGGTAGGTTCTTTGCCACTCCCACAGGCAGCGCATTCCATGCCCCCACCACTCTCTGGCTAGAGTCAGAATCATTGGTGACCTTTAAGCGGCAATTGGATAGGTACATGGATGAGTGCTTAAGCTTGGACAAATGTTCGGCACAACATCGTGGGCCGAAGGGCCTGTTCTGTGCTGTATTGTTCTATGTTCTCGTTCAAGGATTTTGCAGGCGGTAGAATCATTGGCATAGTTATCTTCTTGGTCACTGACAGAGCTGTCATCCTGGTCAGTGTTACCCAGCGATCAAGCCTGTACATGTGGTATCATACCACTTTTTACATGTAAATGCATTACATTTGTGAGCTTAATAATGATTTTGTACTTCTTGAGTGAGAGCACAAAAGGCTGTGTTTGAAGAGTCTACTAATTTGACAGCGATCAGGCTAAATGGATGCCTTCCTCTTGCTCACATATTTTGTGATAAGGGGCCAGCTGGAAACTTGTTCATTATGTTTTCCCCTTCTTACTTCTCAACACCTTAAATCTTGCTCCACACCATTCATGCTTGTGCCTGCTTCTTGTTGTGTTTCACTGTCAGTACGTCAGTATACATTTCAGAATCATGTTCCAGTCATTGCATCATAGCATGTAACCCAATAGTCTAAAGGACTCAAACTCTGTCTTAACTCCATTCACTTGAAGCATGAATGTACTTCTCTGTATTCTAGTTACTTACTGTACATGTAAACCCTGTGAATATAATGCTTGTGTATAATAGCTAGCTGTAATAAACCTCTGTTTAATTCTTCAGTGCCATAGTGCCTGTGCCTAATTTTTGCTTCAGGCAAAGATGCCCTGCTTGGAGGCAAACAAATTACTTCTACCTGGAACTGTCTGCAGTTGCTTTCCAGTTTGACACTGATAGATTTTTACAAAAGCAAAATACTGTAGATGCTGGAAATCCAAAATCAGAACAAAAACTATTAAAAATCTCAGCAGGTGAGGCAACATCAGTGGAGAGAAACAGAGTTAATGTTACAAGTTGATGACCTTTTATCAGATGAGCAAGCAAAAAAAAAATCTATCAATGTATTAAGGGACAGGGAGCCATAGTGAGACAATTGGTATTTGGGGTATAGATCAGTTATTAGTTTGTGAAATGGGCAAGCATGTTTGAGTTGTTAAATGACCTTCCTTTTGTTTTTAAAAATGTTCCTTTGTTGGTTATCCAAAGGTATGAATGAACTTGTACCAAATTGATGTAATGTGTTTTGGAAACCATTTTGTGTTCTAGTTAGACACTGAAGCATGTCTTGCTGTTTAGTGGCCATTTAGGACTCTATACATAATGATAAACTTTTAGTATAAAGATTTAAAACTCCCACCACATTGACAGGTAGGTGTACATCCAGAGCTATTGCTTTTCTGTTGAGGCTACCAGCCATTTCCAGACAGTGTAAAAGGTTTCTTCTTTATCAGGAGAAGGTTATGACTGAAATAATTGCACAGAGGCTGGTATCCCATCACCAAGTCACCCTTTGTTTACATATGCATGGACATAGACACTGACCAGCTAGCTCAGAGTTGGTCCCTGGCCTAAGGTGACCTGCTGAATCTCCTGTTTATTTTTTTTGTGGGGAAAACTTGGTTTTTATTTTATTAAACAAACAATTACAAAAAAGTTAACATTTACAGCTATATACAAAAGAAACAGCAATTTTACCAGGGAAAGGAACAGCAAAGCCAGGCTCCAAATCCTACTGTTCAACCAGTTTACAGGTTCAAACATTACAAGACAGCAACAATGACATTTGTACATAAAAAGACAATCTAATTACAAAAAAGTGCAGACAATACAGACTCAGCAAGCCCCCATCCCTCCCACCTTCCAGCCACTCTAGGCAGCCCACCCCTACACACCTTTCAGCTCAGTCCACCCCATGCCCCTTCCAGTTCAGTCCACCAACACCTTTTGACCACCTCTATGGCAGCCTGCCTCAGTACCCACTCAGTGACAGCACTGAGGACAGCTACCCACTTTCTGGCTCTGTCTGCTTCTACATACCATTGGTCTCTCACCCACCCCGATGTATCACCCGTCCCCTTCCCCAGGGACGACAGCATGCAGGGAAGCCCACAAGCCTTACGGATCTCAGTCTGCCCCTAAGCGCCTTCTGGCTCTCGGCTGCTCTGACACTTTCCGACGACCTCTAGGACAGCCCATCCTGATCATCCCTTCTCAGGACGACAGCACTCAGAACGGCGTACCCACCTTTGGCTCTGAGACTGGCATCAGGGTGGCCTACCCACCCTCCGACTTTCAGGGTGACAGCTTTCAGGACGACCCATAAGCCTCCCAGCTCACAGTAAGGCCTGCCAGACCTAAGGACACACAAGATAGTGCAGGTGATAACCCGACAAGAAACAGAGTTAATTATGAACAAACAGTCCTTTCTGGCACACACAGTACAAATATAGTCTTTATAAAAATATAGCGTCCACTCCAGTTTACAACATGCATTGTTAAAAGTGGAGTCCACTCCAACTGCAGGGTCCACTGCTAAAAACAGGGTCCACAACCAAGGGCACAGTCCACTCCCAAGGCAGCAAATGCACACTCCACAGGTGTTCAGTCTCCATGGAGTCCTAGCCCATCCTTGGAGAACCAGGCCCATTCACAGGAAAACAGTATATTGTAAAGGTGCAGTTAATTCACAGGAGTTTTGGTCCACTCCTAAAGGCAAGGTCTTCTCCCAAACTCCAGGATACAGCAAGTGTTCACCTCCCAGCACACACACACAGGTGTTTAATCTTCAGAGGCCCAGTCCCAGGGCTAGGCCTCCCCACTGGAACAGCTCCTCTGCTAAAGTGTGTATGTCTTCTACAAGGGCTCAGCCCAAACACCAAAAACAGTGGGGACACATACAAAAAAAATTAGAGTCCAAGGGCTAAGCACTACCACAAAATTAACATTGTCCTTTTCTCTAAAGTAAAAGGGAAGGGCAACACAGGCTGTAACCAACCAGTGAAACACCAATCCCCTAATGAGCACTGAGTTATACCTGAAGCACATTATGTGCATCAGGAGTTTAGAAATCAGTCCTCATTAAAGAAATACCAGTTAGCAAACTGGCTAAATAATTCAGCCAGTTCAGGAATCAGGTCTTCTCCTCCAAAAAAAGAGAAACAGAAACCAACTGTAACCCAGCCAGCACAGAATCAATCCCCTAAACTAAGGAGACTTTGAATCTCCTTTTTGTATTTTATTAAACAAATTACAAAAACAGTTTACAACAAACAGTTACATTTACAGCTGCATACAAGAGACAGCAATTTTACAAGGGAGAGGAGCAGCAAAGCCAGGCCCCAAACCCTACCATACATTTTTCAGGGACATGAGGACAAACCTCAAATCCCAGTTTCACAAAGATATAAAGAAACAACAGCAGTGACAGTTGTACATTAGACAATACCGTTACATACAAAAGTGCAGACAATACAGACCCAGCAAGCCCCCATCCCTCCCACCTTCCGACCACTCTAAGGCAGATCTCCTGTTTGTATATTTTATTAAACAAATTACAAACAAACAGTTTACAACAAACATTGACAGCTGTACACAAAAGACAGCAGTTTTACAAGGGAGAGGAGCAGCAAAGCTAGGCCTCGAACCCTACCGTTCAACCATTTTACAGGGAGAGGAGGACAAACCTCAAATCCCAGTTCCACATGTGACAAGACAGTGACAATGACATTTATACATTAGACAATACTGTTACATACAAAAGTGCAGACAATACAGACCCAGCAAGCCCCCATCCCTCCCACCTTCCGACCACTCTAAGGCAGATCTCCTGTTTGTATTATTTTATTAAACAAATTACAAACCAGTTTACAAAAAACATTGACAGCTGTACACAAAAGACAGCAATTTTACAAGGGAGAGGAGCAGCAAAGCTAGGTCCCGAACCCTACTGTTCAACCATTTTACAGGGAGAGGAGGACAAACCTCAAATCCCAGTTCCACATGTGACAAGACAGTGACAATGACATTTATACATTAGACAATACCGTTACATACAAAAGTGCAGACAATACAGACCCAGCAAGCCCCCATCCCTCCCACCTTCCGACCACTCTAAGGCAGATCTCCTGTTTGTATTATTTTATTAAACAAATTACAAACCAGTTTACAAAAAACATTGACAGCTGTACACAAAAGACAGCAATTTTACAAGGGAGAGGAGCAGCAAAGCTAGGCCCCGAACCCTACTGTTCAACCATTTTACAGGGAGAGGAGGACAAACCTCAAATCCCAGTTCCACATGTGACAAGACAGTGACAATGACATTTATACATTAGACAATACCGTTACGTACAAAAGTGCAGACAATACAGACCCAGCAAGCCCCCATCCCTCCCACCTTCCGACCACTCTAAGGCAGATCTCCTGTTTGTATCTGTCAGCCAGGGCTTTCCTGATTGGCCCTGGTTAACAGCTCCAATCAAGGGTCTCATAGTCAATAAGATCCACCAGGGCCTCGTTCCAATGACTAATGTAATTGTGAGAATCCCATATAGTAAAATGTAACTCGCTGAGCTTCCATCATTTACAGTTTAGTAGGTTGATGCTTATTTCAATAATTTGTGTAATTCAGCTGCTTCAGCATTCAACGATGGCTGTCCCCATAAGGCCACTGTGCAGCTTGATCAATTAGTGATACCTGGTAAACTCCTAAAGGGCTTTGAGGAGGGGTTTTTTTTTGAGTCCTCCACTGTTCATGAGGGACCCTGTGCCAGAATTGGTCATCCCTGCAACAACAGCGCACCGATATTTGATGCCTCCCATCTTCCCTGGGGACCATCTGCCTGGCTCTGACATTCCAAAGTCTCAGTTACCCTTCCTTGAGAGTGTTGTAAAGCTGACACTGTGATTCACCTGCCAGCTCTTGGTGCAGCGACCTTGGCAGGCAGCCTCTTAAAGTGTCTCTCCTCTTTTGGGGAAGAACCCTAAAAATGTAAAGCACTTATTGCAAGTACATTTATTTCATCCGATTTGCCTTGTCTGAATCATTTTTCAACTTTCAAGCCAATCATGGTAGGTTCCTTAAATATTCCCTCTATTTCTAATACCATTAGAATTTATGACTTGCCACCCACAAACACTTAAATGAACAAATCTAGATACAAAAATGAATTATTCCTGAAAGAGGTTCTGTGTGATGAAAGGTGTTTGACAAATGATTTTTTAATATTCACATAATTTATGTTGAGATCTGCTTGGGCTCTAGAACATAATTCACTTGTAGTTTTGAAAGCTAAATCACTACAGGCTACAGCCAGCCTATGTTGGATGAGAGTGGGGAACAGTGTTAAATATTTTCTAACTAACCTGTTCAGAGATGTTATTATGCACCTTTGAAGAAGGAGGAACCTGAAATCGGACCTCAGAGGCAGAGTCATTCCCACTTTGCCTCAAGAACCCTATAAGAGAGTCCAATGTTCAACTTTAGTGGAGATGCAAAACAGGTGATAGAGAACTGACCTCTACTTTTGACCTTAATGGACATCAACACAAACCATTGTTTCATGACATGGAAGACTGCCAGAAAGATTGACTTAATTTGAAAAGAAAATCTAGTAGTGGCTATAAGTAAACTACCACCAATATTGTGCCCTTTTGAGGTTGTATTTTATCCCCATGCTTCTAAATTACTTCATTTCCACGGATTATAAACCATCTGTGATATTCTAGTTCTGTATAAACATCCCCACAACATCTTGTCAATTTTTATCCTGATTCTTCCCCAATGTCATTTTTGTCTTACAAAAGAATTTGAACTTCATGATCCTCTTTCCCATCCCTCTTGCCTCATTCCTCTTACTCTTTTTTGCTAGGTTTTGCAAAAGCTTAGATGATATTCATTGAACCATGCTTATTATCCAAACATCTGTTTCCCTTTAAATAAGTAATAATGCAGAACTCCTTACATTACAAAAAATTGACATAAATCTATTTAGAAGGTAATTTCTAAAATCTAATTAGATCATTTCCTGATCAACAAAAAGCTTCTGAAATGTTTGTAAAAAAGGATGATATTCTATAAAGAAAGGAAACATTTGGATTTTACTGATCCTTCATTTACAGAGTGCATCAAACAGCAGGTTTACTGCATCTGAATATGAAGTATTTTGGTCACTTTAGCACCACAGCTTTGGAATGGAGATTGTGTATTGACTGACTTCAAAATCCAGTATGGAAAAAAATCTTGTTTACTCAGCTGAAATTAATTCAGTTGGTATACATTTTATTTGCTTTTGATTTGGGGTTAATGACCAAGTGAATACAGTTTTTTTTTTTAAGTTCATGGGAAAGTCAATTTTGCAATGTATCCTTCAATAGGAACATAGGAAAGATAGAATATACACTCAAATTTGATCATGGATGATTCATACTACAATTCCATTTACTCACCTTTTATTCATATCCCCTGATACTTTAACCAAACAATTCTGTTCACCTCAGTTTGCAACTTTCAATTGACCCAACACCAACAACTATTTAGGCAGAGAGTTCCAAACTTTCACTGCACTCTGTATCAAAAATTCTTCTTGATTTCACTCCTAAAGGTTTATTGTCAGTGCAAGTTCCGAGAAACTGTTGACTCTGCTGTCAAACAACCATCTATCCTTGTCTCCCTCTAGATTCTCAGCAACATCTTTAAAGACCATGACATCAAATTCCGCACGTATTCTGATAACATGAGCTCAACCAACTAATTTCAATTGACCAGACTGCTTGCCTGACATCCAACATCATATGAGCAGAAATGGCCTCCAGTTAAAAATTGGGAAGATGGAAGGCCCAGAGTTCCCAATGGCCAGATTATTGATTTGAAAGATAGATGGGAGTTGAGCAAGGGAACCCTGTAGAATCTCTGTTGTAGCAGACTCCGCAGGAATTGCTTGGGAAATTGAAGATTCCACTGGACATTTCCCTTACACCTGCATCCCTTTGAAAGTGTGCATTTAAATCAATCAGCCATTAGTGTATCACCTGATTAAATATTCAACTGACCCTGAACTTCACACATACTGAACTACACTCCTCCAGACTGCTTATACTCCAGACCCTTAATCGAGACTCCATCTCCCACATGTCTGACCACTTAGCACACCACCAAACTGACATAGTTTCCACCCATCAGCAGACCAATCCACCTTCTCGCGCTCAAGGCCCAACCCTCCCTCCCCTGAACCTAATCTCCCTGTATTGTTTGGCTGAAAATACCTAATGGTTTCTCTAAGGTTTGATCAAAATGATTACAAGATGTCAGTGCACTTTAATATGTAGCTAATTTATTGGTTTAAAACACTTAATATCTATATGAATTAATAATTGTTGGTTTATCCTACTGATACACATATGTAATATAAAATTATATAATTAGTTGAACAACTGAGATAAACATTTGAGTCTCACACTGCATTCTATCTGTTGGGAACTTGGGCAACGGTGCATTCGGAGCTCGATTTCAGATCCAATGGTTTCAGTCACACAAACTCCAGCCCATGGAGTAAATTCCAATGAGTGGGGCCAAGTCCCTGATATTAATGCTATTCTGAATCTGAGCTAAATCCCCATTTTGTAATTTCAGTACTTCTCTAGCCCTCCAAAATAGGCGCCAAACAAGTCGAGATGACCCTATGTAGATTGCTTAAGTGGACAATTCTCACCTCCCCTCAAGGTCAGGCAGCTTGCCCCCAATTCAAAGCAGGCAGATCTTTAAAACCTATCTCTTTGACCAAATTTTCACCATGTGTTCAGCTATCTTCTTGCAGCTCAATTTTGTTTTATAATGGGATGCGCTTATGAAGTATTGCAAGACACTTTACTATATGAATGATGTAAGTTGTTGTTTGTTCTCTTACAGTACCCTCAGCCTGGGTGGTTAGAACATGTATTATTCACTCACTCTTAGTGGCATTTTCCACAGTTCTTATTATGGAAACTTAACATTTAGATAACCTTTTAATGTTTGACAAAGATATTTTAGTCCTTAAATATTGAATGAGTATTATTCTGTGTATCAGAGTGAGATTATAAGGTTTTCTTAAATACATATTCCAATAAATTGGAGGTGATACTCTCTTAATTGGACAATTATTTTGTGTTTTCTCCAGAGGAAGGTTGCAGGGCAACTAAGCTACAATAACAATCATGAATCTCCATTCTGTATAGTTATCATCATTGCTGCATTTGAAAAGTAAATCCAGTGCTTGCTGTTGGTGACATTAATAGATGAAGAGTTAACATAGAACATAGAATATTACAGCACAGTACAGGCTCTTTGGCCCTCGATGTTGCACTGACCTGTGGAACGTATCTGAAGCCCATCTAACCTGTACTGTTCCAATTTCATCCATGTGTCTGTCCAATGACCATTTAAATGACTTTAAAAATGGCGAGGCTACTACTGCTGCAGGCAGTGCATTTCATGCCCCCCTACTACTCTCTGAGTAAAGAAACTACCTCTGATATCTGTCCTGCATCTATCACCCATCAATTTAAAGCTATGTCCTCTCATGCTAACCCTCACCATCCGAGGAAAAAGGCTCTCACTGTCCACCCGATCTAACCCTCTGATTATCTATTATGTCTCAATTAAGTCATCTCTCAACCTTCTTCACTCTAACAAAAATAGCCTCAAATCCGTCAGCCTTTCCTTATAAGGCCTTCCCTCTGTACCAGGCAATATCCTAGTAAATCTCCTCTGAACCCTTTCCAAAGCTTCGACATCCTTCCTATAATGCGGTGACTAGAACTATCCGCAAGACTCTTCCAATAAAAGCTAATACACCGTATGCCTTCGTACCAACCCTATCAACCTGGGTGGCCACTTTCAGTGATCCATATACATAGACATGGAGATCTCTCTGCTCATCTACATGACCAAGAATCTTACCATTAGCCCAGTACTCTTTATTCCTGTCAATCCTTCCAAAGTGAATCACCTCACACTTTTTTGCATTAAACTCCATTTGCCACCTCTCAGCCCAGCTCTGCAGCTTATCTATGTCCCTGTGTAACCTGCAACATCCTTCAGCGCTATCCACATCTCTAACCTTAGTGTCATCTGCAAATTTACTAACCCATCCTTCTACACCCTTGTAAGAAACGCTTGCAAAGTTTGTTGTTTCTGCAAAAATCACAAAGCTGAATCATGGGGGGGGGAGTATATGTTAAGCTAGATATGCTTGTAAACAGTTACAAGTAGCTACATCTTGCTTCTGCAAAAATTGCAAGGCGGAATCATGAGGGTATATTCCAAGAAATAACTAACTGAAAAGGGCGTTGGTCAACTGGTAGAAACAGATGTATTAACATGACCGTTGCAATTGTCACGCACATAGGGAGTTAGTATGAATAAGATAACCAAATAAAACCCTGTGTTGTGTCAGCAAAAGTAATAAGACCCTGCTATCAAGGGGGGAGGGGTTTGCACGCCACAGACAGATGTGGTAAGCCGATTAGATTAGCAGAAGTAAGAGGGGAGTACTAAGAGACTCAACTGAACTGTATAAATTGTAATGTAACCTCCTGATCCGTTGTGCCTCCTTTATGGTCATCTGGCTTGCAAGACCGTATGAATAAAGACTGCTTCAGAATTTGACTTGGACTGAAATTATTGAACAGTGAGCTTTGTTTCTCACAACCCTCATCCAGGTAATTTAAAAAATGACAAACAGCAGTGGCCCCAAAACAGATCCTTATGGTACACCATTAGTAACTGAACTCCAGGATGAACATTTCCCACCAATCACCACCCTCTGTTTTCTTTTACCTAGCCAACTTCTGATCCAAACCGCTAAACCACCTTCAATTCCATGCCTTCGTATTTTTTTGCAGTAGCCTACCATGGGGAACCTTATCAAACGCCTTACTGAAATCCATATACACCACGTCAACCACTTTACCCTCAGCCACCTGTTTAGCCACCTTCTCAAAGAACTCAATAAGCTTTGTGAGGCACGACCTACCCTTCACAAAACCGTGTTGACTATCCCTAATCAACTTATTTCTCTGCTGAACATTTTAACTTGGAATAACATCTCATTGAAACTATAAACTGAGGAGGCATCTGTCACCAACGTTAGTACAGCAATAGTAATTTCTACCCATTCGGTTTCACTTTTGAATATTTATAAAGAATCTTCTTCAGAACCGAACTACTGAGTTTGTTCAAGCAAGTTTTCTGTTACCCTGGTATTATCTTTAAACATTTAAAAATGATTAGTTGTAAACTGTCTGATGTTGATTATTGTATGAAAATATAAAAATGCCATAGCATCCTCCAAATGAAAAGAAACTAAGATTTTTCAAGTAGATTTAATTTGTTTTCATTTTGTTTTCTGACCCAAATGTCTGTTTGCTGCTTTTTTAAAACTTTTTTTTAAACTGTGTCCTACTAGGACACAGTTACACTCATGCTGGCAATATTAGATAGCTGCATGTTTTATCTACTGGTGAAGGTGGTGATTGCTGTTAGATGATTCACCTTTGCAAACAAGCCCAATTTTGTTCTCAGCTAATAGCCATCCTTACACATTTACATAAGGAGTTATTGATAATGATCTGATAATTGGAGCAGCACAGAATAGGAACACCAATTGAATTTCATAAGCATACCTCGATATTCTTCCACTAAAAGTACCAATTAACTTCTAAGCTTAAGTAGTTGCCCACTGCACTAAGTTACTGAAACATCTTCTTTAATAAAACTGATGAAACTCTAAGTAAAAGTCACAAACTGTTGGTTAAGCTAACATAACCTAGGATTATAGGAGTAAAACACTGCAGAAGCTGGAAATCTGAAAACAAAAACAGAAGAAAACTGGAAATGCTCAACCACTGATGTTGTATCTATGGAGAAAAAAAGAGAATTCATGTTTCAGATCTGTGAGTTTCTATGAAAATGCATGAAAAGCCACCAATCTTTGGATTTAAATATAGGGGGGAATATGATCAAGAGGTCCATGGTAAATAGTGAGGTGGGTAGCTGTAAACTGTAGAAGGATATCAATGGAATAGACAGATGGGCAGAGCAATGCAAGTGGAATTTAACTTGGAAAAGTGTGTGATAAAGCAAGGGAAGAACTAACAAGACAAGGGATTACACTATAATTGGTAGAACCTTGGAAAATATTGAAGATCCAAGGGATTTTCATGTGCATATCCACGGATCTCTAAAGGTAACAGGACAGGTGAATAATCTAATTAAGAACCATAAGGGTTACTTACCTTTATTAGCTGAGCCATAGAATATAGGAGTAGGGAATGATGCTGGAACTGGTGCTTACAAAGCTGATTTGGCCATAACTGGGGTACAATGTGTGGCTCTGGTAACAACATGAAAGGAAGAACATGCAAGTTCTTAGCCTCCTTCACTGTGTTTGTACTAGAGGCAGTACATAGGAAATTGACCAGGTTACCTTTTACTACAATGAAATATGATCTGGCTGTTGAATGAACTGCTTTGAAATTGTTTGGGACAGTCTTCAGAGCTGAAAATGTGTTGCTGGAAAAACGCAGCAGGTCAGGCAGCATCCAAGGAGCAGGAGAATCGACGTTTTGGGCATGAGCCCTTCATCCTGCTCCTTGGATGCTGCCTGACCTGCTGCGCTTTTCTAGCAACACATTTTCAGCTCTGATCTCCAGCATCTGCAGCCCTCACTTTCTTCTGGGACAGTCTTCATCCAGTTTCTTCAAAAATGGAGACACAGGGAGGCAAAAAGTCATCTCGTGTGAGAAACTGGATAAAATGTGTTGTAGTTGCTCTTCTTTGGACTAGATAGGTGTGGGTGTTCAATAGAGTGGGTAATATTTAGCTTGACACTCAACACTATGCCTGAGATAGGAGGAGGCTCTTTTCCGCAACACAAACATCCTTAATGAAAACTTAGTTCTGAGGTAGGGTCACTCAATCTGAAACATTAACTCTGATTTCTCTCCACAGATACTGCCAGCCCTACTGAGCTTTTTCAGCAATTTCTGATTTTGGTTCTGATTTACAGCATCTGCAGTTCTCTCAGTTTTTACAAACATGCTTAATTTTGATAATCCCATAGAAATTTTGAATGGATAGATTTTCTGTATATAATTTGATTAAACTTGACAATAAATTGGCTTTAGGTATGGAATAATTTAGGTGAGGGTTCTCCTGATTTAATTGAATGGTGTGATATGGAGGCATATAAATTCAACCCTCACTCAGTAAAATTAACAATAACAGGAAGGCATGACTGTGGGTATGTAAAATTTGAAAAGGCTGGTGCTGGAAAATCACAGCAAGTCAGGCGGCACCGAAGGAGCAGGAGAGTTGACGTTTCGGGTAAGCCCTTCATCAGGAATATGGAGGGGAGAAGAGTTAAATAGGGGGTGGAAGGCGCTGGGGCTGGGGTTGTGATGTTAAGTGGGAAGGCTATAGGTGGATGCAGATGGGGGGGTTAATTGTGATAGGTCAGTGGGGAGGGTGGAGTTGATAGGTGGGAAGAAAGATGGACAGATCAAGAGGGTGGTGCTGAGTTGGAGGGTTGGATCCGGAATGAGGTAGGAGGAGAGGGGAGGGGAGATTGGGAAATTGTGAGGTCGATGTTGATGCCATGTGGTCGAAGGGTCCCAAAGTGAATGATGAGATGTTCTTCCTCCAGTTGGCGAGTGGATTTGATTTGGCAGTGAAGGAGGCTAAGAACTTGCATGTTCTTGGGGGAATAGGTGGGGGAGTTGAAATGGTCGGTCACAGGGTGGTGACGTTGTTTATGGTAAAGTTGGTTAGACAAGACAGAAATTAGCCAAGATACTCACTCTTGATTTCAGGCTCCTGATCGTTATTGAACTTTGCACCAAAACATAATTTGGGCTTGACTGCAATGTTCCACAATCAACTTGTTTGCAGAAATGACATTTCTGGTCTTATGAATAGAGAAAGTCCACAGGGCTCCCTCCATCCATAGTTTATGAGGCAGTATTGTGTGGTACAGTGCCACACAATCCAGCAAGATCTCAGATTTAATGCTTCCTTCGTCTGTGCTGAATGACCTAATCTAAAACAAGGTAATCTCATCATTAATAACTTTTCGGGATCACTAAATTATCTCCTATTCCCAGTTGAACCAATAGGTACACCACACCAGAAAGGAGAATAAGTCCAATTACTGTGATGATCAATAGATCACTCTATAAATGTTTTGTTCATAAATAAGGAGAGGCTTTACTTTGATCTGTATTGCATTAGATGATTTTAGTTGATGCAATTTAGAAATGATATCTTAACACTTTCAAGTTATAGACGCCATAATTATGATGCTCACCTCCCCTTGCTATTGCATGATGTTTGTTGGGAATTATATGTGTAGGTTTAATGTGAGAACAGCATTGGTATGATTGTCATGTCCATCACAAGCTGTTAAGTAGCACCCTGACCATCACTAACCTGCAGATGAAGAATAGTCATGAGGGAAAGATAATGGAAGCCCTGGAACCAGAACAGGCAGTTTATTGCTGGCTGAAATAATTGTTTTGGTTTGTACACTCATGAGCTATGAAACATCGTCAGTCCCCTCATTGTATTAAAATAAATAGTTTTTTTTAGACATAGAGATCTGTAGTTTTCACACAAAAAACTCAAGTGTATTTTTTATGACTCTATCCTTTTTAATCATTTTGTTTTACGGTTACTGACTTTTCAAACCCATGTTCTTGCATTGCTTCTACTGAATCACATGATTGTAGTCACTCTAGGAACAATCAACTGGGTAAGCAGAGGTCATCACCCAGGCTAGTGGCTTTAAATCTTCTGGTTGTAAATGATAGAAGATGATTAATGACTTAATAGATTACTTTACAATCCAAATTGCTTCTTTACAAAGGTTTGACCCAGTGTGCCTGAGACCAGATAAAATGAATAGACAATGACTGTATTTTGCTGTTCACCCCTTAGGTTATTGAATAGAAGAAGCACCAGAATATTTACATTACATGTACAAGGATAGATTTCACATATATTCAAATTGACATCAGGACTGTGACAATCCAATATTTGGTTCAATAACTTGGACTGATATTAAATATTCTGAACTGAAGGTCTGTTTTATTCATTTTGATATCCTAGAGGGGGGTATATGAGAGATTAAATTATTACTAGGAACAGGTCTTGCAAATTAATAATGATCTGTTATCCACTCAGCAATAATGACCTTGGCATTTCTAGAAACTGAAGCTTTGTGGAGAATGGATATTTTTCTTTTGTTGTTTAAAGATTTTGCATTTACTTTTATCTTGTTACTGCCTTCTGCCCCATGCTTTGCTACATAATATTGTAGAACATCATATCATCAGCATTCATCAGTGGCTGCCAGGATTCCTATTCTTTGCTCAATGCTTTTGGTGATCTTGAGGTTGTGAAAGGTGCTACATAAATGCAAATTCTTTTTGACTGCATTAAGGTAGTTCAGTTAGAACTCTTTTAGGGTTTCTTGGGCATTCCAAAATATCTTCTTTCCAAGTTTGGGTTATAACCACTGGACAGTTCTATCTGTCTTGAATCTTGAATCTGATTGAGCAGCAGAGAGTCATCTGTGGAATGTAATTTAATGCTGGACTAATCAGATTAGGGGAACCGGATTAGAAGAATCATGACAAATGAGGATTAGATTGCTTCAGGCCACTTCACTTTAATCCATAGCTACACTGTGATTGTCTGTTGAATTATTACAAAATCTAAGATCCTTCTAACTTGTTCACAGTCTTTGTGATAAGGCTCTATTTTAATCTATAAATTAACAAATCCTGCATTTTTAATTTAGACATGTCTAAATTTCTTGTCAAATACTTTGAAATTTCAGAAGTTCATTTATTCTATATAGTTTCCCAGGGAGTTAAACTTGAATAAAGACTCAGAGTTCAGGGTTTCTGCTTTAATCTCTGTGAGATTCAAAGTATTAACGGTAGTGAGTGGAAGAGTTCACTGCGTCTTATCTATGATATTTATTAGCTTGGTTAAATTTACTTGGGTGAGGGGAAGCATTGATAGTGTTCAGTGCAAATTGGAGTTGGAACTGTTTGATATTTGATTACTGTAAATTGTAGTTTGCAAGCCTAAACTTCCCAACATTATTGTATTTAAAAGATTTCTGCTGCTGAGGCTTAGTAAAAGCCCTGTTTTTCCAAAGTTTTAGCCCTTTTGTGGCTTTTAGAAGTAGCCACCATAAATGCATGGGACATAGAGTCATAGAGATGTACAGCATGGAAATAGACCCTTCGGTCCAACACGTCCATGCCGACCAGATATCCCAATCCAATCTAGTCCCACCTGCCAGCACCTGGCCCATATCCCTCCAAACTCTTCCTATTCATATGCCCATCTAGATGCCTTTTAAATGTTGCAATTGTACCAGCCTCCATCACTTCCTCTGGCAGCTCATTCCATACACGCACTACCTTCTGCATGAAAAGGTTGCCCCTTAGGTCTCTTTTATATCTTTCCTCTCTCACCCTAAACCTAAGCCCTCTAGTTCTGGACTCCCCCACCCCAGGGAAAAGACTTTGTCTATTTATACTATCCATGCCCCTCATGATTTTGCAAACCTCTATGAGGTCACCCCTCAGCCTCCAATGCTCCAGGGAAAACAGCTCTAGCCTATTTAACCTCTCCCTATAGCTGAAATCCTCCAACACTGGCAATGTCCTTGTAAATCTTTTCTGAACCCTTTCAAGTTTCACAACATCTTTCTGATAGGAAGGAGACCAGAACTGCACGCAATATTCCAACAGTGGCCTAACCAATGTCCTGTACAGCTGCAATATGACCTCCCAACTCCTGTACTCAATACTCTGACCAATAAAGGAAAGCATACCAAATACCTTCTTCATTATCCTATCTACCTGCGACTCCACTTTCAAGGAGCTATGAACTTGCACTCCAAGGTCTCTTTGTTCAGCAACCCTCCCTAGGACCTTATCTTAAAGTGTATAAGTCCTGCTAAGATTTGCTTTCCCAAAATGCAGCACCTTGCATTTATCTAAATTAAACTCCATCAGCCACTCCTCAGCCCGTTGGCTCATCTGGTCCAGAACCTGTTGTAATTTGAGGTAACCTTTTTTGCTGTCCACTACACCTCCAATTTTGGTGTCATCTGCAAACTTAATAACTATATCTCTTATGTTCAAATCCAAATCATTTATATAAATGATGAAATGTAGTGGACCCAGCACAGATCCTTGTGGCACACCACTGATCACAGGTTTCCAGACTGAAAAACAACCCTCCACCACCACCCTCTGTCTTCTACCTTTGAGCCAGTTTGGTATCCAAATGGGTAGTTCTCCCTGTATTCCATGAAATCTAACTTTGCTAACCCGGTAGAAATACTTCCTTCTTAGAAACATTTGGTTTATCTTTTTAAGATATGGATATGCATTTCCTTCTGTTTCAGTCATTGTGTGAGAGAGTATTGCTTGAATTCAATGTTGGAAGCTAATCAAAAATATCTGTGCATTAAGAGCTCAGGTTTTATGAAAAAATAAGACTATTACTAGGTATGGAATTATTGTGTTGTAGTCAATTTATTTGCCTCTCTGCATATGGACATGTTACAATGTTATACCATTCCATTGTTATCAGAGTAATTCGCTGGAGGGAAAACATTCCCCTAATGTAGAAATAAATTAAAAGCTGTAAAACTCTTAGAACATACAATTTAGCTTTAGGGCTTAGCTTTGAGAATTCAGGTGGTCCAAATATTACATCTTTCTCTATTTGGGAAAAGCATAAACAGACTTGACAGATGTTTTTGCTTGTTCTCGAAAAGTCAGTTTAAATAACTGGTAGAACAATAGGGAAATAACACAATAGCTTGAGTCCAACATATTAGGAAAATACCATTCTAAATGTTTATAGAGGCCCTTCCACTTAACCCCACCTGACAGGAGATGAGTACACTTGGAGCATTAAGTCATATAGGCCTATCAAGCTCATTTGAGAATCGCTGGATCATATAAATGTTAGTCTGCTAGAAAAGGAGATAATGTCTAAACGAATAACATGGGAGCAGGAATAAGCCTTTCAGCCCAGCGACCCTGTTCCAGCATTCAGCATGATCATAGTTGATCATCCACTTCAAAGCCTTTTTCCCACACTAGCCCATATGCCTCAACATTATTAATATTTAGAAAGCTGTCAAGATCTACCTTAAATACTATCCGTGACTGAACGTCCGCTGCCCTCTTCGGTAGAGATTTCCAAACATTTACAACCCTCTCACTGGTACAACTTCTCCTTGGCTAAATTAAAAGTGCTTTCCTTTTTCTTTGAAATTATATTTCCTTGTCCACAGGAACTGGGGAAATACCATCTTGCATCTGCTCTTGTCCATCCCTTGAAGTATTTCGTAGGTTTCAATGGGATCACCCCTCATTCTTTGAACTACTAGAAAATACAAGCCCAGTTTACCAAAGCTCTCTTCATAGGACAGGAACAAGTCTCATGAACCTTTGCTGCACTCCCTTTGTGGCAGTAATATCCTCCCTGTCTTAGGATATTAAAACGGTATACAGTACTCCAGGCGTAGTCGAACCAAGGTACTCCATTATTGAAGTAAGTCTTTACTATTCCTGAACTCAAATACTTTTACTAAAGAGACCTGACTTACCATTAGTCTTCATAGAATCATGCAGTACAGAAGAAATCCTTTGCCCAGCAAGTTTGTGCTGTCAGAATTACACTATGACCTATACTATTCCTTTACTCCTCTCGGCCCATAGCCTTGAATATTATGACACTACAAGTGCTTATCCATGTACTTTTTAAAGGTTGTAAAGTTTTCTGCCTCAATTACTTTCCTAGGCAATGCATTCCAGATCCTACCATCCTCTGGAAAGGGTTTTCCTCAAATCACCTCTAACCCTCCTGCCTGAAATAACTCCCCAGAGGCCAGGATCATGTCACCAAGTCACTCTTTATTTACAAATGGAGAGTCCTTGACACTGATCCTATCCCTCCAAGCCAGCTCTCAGATTTGACAGAACCTTTGGCACTCTGTGTTTCTATTGGTCAGCCAATCAGGGAACTCATATTCTCTGAGGTCCATCTGGCGCATCTCATTATAACTACCACATTGTCTTTTACTTTAAAATTAGTCACTTCAGTGACTTATTGACTGGAACACCAAGATCATTTTGTAAAACCTATACTTTTTAACTTATTACTACTTATGAAATACACTGCAAAAACATTCTTTCGACCAAAATGGATAATGTTTTGCCAAATGATATACACTCTGCTACATCTTTGCCCTCTCAGTAAGTCTATCCAAAAGCTTCTGAAGGCATTTGCATCTTCCTCACCATGCACACTCTCACCAACTCTTGTGTCATCCTTAATCTTGCCAACATTTGATTGCTTCCCACTTCCATTTGGACTTTATATCCACTGATATACATTGTGAATAGTTGGCGCCAAGTTCTGATTCGTGGCTAGTCACAACCTTGCCAATGTGAGATTGGCTCAGCTATTCCTACATTTTTGATGCCTGTTAGCCCATCCTCAATGTGCTTTAATTTAGCTAATGAATTTCTTTCGGGGGATTTGACCAAAAGCCTTGTGAAAATCCAAGTATACAATATCCACCAATTTCCCTTTATTGATACGGTTAGTAGTACCCACAAAAACCTGAAATAGGTTCAATAAGAATGACTTCCATGCTGATGAGACTCAAACATGTTATTACCCAAGTGTCTGTTTATTACATCCTTCATTAGATTTACCAAGTTTTATTTCCAATACTTTGTGTAAATTTTCATCATTACTTCTGGGCAGTAATTGGGAGGATTCAATCACCTGCGTCTGTATAAACAGTCTGAGTTTTGTTGCACTGATTGAATGTCTTGCTTGTGGCAGAGTGGCTTTTTCTTTGTAAAATTAGATACTTCTACAATTTGTTTCTATCAATTTGTGATGTCCATGAGACAAGAAATATGTGATCAGTGTTTCAAAGGTTGAATTGGATTCACACTGTTTTCTTTCAATCCAACTATTTTAAAAATTGAAATATCCCTGTTCGTCTTATTGTATAGCATTAGAGAGTGAGTAAGATACAGCCGACATTGTGTTCACTGTTGGTTCTGCATTAAGCAGGATTTTGATGAATTGCAATTCATTTCATGCTGCAGCAAATAAGATAATTAATTCACCAGAATACAGGGAGGTAATTTATTTTCATCCTGTACAGCACAAAACAATGTTTTGTAGCTATCCTGTGTAATATTGTGTATCCCTAATTGGTTTTTAAACTTAAAGAACAAAGAACAGTACAGCACAGGAAGAGGCCATTCGGCCCACCAAGTCAAGCCAGCACTTGTTGCCTTTACACGGTGGCTCAGTGGTTAGCACTGCTGCCTCACAGCACCAGGGTCCCAGGTTCGATCCTAGCCTTGGACGACAGTTTGTGTGGAGTTTGCACATTCTCCCCGTGTCTGTGTGGGTTTCCTCCGGGTGCTCCGGTTTCCTCCCACAGTCCAAAGATATGCAGGTTAGGTGAATTGACCATGCTAAATTGCTGGGTCTGGGTGGGTTATTCTTCGGAGGGTCGGTGTGGACTGGTTGGGCTGAAGGGCCTGTTTCCACACTGTAGAGAATCTAATGTGGTCCAAATTAAACTAGTTGAAACTTTATTGCTGGAACAGCACAGCAGGTCAGGCAGCATCCAGGGAACAGGAGATTCGACGTTTCGGGCACAGGCCCTTCTTCCTGAAGAAGGGCCTGTGCCCGAAACGTCGAATCTCCTGTTCCCTGGATGCTGCCTGACCTGCTGTGCTGTTCCAGCAATAAAGTTTCAACTTTGATCTCCAGCATCTGCAGACCTCACTTTCTCCCCAAATTAAACTATTAAAACCGAAAGAACTATGAATGCTGTAAATCAGAAACAAAACAGAAATTGCTGGAAAAAAACTCAACAAATCTGGCAACATCTGTGAAGAGAAATCAGAGTTAACATTTTGGGTCTGGTGACCCTTCCTCAGAGCTAAGTCAAACTATTCCCTGCAAATTCATGGATCTGTCAGGATGCCTTTAACCCTTGCTGTTGTATATGTTTTTTCCACCACCTCAGGCACCTCCCACCCACTGTGTGTAAAAAAAAATCCCTCTTACATGTCCTTTAAACTTTCCCCATTTTACCTTACACCTATGTCTCTTAGTAATTGACATTTCTACGCTGGGAAAAAGACTCCAACTATCCAACCTATGCATGCCTGTCAACATTTCGTAAACATCTATCAGTTGCTCCTCAGCCTCCAATGCTCAAGTGAAATCAAATCAAGTTTTGTCCAATCTCTCCTTCAAGATAATACCATCTAAACAAAGCACCATCTCAGTAAACATTTTCTGAACCCTCTCCAAAGTCTCAACATCTTTTTGGTAGTGTGCTGACCAGAATTGTACACAATATTTCATACGTGGCCAAACTAAAGTTCTATACAGCTGCAATCTTAGGGATGTTCAGCATGGAAACAGATCCTTCAGTCCAACTCATCCATGCTGACCAGATATCCCAACCCAATCTAGTCCCACCTGTCAGCAGCTGGCCCATACCCCTCTAAACCCTTCCTGTTCATATACCCCTCTAGATGCCTTTTAAATGTTGCAATTGTACTAGCCCCCATCACTTCCTCTAGCAGCTCATTCCACACACGCACCGCCCTCTGCGTGAAAAAGTTGCCACTAAGGTCTCTTTTGCATCTTTCTCCTCTCACTCTAAACCTATGCCCTTTAGTTCTGGGCTCCCCCATCCCAGGGAAAAGACCTTGTCTTTTTACCCTATCCATGCCCCTCATGATTTTATAAACCTCTATAAAGTCATCCCTCAGCCTCAGATGCTCCAGGGAAAACAGCCCTAGCCTATTCAACCACTCTCTATGGCTCAAATCCTCCAACCCTGGCAACATTTTTGTAAATCTTTCAAGTTTCAGAATCAGGTGTCACTGGGGGAGCACTTTGGGGCCAGCGACCACAATTTTATTTGTTTTAAAATAGTGATGGGAAAGGATAGACCAGATCTAAAAGTTGGAGTTCTAAATTGGAGAAAAGCCAACTTTGACGCAAGAACTTTCAAATGCAGTTGTTCACAGGTAAAGGGACGGCTAGAAAATGGAAAGCCTTCAAAAATGAGATAACGAGAGCCCAGAGACAGTATATTCCAGTTAGGGGAAAAGGTAAGTGTGGTAGGCATAGAGAATGCTGGATGACTGAACAAATTGAGGGTTTGGTTAAGTAAAAGAAGGAAGCATATGTCAGGTAGAGACAGAATAGATTGAGTGAATCCTTAGAAGAATATAAAGACAGTATACTTGGGTATAAGTAGGAGTATACTTAAGAGGGAAATCCGGAGGGCAAAAAGGGGACATGAGATAGCTTTGGCAGATAGAGTTAAGGAGAATCCAAAGGGTTTTTACAAATACATAAAGGACAAGAGGGTAACTAGGGAGAGAATAAATCCACCCAAAGATCAGCATAGCGGCCTTTGTGTGGAGCCACAGGAGATGGGGGAGGTACTAAACGAGTATTTTGCATCAGTGTTTACTGTGGAAAAGGGCATGAAAGATATAGATTGTAGGGAAATAGATGGTGACGTCTTGCAAAATGTCCATACTACAGAGCAGGAAGTGCTGGATGTCTTGAAATGTATAAAAATGGATAAATCCCCAGGATCTGATCAGGTGTACCCTAGAACTTTGTGGGAAGCTAGGGATGTGATTGGGCCTCTTGCTGAGATATTTGTATTATTCATAGTCACAGGTGAGGTGCCAGAAGACTGGAGATTGGCTAACGTGGTGCCACTGTTTAAGAAGGGTGGCAAGGACAAGTCAGGGAACTATAGACCAGTGAACCTGACGTTGCTGGTGGGCAAGTTATTGGAGGGAATCCTGAAGGACGGAATGTACATGTATTTGGGAAGGCAAGGACTGATTCTGGATAGTCAACATGGCTTTGTGCATGGGAAATCATATCTCATAAACTTAGATTGAGTCTTTTGAAGAAGTAACAAAGAGGATTGATAAGGGCAGAGCAGTAGATGTGATCTATATGAACTTCAGTAAGGCATTCGACAAGGCTTCCCATGGGAGACTGGTTAGCAAGGTTAGAGCTCATGGAATACAGGGAGAACTAACCAATTGGATGCAGAACTGGCTCAAAGGTAGCAGACAGAGGGTGGTGGATGATTGTTTTTCAGACTGGAGGCCTGTGACCAGTGGAGTGCCATAAGGATCGGTGCTGGGTCCACTACGTTTCATCATTTATATAAATGATTTGGAAGTGAGCATAAGAGGTACAGCTAATAAGTTTGCAGATGACACCAAAATTGGAGGTATAGTGAACAGCAAAGATTACAACGGGATCTTGATCAAATGGGCCAATGGGCTGAGGAATTGCAAATGGAATTTAATTTAGATAAATGCGAGATGCTGCATTTTGGGAAAGCAAATTTTAGCAGGACTTATACACTTAATGGTAAGATCCTGGAGAGTGTTGCTGAACAAAGAAATCTTGAATTGCACGCAATATTCCAAAAGTGGCCTAACCAAAGTTCTGTACAGCTGCAACATGACCTCCCAACTCCGGTACTCAATACTCTTGACCAATAAAGGAAAGCATACCAAATGCCTTCTTCACTATCCTATGTACCTGCGACTCTACTTTCAAGGAGCTCTGAATCTGCACTCCAAATTTCTTTGTTCAAAAAACTCAATCATGTTTGTGAGACATGATTTCTCACGCACAAAGCCATGTTGACTATCCCTAATCAGTCCTTGCCTTTCCAAATACATGTACATCCTGTCCCTCAGGATTTCATCCAATAACTTGCCCACCACTGATGTCAGGCTCACTAGTCTATAGTTCCCTGGCTTGTCCTTACCACCTTTCTTAAACAGTGGCACCATGTTAGCCAACCTCCAGTCTTCTGGCACCTCACTTGTTACTATCAATGATACTAATATCTCAGCAAGAGGCCCAGCAATCACTTCCCCAGCTTTTCCACCGAATTCTAGGGTACACCTGATCAGGTCCTGGGGATTTATCCACTTTTATGCATTTCAAGACATCCAGCACCACCTCCTCCGTAATATGGACATGTTTCAAGATGTCACCATCTATTTCCCTACATTCCATATCTTCCATATCCTTTTCCACAGTAAACACTGATGCAAAATAGTCGTTTAGTGCCTCCCCCATCTCCTGCGGCTCCACACAAAGGCCGCCATGCTGATCTTTGAGGAGACCTATTCTTTTGTCCTTAGTGTATATGTAAAAACCCTTCGGATTCTCCTTAACTCTATTTGCCAAAGCTCTCTCGTGTCCCCTTTTTGCCCTCCTGATTTTCCTCTTAAGTATACTACTGCCTTTATACTCTTCTGAGGATTCACTCGATCTATCCTGTCTATACCTTACATATGCTTCCTTCTTTTTCTGAATCTAACCCTCAATTTATTTAGTCATCCAGCATTCTCTATACCTACCAGCCTTTCCTTTTCCCCCGAACTGGAATATACTGTCTGTGGACATTCGTTTAACTTGTTTCTGAAGGCTTTCCATTTTCCAACCATCCCTTTACCTGCGAACAACTGCCTCTAATCAGCTTTTGAAAGTTCTTGCCTAATACCATCAAAATTGGCCTTTCTCCAATTTAGAACTTCAACTTTTAGATCTGGCTATCCTTTTGCATCACTATTTTAAAACTAATAGAATTATGGTTTCTGGCCCCAAAGTGCTCCCCCACTGACACCTCAGTCACCTGCCCTGCCTTATTTCCTTCTCTCGTGGGTACATCCACATACTGAATCAGAAAATTTTCTTGTACATGCTTAACAAATTCCTCTCCATCTAAACATTTACACTATGGCAGTCCCAGTCTATGTTTGGAAAGTTAAAATTGCCTACCATAACAACACTATTATTCTTATAGAGAACTGAGATCTCCTTCCAAATTTGGTTTTCAATTTCCTGCTGATTATTAGGGGGGCTATAATAGAATCCCAAAAATATGATCATCCCTTTCTTATTTCTCAATTCCAACTGACTGGCTAATTTTTATACTCTGTACCCTGATCGATGACAGCAAGCATGTCATATTTCATCCTGAGCACCTTATCTACTTGCATTTGCATTTTCAGAGAAATGTAGACCTGTATGCCTAGATCCCTCTATATGTTAACGCATCTTAGAGTTCTGCCATTTACTGTATAGCTCTATCCTGCAATAGATCTTCCAAAATGCATTACCTTGCATTTTTGTTTTTATTTATTTTGTGGGATATGGGCGTCGCTCGCTGGCCAGAACGTAGTTGCCATGAAGAAGGAGGTGGTGAGCTGCTGACTTGAACTGCTGCAGTCCACCTGCTGTGAGGTGACCCACCATGCCCTTAGGGAGGGAATTCCAGGAATTTAACCCAGTGATAGTGAAGGAATGCCAGTATATTTCCAAATAAGGATGGTGAGTGGCTTGGAGGGGAACTTGAAGGTGATAGCATTCCCATTATATCTGCTGCCCATATCCTTCTAGATGGGAGTGGTCATGTGTTTGGAAGGTGCTGTCTGAGGATCCTTGGTGAATTTCTGCTGTGCATCTTGTAGATAGTAATTGCTGCTACTGAGCATCAGTGGTGGGAATTCCATCTGCCATTTCTTGTCCTTGTCTCCAGCCTATCCATATCCTGCTGTATCCGTTGGCAATCCACCTCACTATCCGTAGCTCCCTTAACCTTTGTGTCATCTGCAAACTTATTAATCAGACCACATATTTACTCCTTCAAATCATTCATATGTGTATATATTACAAACAATAGGAATCTCAGTACTGATCCCTGTGGAACACCATTAGTCATGATCACCAGTCAGTAGAACACCCTTCCACCGCTACTCTCCACCTTCTATGACCAAGCCAGTTCTGTATCCACCTTACCAGCTCACTGTGAATCTCGTGACTTCACTGTCGGTATCACACTGCCATGAGGGACCTGCTAAAGCCGTCATCAATCATCTTTGTCACTTTCTCAAAAAACTCAATCAAGATTGTGAGAAATGATGTCCCTTGCACAAAGCCACACTGCCTATATTTTTTCATGTGAGCATATTCTGTCCTTAAGAATCTTCTCCAGTAATTTCTCTACCACTGACATAAGGTTCACTGGCTGGTAAATTCCTGGATTATACCTGTTGCCCTCCTTAAAGAAAGGAAGTCAGAATCATGGGCCAAACGAAATGCCACAGAAATGGGAGTCACTATTCATATCTATTGGCTGAACCTGTTTAACAACAGATGACGTTTTAGCACAGAAGGTGATATATATTACACTGTCCACTACCTCCTAGAGTCATAGAACTGTACAGCATGGAAACCAGACCCTTCTGTCCAATTTGTACATGCCGACCATATTCTGAATGAATCTAGTCCCATTTGCCAGCATGTGGCCCATATTCCTCTAAATCCTTCCTATTCATATATGAACAATGCAACAGCTTGCCAAACAGTAATTACTGCTCTGAAAATTCAGGGAAATTAGCTCCAACACTGAAAATACCTCAAAAAGGAACAGCTGTCACAGCCATAATCTTTCATGAAATTAGCCTTTCATCTCTGACCCCTTTAATCACTTTATCTCAGTTTGCCCATTTTTAAAATTACAACAAAACAACTCCACTCCCTCTCAAGATAATGTTTTAACAGTTCTTGCATTTATCAACCTGTTACTAGTTTTGAGATTTCATGAACGTTTTTTCCAAGAGTTAGCATTTTGTTATGAAAGGAATGGAACTATTTTAAGGGAATGTTTTACACAATGGTTACATCGAGTTTATTGGGATCAGGATAGCAAGGAAAGGTATGTTTCTTTGATCACGCTATTATTTGGTTCAACTACATTTCCTTCTAAATTCCAAATTTTGCTGTTTCTGAAGACAGCAACTCTCATTGGGATTTGGTTTCTGATTACTATACCCAGTGTTTATTTTTATCTGTTTCCTGGGAAATGAATGGAGCAGACGATGTGATAATTGTACTCTGATGAATCTATGCCTGCTGTCTTTCAACAGGAATCACTGGATAAGGATCAGAACCATGATTGAGGGCAATATTTCCTCCCCCCACCCCAAGGCACATGTAATCCTATCATGTATTAACGTTCATTTTCATTTGATGCTCAAATATAAAGCCTTCAGCCTTTTGTCTGAAAAGCTAGAAAATATGTATTTTGAAACATGCTATGCTTATAGAAAGAAATTTAAGCTGTTGACGTTTGCATGGCTCATGGCTCATGCTCTGAAATACTTTTGATGAATATTGCCAACATTTCAATCCAAGTAAATTATTTAAAATAACAAAAAAAACTTGTCATTAAGTTTTCAATTGCTTTGAATCCTGAAGTATATAAGTATTCTTGGGATGTCTCAGAAAGGAATTTTCAATAAAGTTGCACTGAGCTACTTCCATATCTTTATAATTCTTAACAGCTTCTTGACTGAGTATTGAAAGCCAGTGTTTACACTTGCAAAACCTGAATCTGTGTATTAAATTTATTGGTGTAAGTTCTCCCCCATTTTGTTCGAGATGCTCAACTCAAGACAGGAGAGAACAGAATAGATCAGTGATAAGAAGAAGACTACAATGTGTTGGTCTTATTCCTCAAGGTGTGAGTATATGTTTTGAGTATTTGTGAGTTCATGTCCTATGTTTTTGATTGTGTCTCCATGAAGTACTAAGGAACAGTTTTTCTATCTTGCGAGTACACTTGTTGGTTACAGTCAATTGCTGATGGAGTGTTTCTACAAGATAGTGAAATCCTAAAGGTGAAGGAGGTGATCTTTGGAGATCCAATAGCTTTATGGTCACAGACCCATGATTGTCTTCTACTTCTGGAGCAGGCAACTCCAGATAGTTGTCACAAAAGGCACTGAACCAGATCGGCAGAAGTGGAGACTGCAGATGCTGGAGATTAGAGTCAAGATTAGAGTGGTGCCCAAAAGCACATCAGGAATGAGTCTGATGAAGGGCTTTTGCTCGAAACGTTGATTTGCCTGAAACGTGATTTTCCTGCTCCTCGGATGCTACCTGATCTGCTGTGCCTTTCCAGCACCACGCTAATCTTGACTGAACCAGAACAGTATGCTTACAATGCCATGTCGATGTGCAAATGTGAAAATTGTATCATATTGGCTTTGTGTCTGTTCTTGGGCCCGAGACTGTACTGTTGTAATTTAGAGGAATTATTCACAGTATCAAATCATTGACAGTATCATTTTGGAAGCTATTTAGAAAATGTAAAAGCAGAAGCCAGAGTCTTCATTTTCCATATTGGCCTTGAATTACCATTAATGCAAATGGTGACAAGAAAAACCATAACTTCACAGAGGTGCTTTCTCATGATCTCCAATAATGAACATATGACAGGAAAGCATATTGAACTCTAACAGTGAAACTGAATGTATACTTAAGGATTTAAAACAATTGAGGATTTAATAACAAGTTTTTTCTTGTTGTTTCAAATCAATTACTTGGATTGAAATGTCAGCACTGTTCATCAAAATTATTTCATAGTGTTAATAAGTCATACAGCCCAGAGGAACATCATTTAATCCATCATGCCTGTGTCAGATCTTTGAAAGGGCTGTCCAATTATTCCATTCCCTTCCCTTGCCCTTTCAACAGAGCCTTGTATATTTTTTCCATTCATGTCTTTATCTGGTTCCCTTTTTGAAGTTATATTTAATCAATTTTCAAGATCCAATCATGCAGGCAATGCATTCCTGATAATAACAATGTGTAAAAAAGACCCCCTCTTCTGATTCTTTTGTCATTTACTTTAAACTCCTACCTCCGTGTTATTTGATTTTTTCAGTCAAAGCCCCTCTCGATTTTGTGACCATCTATTAAAAATGCCCTTGAACTTTTCTGCTTTAAGGGGAAAAGTCTGAAGTTCAAGTTCTCTGCTTTCTCCCTGAAATTGATTTCTGCATCCTCAATGCAGTTCTAAAGAATCTCTGGTACAATTTCTCCACATTCTTGGTATCATTCCTAAAAAGTGGTGATTTGAACATAGTACCTCATTTGAGACCAAACTTGCGCTTTTTAAAAGTTTAATATAATTTTCTTGATTTTATCCTTTATGCCTGTCTATGAAGCCCTCAATCTCCTGTGCATTATTGAAAAGCTTTCTTGATTTACTTTGCCGCCATCAAAGACGTGCATATGTTCTCAGATCTTAATATTCCTGCCTTCATTTATAATTGTTCTACTTGGCTTACATTGATTTGCCTGATCCTTCCCATTAAATTGCATCTTCTGTGTTTTTGCTCATTTCACTTGTCACAGAGTCATAGAGATGTACAGCATGGAAATAGACCCTTTGGTCTAACTCGTCCAGATATCCCAACCCAATCGAGTCCCGCCTGCCATCACCTGGCCCATATCTCTCCAAACACTTCCTATTCATATACCCATCCAGATGCCTTTTAAATGTTGCAATTGTACTAGCCTCCACCACTTCCTCTGGCAGTTCATTCCATAAATGTACCACCTTCTGAGTGGAAAATGTTGCCCCTTTGGTCTCTTTTATATCTTTCCCCTCTCACCCTAAATCTATGCCCTGTAGTTCTGGACCCCCTCCCCCCCAACACCACCCCAAGGAAAATTCTTTGTCTATTCATCCTATTCAAGCCCCTCATGATTTTATAAACCTCTAAAAGGTCACCCCTCAGCCCCCGACACTCCAGGGAAAACAGCCCTAGCCTATTCAGCCTCTCCCTATAGCTGAAATCCTCCAAACCTGGCAACATCCTTGTAAATCTTTTCTGAACCCTTTCAAGTTTCACAACATCTTTCCAATAGGAAGGAGACCAGAATTGCATGCAATATTCCAACAGTGGCCTAACTAATGTCCTGTACAGCCGCTACATGATCTTCCAACTCCTGAACTCAATGCTCTGACCAATAAAGGAAAGCATACCAAACGTCTTCTTCACTATCCTTTCTACTTGCAACTTTACTTTTAAGGAGCTATGAACCTGCACTCCAAGGTCTCTTTGTTCAGCAATACTCCCTAGGACCTTACCATTAAGTGTATAAGTCCTGCTCAGATTTGCTTTCCCAAAATGCAGCTCCTCACATTTATCTGAATTAAACTCCATCTGCTGCTTCTCAGTCCCATTGGCCCATCTGACCAAGATCCTGTTGTAATGTGAGGTAACCTTCTTTGTTGTTCACTACACCTCCAATTTTGGTGTCATCTGCAAACTGACTAACTATCCTTCTTATACTGACATCCAAATCATTTATATAAATGATGAAAAATAGTGGACCCAGCATTGATCCTTGTGGCACTCCACTGGTCACAGGCCTCCAGTCTGAAAAACAATCCTCCGCCACCATCCTCTGTCTTCTACCTTCGAGCCAGTTCAGTATCCAAATGTACTCCCTGTATTCCACGAGATCTAACCTTGCTCATCAGTCTCCCATGGGAACCTTGTCGAACAGCTTACTGAAGTCCATATAGATCACATCTACCGCTCTGCCCTCATCAATCCTCTTTGTTACTTCTTCAAAAAACTCAGTCAAGTTCATGAGACATGATTTCCAACATGTAAAGCCATGTTGGCTATCCCTAGTCGGTCCTTGCTTTCCAACTACACGTACATCTTGTCCCTTAGGATTCCCTCCAATAACTTGCCCACCAGCGACGTCAGGCTCACTGGTCTATTGTTTCCTAGCTAGTCCTTACCACCCTTCTTAAACAGTGGCACCACGTTAGCAAACCTCCAGTCTTCTGGCACCTCACCTGTGACTATCGATGATATAAATATCTCAGTAAGGGTCCAGCAATCACTTTCCTAGCTTCCCACAGAGTTCTAGGGTACACCTGATCAGGTCCTGGGGATTTATCCACTTTTATGCATTTCAAAATATTTAGCATTTCCTTCTCTGTAATATGAACATGTTTGAAGATGTCACCATCTATTTCCCGACATTCTATGTCTTCCATGTATTTTCCCACAGTAAATATTGATGCGAAATACTCGTTCAGTATCTGCCCCACCATCTCCTGCAGCTCCACACAAAGGCTGCCATGTTGATCTTTGAGGGGCCCTATTCTCTCCCTGGAGGAGAAAGTGAGGTCTGCAGATGCTGGAGATCAGAGCTGAAAATGTGTTGCTGGAACAGCGCAGCAGGTCAGGCAGCATCCAGGGAACAGGAGAATCGACATTTCTGGCATAAGCCCTTTTTCAGGAGGGCTTATGCCCGAAGCGTCGATTCGCCTGTTCCCTGGATGCTGCCTGACCTGCTGCGCTGTTCCAGCAACACATTTTCAGCCCTATTCTCTCCCTAGTTACCCTTTTGTCCTTAATGTTTGTAAAAACCCTTTTGATTCTCCTTAATTCTATTTGCCAAAGCTATTTCATGTCCCCTTTTTGCCTTCCTGATTTCTCTCTTAAGTATGCTCCTACTGCCTTTATTCACTCGATCTACCCTGTCTATACCTGATATATACTTCCTTCTTTTTCTTAGCCAAACCCTCAATTTCTTTAGTCATAGAGTCATAGAGATGTACAGCATGGAAACAGACCCTTCGGTCCAACCCGTCCATGCCGACCAGATATCCCAACCCAATTTAGTCCCACCTGCCAGCATCCAGCCCATACCCCTCCAAACCCTTCCTATTCATATACCCATCCAAATGCCTCTTAAATGTTGCAATTGTACCAGCCTCCACCACATCCTCTGGCAGCTTATTCCATATACGTACCACCCTCTGCGTGAAAAAGTTGCCCCTTAGGTCTCTTTTATATCTTTCCCCTCTCAACCTAAACCTATGCCCTCTAGTACTGGACTCCCTGACCCCAGGGAAAAGACTTTGTCTATTTATCCTATCTCTGCCCCTCCTAATTTTGTAAACCTCTATAAGGTCACCCCTCAGCCTCCGACGCTCCAGGGGAAACAGCCCCAGCCTGTTCAGCCTCTCCCTATAGCTCAGATCCTCCAACCCTGGCAACATCCTTGTAAATCTTTTCTGAACCCTTTCAAGTTTCACAACATCTTTCTGATAGGAAGGAGACCAGAATTGCACGTAATATTCTAACAGTGGCCTAACCAATGCCCTGTACAGCCGCTACATGACTCCCAACTCCTGCACTCAATACTCTGACCAATAAAGGAAAGCATATCAAACGCCGCCTTCACTATCCTATCTACCTGTGACTCCACTTTCAAGGAGCTATGAACCTGCACTCCAAGGTCTCTTTGTTCAGCAACACTCCCTAGGACCTTACCAATAAGTGTATAAGTCCTGCTAAGATTTGCTTTCCCAAAATGCAGCACCTCGCATTTATCTGAATTAAACTCCATCTGCCACTTCTCAGCCATGGTCATTGAGCATTCCCTATACCTACCAGCCTTTCCTTTCACTCTAACAGGAATATACTTTCTCTGGACTCTTGTTATCGCATTTCTTTTGAAAGTTCTTGCCTAACACCATCAAAGTGGGCTTTCCTCCAATTTAGAACTTCAACTTTTAGATCTAGTCTATCCTTTCCATCACAATTTTAAAACTAATAGAATTATGGTCACTGGCCCCAAAGTGCTCCCCCCACTGACCCCTCAGTCACCTGCCCTGCCTTATTTCCCAAGAATAGGTAAAGTTTTGCACCTTCTCTTGTAGGTACATACACGTATTAAATCAGAAAACTTTCTTGTACACACTTAATAAATTCCTCTCCCTCTAAACCCTTAACACGAGGCAGTCCCTGTCTATGTTTGGAAATTTAAAATCCCCTACCATATCCACCCTATTATTCTTACAAATAACTGAGATGTCCTTCCAAATTTGTTTCTCAATTTCCCTCAGACTATTAGGGGTTCTATAATACAATCCCAATGAGGTGATCATCTCTTTCATATTTCTCAGTTCTACCCAAATAACCTCCCTGGATATATTTCCAGGAATATTCTCCCTCAGTACAGCTGTAATGCTATCCCTTATCAAAAACGCCACTCCCCCTTCTCTCTTGCCTTCCTTTTTATCCTTCCTTTAGCATTTGTATCCTGGAACATTAAGCTGTCAGTCCTGTCCATTCCTAATTACTATGATATCCCAGTCCTATGTTCTTAACCATGCCCTAAGTTCATCTGCCTTCCCTGTTCGGCCTCTTGCATTGAAATAAATGTAGTTTAATTTATCAGAACTCCCTTGTTCTTTGCTTTGTCTCTGCCAGCTTTGACTGTTTGACTTGCCTTTGTTCTCAACTGTACCAATCTCTTTCCTCACTATCTCCCTGGGTCCCACCTTACTAGTTTAAATCCTCCAAAGCAGCTCTAGCAAATCTCCTTGCAGTATATTAGTCCCCTTCCAATTTAGGTGCAATCTGTCTTTCTTGTACAGATCGCTTCTATCCCAAAACAGCTTCCAATGATTCAAAAATGTGAATCCTTCTCCCATACACCAGCTCCTCAGCCATGCATTCATCTGTTCTATCTTCTTATTCTTGCCCTCACTAGCTTGTAGCACCAGGAGTAAACCAGATATTACTACTCTCGAGGACCTCATTTTTAAATTCCTGCCTAACTTTCTGCAATCTCCCTTCAGAATCTTAACCTTTTCCCTTTCTATGTCGTTGGTTCCAATGTGGACAATGACCTCCTGCTGGCCCCTCTTTCCCTTGAGAACATTTTACACCCTCCCTGAGACATCCTTGATCCTGGCACCAGGGAAGCAACAGACCAATCTGATTTTTCACTGCTGGCCATAGAAATGTCTGTCCGCACCTCAGACTAGAAAATCCCCAAACACAATCAATCGCTTGGAACCCGACATACCTCTCATTACATTAGAGCCAGTCTCAATACCAGAAACTTGGCTGTTTGTGATACATTCCTCTGAGAATCCATCACCCCCTACATTATCCAAAACAGCATACTTTTTGAAATGGGGATAGTGACAGAAGACTCCTGCACTACCTGCCTACCTCTGTAACCCTTCCTGGAGTTAACCTATCTATGTGACTGAATCTGAGACTGTCCCCTCTTCCTATAACTGCCATCCAACACATCCCCTTGCTCCTTTAAATTCCTCATTGCCTCTCCATGTCTTCTTGAAGTCTGTTATTATCCTTCTCATTGATTACAACATCTCCACATTTATATCATTTGCAGCTTTTAGAATCCTGTTATCTCATCTCAGTCCAGCTCTGTAAAGCATGTATAAAAGCGGTCCTAATATCGGCATTGGGGTTCAGTACTTCAGTCTGAGAAATGACTATTCACCACTGCTTTCTGCCTTCTATCTCTTAGTCAACTTTGCATCTATGCTGTCATTCCTCCTTTAATCCCATGAATTTTAATTTCGCTAAAAAATATATACTTGATACTTTACTAAATGCTTTGTTGAAACTATGACTTATAGTTTTGATGTCTTCTGTGCTGTAGTATGTTGCAGTACTGTCCTTTTGCAGCTTATGGTTGGAATACAGTGATGCTACTAATCCTCCTTTCTACACTTTAATGTAAGCATTAGATTGATTAGACAGCCCATGGCAGGGTACTGTAAAAAATAAGAAACTTATCAAAATTAATTCAAAAATTCATTACCATGGTAATGATACACATCAGCCGCAATCCTCCTTTCTCTGCTGAATGTAAGGATCTATCTAATTAGAAATTTGAGAGAATAAGCCACTATTGAAGCATAATGTACCTGTTGCCATCATGCAATCAACTACATCTTGTGTAAGACAAATAGTTTTTGTCATTATGTCTAGCCTAGTAAATACAATCAGGAACCAGAGATGAAATAGTTACCTCCATCAGGGCCTCATTTAAGATAGTTTGGTTCACCCAAGACGGTTTCATACCATCAGCTTGGGTGGAGCCTATTATAATTTCCACCATTTCCCATTTTTGAGCCATTGTTTTATTGAATATGTACCAGTCAGCTTTTGCAGCTATTGTGTGCTATTTGCCAAGGATAAAGTGACATAATGGTGCAAGAATATCACTCATCTGACATGTCCTGTAAGGGGGGAAAGAATTCAATACGTTTAACAGTTTCATACACTACTTATTTTCCATAAAACAGTAGTGTAGCAGTCATTGCTTTAAAAAAAATTCTATGTTGTGCTGCAATAACTTTATTATTTTGCTAACCTTCAAATGAATCTTGCAATTCCTTTAACTCCTTGAGGACTACATTATATGTCAATGAGCACAGTGTGAAGTTATACACTGATATGCAGCCTCTCATCCAGTTTTGTAATTTGATAAATCTTGTGTTTCGAATCTGAAATGTTGTTGAAATGGTTTTTAGCACAATGCATTAGTTACTGTTAGCTTCTGCATGTTTTGTCATCCTCAATTTAAAATTCCTTCACTCTCTTCGATCACAGCCTCTGTAATCTTTTTCTGCCTTACATAATGGCAGGCAATTACCAGCCTTCTAACAGTGGGGCTGTCTTTCAATCTATGGTACAGCACCACCATTTACTCTCAACTCTCCTCTGAATCTTCTTCAGCATCTTAGTCTTGCTGCCTTGATTCCTGCCTTCACAATATTCTTAAAGATCATTTTTTTGTGTACTATTGTCACTTTCTGACTTGCATCCTCTTTGTCCTCTCTTGCTAATGAGTTGTATGTATGGCACAGTGTCATAGCACAGAATGATAAATTGTGCACTTTGCAAGTGGTGACCTCTGGATGGCCAGAGTTCCTGCTCCTGATCATTGTTCAGTGATCGTTATTCGAAATTGTGGTGCATGTGTGTGAACATCACAAGAATATAAAACAGGACTGAGAGGTGGTATCCATGATCATACCAACTTTTGACTGTTATCAATAGCTACTACTGGGAAGTTTGCTTTTGGGGAAGGCAAACTGACCAGGTTTAATTGAAATGCTTGCCATCATCAAATAGTATTTTGCGTACTCTCTAGGCCCTCCTGTGAAACAATTGCTTGAGAAGTACAAGACCGTGACTGAATCATGTGAAATTGTTCCCTAGATTGAGGCAGCAACTTGAGGAAGAATAGGGAGTAAACTGGAAAAAGTAAATTAATTACACTTTCCACGTATGAATTAGCCTATAGTATACCTTGTCTACATGAAAAAGGTCCCAAGAATTGAGTTTATATTTAATGTCTTGCTGTTTTTGCAGTGTTTCTGAAGAAAATACATCCACAATTGTACTTTCTTGCAGATTGTCATTCACATATCCACTAACCAGAGCACATAACAGCGCGATTCAGATCCGGCACAAAGATGATTTACATTACACACGCATCTTCTCTTCCTTTTAGCTCCGGTGGTCACTTCTCTAACATGTCAAGAAATCTAATCAAGACCTTTAGTTTAAACCTATGTATTTCTTAGTTCCTATCACTGTTGTGCAACATGTAAAGTACCACCAACCTTCCTTGTACTCTGTAACTGTGCAAAATTGATCAGGTACAGAAAGAAAGTGACTTTTCAAATTGAAATAATTTCTTTTAGTGTAACCATGAGTACAGATGTTATGGCCACAACCATGGAGATGTGTTGAATAGCCCAAGGGAGGTGGCTTTTGTTGTTTCTGATATACATTCTCTCAGACTCTGACATTTATTCCTTCTCTGGCTGCCAAGCATGCTGCTTTTCTATTTTTGACTGCATAAAGAACACAAACTGCTATTTCTTCAAGCTCTTGACTAGGCTGTATTTTACACTGTCTTTCAAATGCAAATAACGTTGCTAGGAGATAATTTATTGTGATGTTTCAATCCCTCTGAAGGTTATAAAATAATATAAGTTGCACTGTATTAATTCATTTGAAACTATGTCTTGACCAGAGTTTATTCCTATATTTTATGAAGATCAATTATTTTACAAACAACAACAGCATAAACTGTTGTTATGCGTGCAGTTGATGGTAATACAGAACAAGGTGGATCCCAGAATGAAATGTGGTTTAATGGTCACACGTTTGCTTGTTGAGGTTGGTTATTGTGCTGGTTTGTCACTGAAACAAATTACACTTTCCTGCAGATGTTCTTTAATAATAGAACATAAGTCTTTTACACAAAGGAAGAAGTATTAGCAAAATGAACACATCTATTAAAATAGAAGATGCCAGTCAGAAAGCTCTAATACACACATCACCACAAAGTTTCAATCCATTTCCAAACCCACTCTCCTTTTATAGGTACTCAGTTCTGGAGAAATTTCACTTCTATCTCAACTCTTCAAGTCTTTACTTAACTGTTTCCTCCCAGTTTCTTTTCCTTGGATTGCAGAGACGTTTTTTGATTCCTTTTTGAGTTTACAGGCATGAACCTTTCATAAATTCAATGCCCTAAACTTTCTCAATTTTAACAACTTGAAGATTTATATTCAAACTGTTCAGGCTTAAAGGCTCCACAGACTATACACTAATTCTGTGACAGTGACTGGGTCCCCAAACTAATAGCTTGATTCTTTCGAACTGAGACCTTGAAACTTCTATTCTGAAGTCAAAATTAAACAAATAACCTTGTAGTCTTTGTGTGTTACAAGCTCAACAGGATGAAAAGTCTATCAATTAACTCTATGGGAGTTCTTCCAGGCATTTGGCCATAATCACATCCTGTCTGATATATTTAAATTACCACCCAGTGGCTTTCTGTTTTGTTTTCAAAATATTGCCTTCACAGAAATGAGCTAAATGGGTTAAACATGGTACTTGCAATTATGCATTTTGTGCATGTGTGATTTATTGAGGGTAAAACCAATGACTGCAGATGCTGGAAACCAGATTCTGGAGTAGAGTGGTGCTGCAGTTCAGGCAGCATCCGAGGAGCAGTAAAATCGGGCAAAAGCCCTTCATCAGGAATAGGGGGAGATGACGTGATTTATTGAGGCAATTGGGAATTTAAATCACCAGTTACTTCTACTCAAGATGGCCACCCATTTGACACTGAGATGAGGAATCCATCTCTGAGTATAGTGAATTTGTCAAATTCTTTACCTGTGGAGTATGGGTCATTAGGTATACTCAAGGCTGAGATAGTCAGTAAGGGAATCAAGCATTTTGGGGAAAAGGCAGGAAGGTGGATTTGGAGAGTATCAGTTCAACAGTGATCTTAATGAATGATGGAGCAAGTTTGATGGAGTCAGATTTTGGTAGCTCAGGAATGTGAAATCCAAGTGTGCTAAGTAGCCCCGGGAGAAATAAGCCTGAACTTTGGGTGTTTCTTTAATTAGCTAGGGTGACACTCAGGAGAGTTAAGCTATACTTTAAATATGGTTCTGGGATTCCACTAGGAAAGGTGAATCACCCATTGGGAGAGGTCAGGTGAACTTTGGAATCATTACACATGGACATGAAGCTGCCTAAAAAAATGCATACATTAACTATCAAACTCACGGAAGTTTTTTTTTGATTCCCTCATGGGTTGTTGCATCATTGGCTGGGTCAGCATTTATTGCCCATCCCTGGCTGCCCTTGAGATTGTGGTGGTGGGCTGCCTTCTTGAATTGCTGTAAGTTGACCCACAATACCCTTAAGGAGGAAGTTCCAGGATTTTGATTTAACAACAGTGAAAGAATGGCAATATATTTCCAAGTCAGGATGATAAGTGGCTTGGAGGGAAATTTGCAGGTGGCGATGTTCCTAAATACCTGCTGCCCTTTGTCCTTCCAGATGGTAGATTTTGTAGGTTGTAAGTTGCTGACCAAGGACCTTTAGTGAATTTCTGCAGTGCATCTTGTAGGCTGCTGCTACTGAACGTCAATGGGGGATAGAGTCAATATTTGTGCATGTGGTACCAATCAAGTGGGTTGTTTTGTCCTGAATGGTGTCAGGCTTCATGAGAGTGCTGGAGTTGCACTCATTCAGGCAAGTGGGGAATATTCTGTCACACTCCAGACTTGTGACTTGTAGATTATGTACAGGTTTTGGGAGTCCGGAAGTGAGTAACCACACTAATCCTAGCCTGTAACCTGTTCTTGCAATCCCTCTATGTAAACGTCTAATTGAGGTAAGTTTCTGGTCTTCAGGATGATCTTAGTGGGGGGGGAATTCAGTGATGGTAATTGACTGCCAAGGGCAGTAGTTAGACTGAATCATCTCTTATTGGAGATGGTCGTTTGCCTGGCATTTGTGTGGCTTTTTACTTTTCAGCCTAAGCCTGGATACTCTCCAGATCTTGCTGCATCTAGGAAAGGATTTCTTCAATATCTGAGGAGCCCTGAATAGAGCTGAACGTGGTGCAATCATCAGGGAACATCCTCACTTCTGACCTTAAAATGGAGGGAAGATCATTGATGAAGCAGCTCAAGATGGTTGAACCTAAGACATGCTTAGCAGTAAGTGAGGGTAGCATCTGTGCCCTATCACCATATACTGGACTGTGAACCATAAAACCATATTACCTATTGTTACCAAAACCCTATAAATATTTGCTTTGAAAATTCCAGATTGTCAATAGATCTGCCAAAATCAACAATGAAAACTGTCAAAGACAACTGTCAAAAGAACGTATCAAAAGCATGAATCAAAAGAAGCTGTCAAAACATATATGGTTCTGTCCTTTAAATAAAATGTCTGGATGGTTTAAAAATGATCATTGCTTGCTATTTCACTCTGTCTGTTGACTAAACCGTAAACTTATATTACTGGATTACTGCTAATTTCATGGTCATTCATTATCACATAACTGCCATTTCCTTTTGTTTGACAGCTATAACTGATTATAAATACTTTGAAGTGCTCGATTTTTATAAGCGATTGTGGAACTTGATGAAATATTTGGTGTTATGAGACCTTCTGTAGTTTTCATGAATGGGTCTTTTTCAACATTATGAAATTCATAATAGGCACTTAAAATAATATTCTGTCTTGTCATTGCATTAGTCCGAGAATCTGCTGATCGTCTATACTGGGTGAGTTAATATGTAGGTATAAGGGCAGAGAGTTAGATGGTGGAGTATGAGTTGAGAATAAGTTGGCATAGAGGTTATAAAAGATTATAGGGCTGTACATAATATTTATTTTAACATGAAGGATATGATGAACCATTGGTTTGAAAAAGGGGCATAGGTTGGCATGGAGGGCATGAAAAATCATGAAGGAAAATCCAAGGCAAGAGGAGTGTATGGGTAGTTGAGGGGTGTGACTGATTAGGGCTGGAGGAATATTTTGCGAGGTCAGCAGGCCAGACACCAGGAGATGCTGCCTCACTAGAATAGAGATCTGATATCCAGACAACAAAGATTAAACATAGGGTGTATGAACCTAGGAAGTTTTCTGAGTCGTTGACCCATCTCATGAACAAAAGATTCAAGCCACGAAATCAAGATAAATTAGCCATTTGCAGGACATCAGACTATTGAGTGGAGTGCCACCCAGGTCAATGCTGGTGTGCCTATTAAAGATCTCCAGAAATGGCTTGGATAAAGTGACCAATTGCATTGTCACAAAATTTGCTGAAGATACAAGTGATGGGTAGAGGAGCATTAAAATAGTCTGCAAAAAGATGTAAGTACATTAAATGCGTGGCAAAGCATTTGACATTTGAGTATAATGTGAGAAAATGTGAGGATATCCACTTTGGCTGGAAGAAAAAAAATCGAAATGGAGAGAGATTGCAGTGTCTGGCAGTACAAAGGGAGATGCATGTCCTGGTATAAAACAACAACATGTAGTATGAAGGTATGTAGAATATTGGCCTTTATTGGAAGGGTTATGGAATACAAAAAATAGAGAAGACTTGCTACAACTGTAAATGACATAGGTGAGTCTGAACCTTGAGTACTGAATGTAGTTTTTATCCCCTTACTTAAAGTGAGATATACTTTCATTGGAAACAATTCAGAGAAGGTTCACCAGAATGATTTCTGGGATGAAAGGGAAGGTTTAGTACTCATCCTCATTGGAGTATTGAAGAATAAGACTTGATTTCATTGAAACATATGAAGTTCGTAGGGGTCTTAGTAGGGTGGATACTGAGTAGATCTTTCCCCTTGTGAGGGAATCTAGAACGAGGAGACTTGTTTTAAGTGTAGAGTGTCTTCTTTTCAGGACAGACAAGGAATTTCTTTTCTGAGGGTGATTGGTCTTTAAAATTCTCTTCCATGAAGTGGAGACTGGGTCATTGATTATATTAAAGATTAAATCAGATTATTTGTTAACAAGAGGGTCAAGGGTTAAGATGGGGAAATGGGTGGGAAAGTGGAGTTAATGCCACAATCTATCAGCCACAATTTTATTGATCAATGAAGCTGCCTCAGTGAGTGAAATGGCCTATCTATCCTGATGATCCTCATGTATTTAATCAGATTCTCACAGAATGGATTAAAACCTCTCATCCAATTGATGTACTTTCCTTTTAGCTGTTTCTGGTTTGCATTCATTATCTGCCTTCCCTTTTGAAAACATTAGCTTCACAGGTATCTATTCCCTCAGGTTCCTCCTTAGTGGCCATTTTATACATGCAAATTTGGAGTGGGAGTTTGCCAAAATTCTCACCCCCAGAGGTATTGCTGGCCAAATCCAGTCCTGTTCCAAACTCTGAATATCTACAAAATCCCAGCATGAACCATTAGACTGTAATCAGAACTTGTAACCTTAACTAATGCTCTCCCAGTGATCTCACTGTTTAAGACAAACAGTACTACTGCATATGTTATGCTGATTGAGATCAGTTCCTTCTGAGTTTTGGGACATATAATTGAGATATATCCTGAGATTTTTGATTATTTTAGTTTGCTCTCTTCCTCATTCATGTGAATGAAAGTCTGATTTTGTTAGCTGTGAGCAACAGACAAATCAGAAGCTGTCAATTCTTCTAAATCTTCATGTAGCGTTTTCGAAACAAAAGACCTTTCTGATATACATTGGAGCTGTTTTATTGATCTTTGATTCTCTTTTTTATCTATAATTAGATAATATAAAGTTAACATTAGTGAAGAAATGTGTATAAAAGTGTTTCACAGTTATTCTGTGGATAAGGAACAGAAAGGAATGCTATTGCCTTTTCTTCTTTATGAACAAGTGGGAACTTTGTGCATCTGTTTGGCATTGTACTCTGCTCATAACAGCTGCTATTCTCTCGCCAAAATGAATAAAATATTCAATCATACCCTCGGGCAAGATCTTATCCTTAAATGAATGAGGAAGTATCGACTGTACAGGAAAATGATGATTCAATTATTAATATGAGGCAACATTACATTTGTTGCTATAAACTTAACATTAATCCTCTCAAGATGAGATTGTATGTTCCTTTAAAGTTCAGAATGGTATTGAAATTGGCAAAAAGCAGCTAGAATCTGAGCCAGCATGAAATGCATTGGCATTATTTTACAGAGTGTTCTGCTTGTTTAACTGTGTACTGTACATAGGCTATTGACTTAATGCTGGGGTTTGTTTCTTATGCATATCCTACAATATCACCAAGTCTCCAAAATGTCCTGTGGAAGCTGTAACCCATTTCAAATTGCCAATGAAGTTTTTGCTTAGTTGCAAAAAAAAGACAACTTCAGGGCTCCTCTGGTTACTTGGCTAGGAAAAGATACATGAAACAGAATCATTCACATGAGAAGATTTTTTGATTCACATTCTTCATTGCTGTCAGATGAGGTAGCAATAATGGTGCTAAAATTGATCTTCCTGTTCCAAATCCAAGAATGAGGATATTTTCCAGTGCTGATCATGTCCCCTACGACTAATGCTATCTTTTCAGTATCTATTCTGCTATCAATGCAGCTTATTTCCATCTGTTTAATTTGCCATTCTTGGCCCCAGCCCCATTTTATCTTTGACAGAAATCTTCATCTATGCTACTGCAGACTCAATACGTCACTGGTTGCTGTCTTTTCATTTCTTGCTCATTTTTTGTAAACTTTAGCTCATCCGAAATATCCTGATTCTCAGCAAGTCCTGTTCACCTATCATCTTTGTGCTTGCTGACCAATACTGGTTAGTGGACGGGCACCATCTTGATTTAAAAATTCTCAACATTCTGTTCAAACCTTTCCAAGGCTTTTCCCTACCTATCATTGTACCCTCATCCAGCCCTACAATCCTTAGAGGTTAATGTTCTTCCAATTCTGGTTTATTGTGAATTCCTTATTTCCTTTACCCCATTAGTTGCCAGCAAAGCTTTCAAGTGTCTGTCTCTAAGCTAAGGAGTTCCCTCCCTAAACTTCTCTACCTCTGGCTCCTCTTTTGAGGTGCTTTGAAAAAACATATCCTACACCTGCCCGAATATCACTTAGTGTCAAATTTTATCTCAGTATGCTCCTGTGAAATGCATTGTGATGTATTCTCTTATGTTAAAGTCACTATATAGATGTACATATTTGTTTTTGGAAGCAAATATGTTTGGAGGTCTGGTGAAAACATGTAATGCAGTCCCTCCCATTCCGTAGTTGTGTAAATTATCATGCCCATGGAGACTGAGCAAGTTACCAGATGGATACTGGTAATCATTGAACCATATACTAAATAATGTAAGCCAATATCTTCCGTGAAACAGAGAAAGTATAGATTTCTTTTATGGAATTTTCCCATTGAGGGCATCAGTTGTAACAATGGCAGATGTATTTGATTATATATATTTTACATGCTGAGATCAGGTTACAAAATCAAATAATTTGCAGCACAACTGTATTATTTTGATATGACAAAATAAATGTAAAATTAATGCATATTGGCAAGGGTCCTTTGTGTTTTTGCTAACATGAATGAGGAAAAATAATAATGAGCTTCACTAATCTCAAGTACACGTTAGGAGCATACCTTGTACTGCAAAACTGCAAAGGCACTTCAGTCCAAAGCTGAAATATAATTTTTCAGTCTATCTTGAATTCTGCCACTGTCAAAAATCAAATCATGTTTTCAATGCTGCAATATCAAAAGCGATCCACCAAATTGCAGCATTAAACTGGTCGGATTATGTTGGCAAAATACTAAAGATAATTAATGTTTTTTGTGAAAGGTGCAGCTACCTCAGTCAAAAGGTTAGACTCAGAAATTCAAGCATTGCTGTTTGATATTTGCAAAAATAACATCTCACTAACTGTTTCACCCTTGATCTGTATTGAATGCTATGAAGCTGTTCCATATCTATTAACAAAATTAATCCCCAGAAAGGAAAATCCCTTTATCTCAAAGCTATTCTTGTTGCAATATGGTTATGACCAAATCCATCTCTCTAGTACTGAAAATAAACTATCATGGATGCTCATTCTCAGGAAGACCTGCTGAAATACAAGAGAAACAAGCAATTAATGGCCTATTGGGGTGGGGGCTAGGGTGGGGTGGGGTGGTGGTGTGAAGGTGGTGCTGAGGGAGGGAGTTCTAAGGAATCAAGGATCTTGGGGTGAGAGTTCTGATCTTCTTCTGGGAGTTGCTGCACAATAGCAAACCAGCAGTTCTTCTGCCCAGCAGCACCATTGGAGGCCCAGAGGTAAGTGATGATGGGAGAGGAGTGTGCGTCTCTATGGGCTATACTCTCTCCATTTGCTGTGTTACTCGATCAGGCACAAAGTGCCTTTGAACGAGGAACCTCACCTGGGAAACCTGCACAGACCTGCTTGTCATGCACTCTCTGTGCTGAGGGTCTGCCACCATTGGATTAAAACCAGCAGCAGCAGGATGATACCCTTAGATGGTCTTTAATTGACCACTTAAAAGTCACAGTTGGTGGTGGGACATCCCTTGGATATTCCACTGTGGGCAATCAAAGAGGAAGAAGAATGGTGACAGTGTCTTCATCAGTCATCCTTCTGTCTGATTAGATACATTCCCGATACCAATTGACCACGAGCGGGAACTTAAAATGCCATCTTTTATTTTTCATTCCTTTAGGTTTTGGTTAGGGAAGCACACCATTACTTAGCCTGCTTACTCAGATCTAAATATCTGATTTCCCTTGTTATGATGTTTCCAACTCTCACTGTCAACAACGTATCACACAGCACATTAAGAAGCTTAAAAGGGCAAGTCCAATTTGTGGCAGACACTGTCAGATTCCTGCTACAATGAAATGTTATCCATTATTCTGATAAAAAATATTCTTTAACATTTGAATACTTCCCCTCCAAAGAAATGTAAAATTTGGAAAGATTATGAACATATTTTCAAGGAGAAGAATGAAGCTATTTGGCTGCTTTAGCCTGCTCCACCATTTAATAAGATCATGGCTGATCTGATTTTAGTCACTAATCCACACTCCCACTTATCCCCGATAACCTTTCACTCCTTTGCTTACCAATAATTTCTGCATTCAAAATATTCAAAGACTCTGTTTCCACGGCTTTTTCAGGAAGACAATTCCAAAGACTCTCGAGCCTCTTTTGAGGAAACAAATGCCGAATCTCTTTATTGAATGATGGTCCCTAGCTTTTAAATAATGACACCTAGTTCTAGATTCTCCAGCAAGAGAAAACATCCTTTCCCAAAACCATGTTGACTCTCCCTGATTACCCAGAACTAATCTAAGTGGCTTTCTATAGCTCTTTAATAATAGCTTTTAACACAGTCCCTCAGACAGATGTCACACCAATTGGTCTGTAGTTTCTGAATCCCTCTGTTTTTGAATAAAGGCTACCCTCCAATTTAATATCTTACCTTCAATAAATCGAAAGGGCTTGCAAAAAGGAAACCAAAGCTTCAACTACCTCACCAGTGCTGCTTTTAACGTACCAGGATGAAGCCACCTCAGTAATTCACTGTCCCTTCTCTGGTCATTGTGATTTTCTTGGGTTCCTCTCTCCCTGCTACTTCAATGGTGCTGCTAATATCTCTTATAGAGAAAACTGATACAAAATACTTGAACAATTAATTTGCTACCTCTTTATTTTCTGTTATCAGTTCTTTAGACTTCCTTTCTGTAAGACCAATGTTCATTTTGTTAACTAATTTCTTTTTAAACCTCTTGTAGAAACTTATTATTTTTATAATTCTTACTTGTTTACTCTTCTTCTTATGTTTTAAATTGTAATTTCCTCTTTTTGATATTCTGTCAAATCTTCTGATTTATCTTTACACAATTATGTGTTTGTTCCATAAGTTTGATATTATCTTTAACCTTTCTGGTGTGGAGGTACTGGTGTTGGACTGGGGTGGCCAAAGTTAAAAATCAGAGTTTAGATCAGAGTGGTGCTGGAAAAGCACAGCAGGTCAGGCAGCATCCGAGGAGCAGAAAAATCAACGTTTTGGGCAAAAGCCCTTCATCAGGAATAGAGTTTACTAGGCAAAAGTGAGGACTGCAGATGCTGGAAACCAGTTTTACTAGGCAAAAATGAAGGGCTTTTGCCCAAAACGTCGATTAACCTGCTCCTCGGATGCTGCCTCATTTGCTGTGCTTTTCCAGCACCACTCTGATCTAAACTCTGGTTTCCAGCATCTGCAGTCCTTACTTTTGCAAAGTTAAAAATCACACAACACCAGGTTATAGTCCAACAGGTTTATTTGGAAGCGCTGGCTTTAACCGCCTGATGAAGGCGCAGCACTCCAAAAGCCAGTGCTTCCAAATAAACATGTTGGACTATAACCTTACGTTGTGTGATTTTTAACTTTAGCCTTTCTGGTTAACAATGACGTGTCCCTTGAAGTTTTCATACTCATTTTGTATCAAATTAAAAATAATTTGCTTTTCCTGTGTGCAATTTTACAGAGACATTTGGTTTTAAAAGGATTCTTCTCTTGGGTGTTCACATGTACAAAGTAGATTAAAATCTATTTGGCCCTGCTGATTTGAATGCTAGATATCATTGTATTGCTTAATTGAACTAACAAGTAATTTGATGGTGCAAAAAGAAGCAAGTGTGAAGAAGATTAAATTGTGTAAACTGTAAAGTGGAGCATTTTCACACTCGTTTCATTAGTTAGGAAGTGGAGTGAAGTTAACACAGTGTGAAATTGTGAATGATGAGTTTGCTGTTTTCTCATCATTCCAGCATTATCTCCAAAGTAAAAGAACTCTTAAGACACCCAATGTTGTTTCTGTCCCCATTTAGTCGCAAGACTCTGCCGTCTGACCAGAAATGAGGAAACAGCTTGGTGTGTTCAGATAAATTAAAACAGTGATGTGGATTTGTATCTTCATGTGGTGACAGTAGTGCTGGTGAAGGTATAATGACAATAAATGTCAGGTAGGCTATTTAAGAGGGAGGGAAAGCCAAAGGGCATAGTTTGAAGAAATCAGTGTAAAGATAGTATCTGATTGTGTGGCCTCCCTCCTCTAATTGTAAGGGTGCTGAGAACACAATGACAAATTGGGAATTTGTTTAACATTGGTCCTTTGCAACACTTCATGCAAGCATGCCAGTTGACACCTATCATGTTCTCTAATCTGTTTTTGCCCTGTTTTATCCTACATTTTTGATGGATGGAGGGTGTCTTTGATTCTGTGGGGTGTTTGCTGATCCTTACTTGAACCAATGTTTGTTATTCTAATGTTTGCTGGCATTTTCTCTCAGTGACTGTAATTGATAATGCCTCACCCTGTTTTTAATGAATTCAGCCTGAGGGCTATGTGTTCCTCCGGTCAGACATGTATTCATTCAAACATTTTATTTCTCCCTTGACTTCAAAATATTTGTCTTCAGAAGAAATGAAAATCCATCTCCAAATGCTAGAATTCTGCAATGTAAAAGCAGTATATCTATAAATATATCATTGCCTGTCAATATTTTGACAGTAGCTATTGGTCTTATCATTAAAACTTGAATCTTCATTGCCAGACAAATCAAGTGATCAATTGAGAATTAGGCAATGAAGAATAAACGAAAGTATCTTTGTCAACTGTTTAATACCATGTGCTCATATTTTCATATGATTCTTGAATAATCTAGTTGCTACTCAGAAATGAATAAATTAACAAAAGCATTATCCTTTTGAAATAAATTTGCAGATTGAATCTCTTTTAAATTAAATTTGTATTTTAAGTCTTCTGAATTTTGCTTTGCTTTGAATGTTCCATTTAACATTGACAGGAATGTTAAGTAGCCATCTGTGTTACTAGTCGTAATTAAATTTAAATAGCAGTTCAAGATGGCATAGTCCTCATTGTGACACAGTGTGTTAAAAGTTCAATATTGTCGGTTCCATCATTGTGTCATGTCAAAGCTGTCTCATTGTACATTTGGAACAATAAGCCCCTTGAGTCTCCTTTGGTGTTGAGTCAGTTCATATATTATGGTATAAGTTGCAAACTAGAGAGGCCTATCAATATCTTTAATACAGTTACATGCCATTAGGATATGTGACTTTTTGGTGTAAAGATACGTGCCTCACCTACAGTGACTCTCTCTGTCATGAAGTTAATGTAGTGTCCTTAGTAGTTATGATGTACAATAACATTAGAACCCAGATTATGTTTTTAGGTTTGTAGTTGTAAATAGTATTGTTGATAAATTCCCAAGATATCTGACTCAACAAAGCTCTACTTTATGTAATATGTTTATATATAGACTAGGATTTGGAAAAATATGAATCACATCGTGCAAGTGAGAACTAAATGCCACTTTGATAGCCAGTTAGTGGAGTAAGTGGGACCTAAAAGCTGAAATGGTGACAGTAGCATGGCCATTGCGACAGAGCCTTTCTCTTAACCATCATCTAGCAATCTAGCCAAATTCAGAATTGAAGTTACAACTACAACCATAACTAAAAACTAGAAACTTTTATTGCAGCACAGTAATGACTCTATCCCTCTCTTTTAGAGAAAGGCACTTTCTGATTTTTGAAGAAAAATGTTGACAAGTCTAGAAAGTGGTCTGAGAAAGCAATCTTGGAAAAATAAATACAGTAAACAAGACAGAAAAGAATGTTTTCTGTACAAAAGTAGCCTTACCTATGTCTAAGCATGGCAAGGACTTAGGGCATACTATATGAGTTGAGATTTTCACACAAAGACATGGGTTGATTAAAAGATGCTATGTTATTTTGGCTAGTCTGCATCAAATGACATTGTGATATGAAGTAATCATGTTCTGTTGATGACACATCAAAGCATATCATCAATCATACAGGATGACAGCTTGGATACTGAAGATATTATGCCTGTTAAGATCCACACATTGACATCAAATTATGTGTATATTCATCTGTAATTATAGCATTCCATAGAGTAAAGCTACAACACAAAGTTAGAATTATTGCATAAGACCAGATTTGGTTGTGTCGTATGTCCACCAAAGTGGTATCTGAATACATAATGATAATATATCTATATGCAGCATTGTACACATGTATTAGGAAAAAATATTTTCATTCTTTAAAAAGAAAACCAGTGGGGTTGGGAGAGGGAGGAATGTTATATTATAGAATACTATCCCAACTAGAAAGGTCTGTGCTTTTTAAGGCATTCATGTGACATCACATGTGACTTAATAGTATAAGAGTAACCATCTTGCATGCCAATTACTCTGTCTCTGTTGTGGACTCCATGTAGTGTATTCAGTCAGTCAGCTACATTTATGTAGTGTACAGTAACATCAGTGAGCACAGAACTGAGATTATTTATATCTGCCTGCAATACTGTAGCATGTAAATAGTTGCTCTTTTTTAATAAATTCCAAGACATTTGACTCAAAAAGTACTGACTCTATGTAGTATGTTATGTGGACTAACATGGTCATAGTCATAATCCGACAGTCACGCAGCATGGAAACGGACTCTTTGGTCCAACCAGTCCATGTCGAACATAATTCCAAATTCTAAGCTAGTCCCACCTGCCTGCTCCTGGCCCATATCCCTACAAACCCTTCCTATTCTTGTAATTATCTAAATGTCTTTTAAACCTTGTAATTGCATCCACATCCACCACTTCCTCAGGAAGTTCATTCTACAGACAAAGCACTCTCTTTGTAAAAAAAATGCCCCTTGTGTCTTTTTAAAAATCTCTCTCCTCTCACCTTAATAATGTGCCCCCTAGTCTTGAAATCCACCATTCTATGGAAAAGACAACTACCAATAAGTCTATCTATATCTCTCATTATTTTATAAACTTCTATCAGATTGCCTTGCAACCTCCTATACTCCAGTGAAAAAACTCCCAACCTATCCAGCTTTTCTTTATAACTCAAACCTTCCATACCTGGCAACATCGTAGTCCATCTCTCCTGAACCCTCTCCAGCTGAGTAATATCCTTCCTATAGCTGGGTGACCAGAACCGGACGCAGTATTCCAGAAGAGACCTCGCCAATGTCCTGTAAAACCTTGACATAACTTCTCAACTCCTATACTCAAAATGACTGAGCAATATATAGGTAACCATGAAGTACATCTGTTCATGGCTAATCTGTTACTCAACTTATTTTGCCTGTCTTAAATCTGCATCTTTACTGAAACAAATTCTTGTCTACCTCAAACCTGCAAGCTCCAATTGTCCTAACATTTGGTAGAGGGTATTCCAGATTTATGCTATCCTTTGTTTGAAGCAGTGCTTTGAGATTTCACTCCTCAATGGCTTCTCTCTAATTTTCAGTTATGCTGACTCTACCTTGATTCTCCCATCAGAGGAAATCATTTCTCTAATTCCAGTATTCAGGAACCTGCAAATACATATAGAAAATAGAAACACAGCACTTGAAACAACTCAGACATAACTCTTTAATTGTTTAATCCAGGTCCCTTAAAATAAATCCAGCATTCCATTAATTTATGTGAGTCATTATTTTATCTATCTGCGCTGAAATTTCTTTGCCTCTCCAGATTACTTCGGTATTATCACTTTGTCTAATGGCTCACCATGTTGAAATAGTCCAGTTTATTCTGCTTAAATTGAAGAGGATGACCCTGCTGTTACCCAGACCAAACTCCATCTGCCAAATCTTTAACCGTTCACGCTTCCTCACAGTTTGATTGCTAGCTATTCTTATCCTTTGTAATTGTGATGTGTTGTGCTGCACATTATAGTCCCAGAGATTAAACTTTAATTTTTGCTTTTTGTTCTTGAGAAATTGAACAAATGAAGTTGATAAGATTCACATTTTCAAACGATAGAGATTGCACTGTTTCAGTTTTGAACAGCAGTTATCTAACATCAGTGCCTGTTGATTCAGCATTCTTTAATGTAATACTATTTCAGAGGACAGTAAGATCTAAAGAAAAAGCATTGTTTAATTACTCTTTATATGTAGTGGATCAAAATCTTGTAATTTTTATAAGCAGTTCTGAAACCAGTTATTCATATTTCCCAACCAAAATAGCAACCCTGTCTCCCCCTAAGATTAGCATGAAAGACTCTGGCATTATGAAGAGCAGAGGAGTTCTCCATTTGTCCTTCAACAAGTTTTATTCATTCCATTTACCTTGTTGCTGTAGTTGGGAGGTGTTTGAACTTGAAATGTTGTTGTCCTTTAGTGTCAGTTTGTTTTGTTTTGTTGTGGTTGTATTCTTGGAGAACCTGATAAAAAATTCTTTTTCAAGATCATTTGTAATACTTAGGTGGTTGTTAAACTATTTACTCTTTTTAACTGAAGTCTTCATTTTTTGTTACAGACTTAGATTTTACTTGAGTCTAATGGACTCTCAGTTTTTAAGTACTGTATTCTCCAGATAATACCCTTTTTGGGAGTGCTAATGATTCATTCATTCTGCTGTCTGAGAGAATTTGATCGGCATGGATGAGTTGGGCTGATAAGTGTGTATCTGTATGACTCTATGACTTTATTTGCAAAATAAATTAAGAATCCCAGCAGTGACAATCCCTTACTAGGACTGATTCCTGCTCTTGACATATCTGTGATGAATTGGTCAACAACTTGGTGACAATATTTGTTAACTCTTCAACGGTAAGACAATTGTAATAAGAGAGTTTAGTTCCAGGGAGTTGCTAGTGATATTGAAATGGGAATTCAGCAGTGTTAGTACAGAAACTGATTCATTTATTTCTTCTCTTAAAAGCTTTCTTTAGTTAAGATTTTCAAAATCTCTTGAAGTGACTTTTAACCTACAAGCAAATAAAAGATGAAATATGCCCTCATTTTTCATGTGCTCAGATGCAATCTGATGCTACTTAATTGCCAAGTCTGGCAAGACTTATAAAACGGACTTTTGCCATGAAAATCTGAAAAGAATAAGTATTTGAATACATAGCAGAAATTCACAAGGAACAATCTTAGGATAAGGAACGTTAATAATCCCTTGTGTATGGAATTGAATATCTCAAATGTGCCAGATTAACATTGGAAATGCATTTTTCATGATAGCATTTGTTACCCAGAATTATAATGTTTATTTTATGGTAGTATATTTTCAAATGTTTGATTTGGAAGATTATTCAACAGAAAAATCTAGTTATAAACTACTGTGCTGCAGTGTTAGTTTGAAAATGATTATTTCCTGATGTTGTTGGGTCAGAAGTCACATTTGTGGTCTTGGTTACCTACACACTTTGGTGAATTCTCACAGATCTCATCAGGATAAATTTTTAACATGGGCAATCTCATGACAGTAAAATGCTGCTTAAAATAGAATAGTGTCCAGGTTTTGTAGTCAGCAGCAAAGTGATGGTGTTCATCAGAAAGGCACAGTGGCTCAGTGGCAGGCCTCACAGCGCCAGGGACCCAGGTTCGATTCAACCCTTGGGCGACTGTCTGTGTGGTGTTTATGCGTTCTCCCTGTGTCTGCATGGGTTTCCTCCGATGCTCTGGTATCCTCCCACAGTCCAAAGATATGAAGGTTAGGTGGATTGGCCATGTTAAGTTGCCCATAATGTCCAGGGATGTGCAGACCAGGTAGGTTACAGGCATAGAGTAGGAGGGTGGGTGTCTGAGATGCATGCTGTTTGGAGGGTTGGTGTGAATTTTATTGGCTTACTGGTCTGTTTCCATAATGTAAGGAGTCTATGACCTCAAAGAAGGCTGTCCATAAAGATCTAGCGATCAAGTATAAATTTTCTGATGTCAGTTTGAATTTGGCATTAAATTAAGGCTTCTGCAGGTGTCCAGCAACAGTGATGTAATCCAAAAGATTAAGTAGCCTAACACACTAAACTATTCTCATGGTTGGCAAACCAGGCAATATAGGAGGGCTCTGATTTATGAATGTCTCCCTTATGAACATTTGTACTTGAGATCCCATTCAGGGGTGTAATTTTAAATATCCAACATATGAACATTTCCTGTCCTTATGAACAGCTGCTTTATAATGTCCTGCATGGTGTTCAGACTTGCATGCAAATTGACTTGTGAACATACTCCGGAAGGGAACCCAGGACTGCCTGTAAAATCATTTACTCCCTCCACTTATGTTTTTAAATTTTAGAGATGGATGAAATAAATGATTAGGACATACACATGGGATTAAGGTGGAAGGTTAAACTTGATAAACTTTAAAAGATTTTTACTTCAACATTCAAAGAACATGTTGATGTAACTTTGTCATGCCAATTAATTTGTGAATTATGTGTCCTTTTACACTGGCTAATTCATAGGTAAATTGCATGCTGTGTCTGTATCTATGGTAGGTCATTGCTAAAAGATTCACTGAAATTCCTTTACCTTTGCTTTTCGTGACATAAAATCAAATGGTGAGATCTATTCACTATATGTTGGTACTTTTTTAACTATGTCAAAAAGTAACAGAAGAATAGATTTCAGATCAAATATGAATCTTAATTGGTATTGGTCTGTAAAAAATAAAGTACATAGGTGAACACAGAATTAATGTTATTTCATAGAATGACAGCAGTTACTTAATAAATAGTCATGAATGGCCAGGATTCAGGAAAACAGGCCTGGAATTAATTGACTACAAATTACCTTGAGACATATGAAATTATTAATCAGTCCACAAAAGGGGAAGTGTTTAGAGAGATATGGACCAAGTGCTGGCAAATGGGACTAGATTAGGTTAGGATTTCTGGTTGGCATGGATGAGTTGGACCAAGGGGTCTGTTTCCATCTCTATGACTCTATGACACACTACTTAGTTCTTCTGTTCTCTCTTTAGGTGTGTTTGAATAATTTTATTTTAATTTAATTTGCGCTACTGTTTAAAAAGGGGCTAAGGGGAGTTTGATATTAAGAGGTTTGGTATTTTTGAATTTGTTCATGGGCATCGCTGGCTAGGTCAGCATTTATTGCCCATCTCTAATTGCCCGAGAGAAAGTGCTGCTTTCCTAAACTGGTGCTGTCCATGTTTGCTACACAAAGCCATAGAACTATTCGGAAGAAAATTGCAGGATTTTGTACCAACCTCAGTAAAGTACAATAATACGATTATAGCTCCACGTCAGGATGGAGAAGGACTTGGAGGGGAATTTGGAAGTGGTGAGGTTATGTTACACCTGCTTCCCTCGTTCCTCAAAGTTTGGAAGGTTTGGTTGAACGAACCTGGGTACTTTGCTGTAATGCATCTTTTAAATGGTATACCTCGTTGACCACTGTGTGTGTGGGTGATGGAGGGAGTGAATGCTGAAAACTTTGAGTCATATTCCAATTACGTTGGCTGCTTTGTCCTGCATGGTATCAGACTTCTTGAGTGTTGTTGGAGTTGTACTCATCCAGACAAGTAGAAAGTACCTCATCATTACTCCTGACTTGTGCTATGCAGTTTGTGGACAGACTTTGGAGAGTCGGGAGTTGAGTTACTTGCAACATAATTCCTAGCCTCTTGCAGCCTTTGAGGCCAAAGCATTCAAATAGTCCAGTTTGGTTCATGATTCATACAATAATGTTATTTACCTTGATTTATAACCCTACATTGTGTAGAAAATTTTAGATTGTATGCCCTAAATAATACGGCTTTTTATCCTTTTCTTCCAGATGGCATTCACAGCATTACAGCCCAATGTACACTGCAGGTCACGATTGTCACTGATGAAATGTTAAGCAACAGCATCACCTTACGTCTGGAGAACATGTCCCAAGAGAAGTTTCTCTCTCCACTCCTATCTTTATTTGTTGAGGGAGTAGCCACTGTATTGTCTGCTCTGAAAGAGAACGTTGTGATATTCAACATACAGAATGATACAGATGTCAGGGCAACTATTCTTAATGTCAGTCTGTCTGTCTTGTTACCTGACGGAGCTCATAATCAATTTTTCTCATCGGAGGACCTGCAGGAACAGATTTATCTCAACCGTACCCTGCTGACAGCTATTTCCAAACAAAGAGTGCTCCCATTTGATGACAATATTTGCCTCCGTGAGCCTTGTGAGAATTACATGAAGTGCGTGTCTGTGTTAAAGTTCGATAGTTCCGCCCCGTTCATCACTTCAGATACAATCTTGTTTCGTCCCATCCATCCAATAAATGGCTTGAGGTGTAGGTGTCCTTCAGGATTTACTGGAGACTACTGTGAAACAGAAATTGATCTCTGTTACTCAAACCCGTGTGGAAACAATGGGATTTGTCGGAGCAGAGAAGGAGGATACACCTGTGAGTGCTACGAAGACTACACAGGTGAGTTCGAAAAAATCTGGTGCTGTTTCATTCCTCAGTTTCATTACAGGAGCATATGAGAAGAAAATCCCGTTTGAAATCAGTTTGCTTCGTCTTTCACAACTGCTTTTTTAAAACAATTAATGTACAGAATGTGTTCATCTGTGGTAGTGTGACCATTTATTGCTAAACCTTAAACCTTAATTGTTTTTCTGATGAAGGGCTTTTGCCCGAAAAGTTGATTTTTCCTGCTCCTCTGATGCTCCCTGACCAGCTGTTCATTTCCAGCACCACTCTAATCTTGACTCTAATCTCCAGCATTTGCAGTACCCACTTCCACTTAATTTTGGTAAGGTGATGATGTTGTAGTCTGCATAATGAAAGCCCTTCCACAGTGAGGTTAGGGACGGAGTTCTGGGATTTTGATACAGTATAGATGAAATAGTGATGATATGTTTCTAAATCAGAATGGTATTTAACTTGGAGGGAAACGTACAGATGTTGGAACTCACAAGCACCTGCCTCTCCTGTCCTTTTGGATAGGTTTGGCAGATGGTGTTGAAGAACCCTTAGTACATTTTTTGTAGCTTGTCTTGTAGCTGTATTCTTCCTGTAGTGGATGTTGTGTTGCCATATTGCAATAATCCAACAAATTCACTTACATAATCAGTTGTCTTTAGCTGCACGCTTCATTCTTCTTCAATACAATGTTGAGTTACCTGATAGTTCAGAACTAAAAGGGCTCCCTGATGTTTTCTCCATGGCAATGCCTTGGCCAATCAGAGTTGACTTGTCAGTCAGTCAGCACCTTTTACTTCCATAGTATAAATTGCAGTGATCATTAGAATTCTGGCATTCTTACATTTGTCCTGTTAAGTGCATGGTGAAAGTTTCGGTGACATATCTCTTTATTCAGTAGTATACAATTTTAAGTATAATATTTTAATAAAGAATCTTCTTCAATATTTATCTTATAGTCATCCCATGCCTATTTTCCTGACATCCATCAATACTAGAACAACATATTAGTGCAACGAAGAAATATAGTGAAAGTGATATGTCACAGATATGAAACATTTGGAGGAATGTTGTGCCCTCCCCCATGGTGTACTTGGGGATGGGAGTAAGAACATGAGAGGAAGAGTAGGCTATTTGGTCTGAAAAGCCTGCCTTCGAGTCAACAGCATCAGCCTCTGTCCTTTTAAACTGTAATGAATAAAGGCCTAACCAGTTTAACCATTCTTGATGAGTAAATAAGATGTGGGTGGGGAGTCCCATTGCTTTCTTGCCTCCGCATTCAATAAGCTTCCTGTCCTACTGCCAATCAGGAGTCCTTAGTTTGACAATAAGCTGCTGGAGGTCTGGCAGCTCTAGTTAAATGAGACTTTTGCCACTGGAGCCCTCCATACTGAGGAAGGCCCAATGTTGCACTGTCAAATGCTTGACTGACATTTGATGTGGCGGCACTTCTGGAAAATTGTTCTCTACCTGACAGCTGAGACTGCTGTTCCCTCCATAAAACTGCATCCATTAATGCTGTTACTCTCTGAGATGGTCACATGAGGTGCTGCCTGACCTGTTGGGTATCATCTGCATTTTCAATTTTTATTCTGGATTTTCAGAATCTGCAGTATTTTGTGTTTGAAACTGAGTAAGATTTTCACCAGTTTAAAATCAATTATTTACTTAAGGTTTTTTAAAAAAACATTGGCTCGTTAGCCATTAGTTGTGTTTAGCGTTATTAGAAATGCTGTTTGATTCTACGTTTTTCTTTTTAATCCTCATTTTAAAAGCAAATATCAGAAATATGATAATAGAAAGCGAGTTTAACTTCCTTTTTCCCTCACACTATGTTAACATATGATCTATTTAGATCAACAACTGACTTTTAAATTACTAAAGCTGTAAAGGAATAAAAGGCAATGACAGTGATCAGTTGAGTGATGTTCATGTAGAATATTAACTCACTGTCTTACTCACTGTCAGAGCAGGCTCAGGGGGTAGGGAGAATGTAATTTTACAAAACGTCTAGTGTTTTCTATTTCTTAACGTTTTATTATTATGGGCTGTTTATATATATATATATATATAATTTTAAATTTGTAAGCTTTTTTCCAATTAATTTACCAAGCGTCTTATTCCACTGCAAAAAATCAGCCAAATAAGCCCATGCTTATGTTTTTCCCTTTATCCCATTAATATTCCACCATTTTCCCAGGGTAGAACGAGAGGACATGGGTTTAAAACAAAAACGGGTAAGTTTAAAGGAGATGTGAGAGCCAGGTTTTTTACACAGAGGGTGGTAAGTGCCTGGAATGTGCTGCAAGAGGAGGTGGTGAAGATGAATACAAGGTAGTGAATAGAGGCAAATGCACTGTGCAGAGACAAAAGATTTTTAATTTAGAAAGGCATCATGTGTCCAGCATAGTCTTGATGGGCTGAAGGGCCTGTTCCTGTGCTATACTGTTCTTTGTTCTTTGCTCTCATTCTTATACTATCCCAAGGACTCCTTATTGGATTGTATTCCACAAGCTTTAGTTGTCATCCACTACCTCACCTGAGTGGTCATTCTTTAGTGGAAAATTAGACATGAATTTTTTGATAAGTCATGGAAACTCCACTCCTTATGCAATAATGAGAGGGTTTCCCTAGCTAAAAGGCTTGCTTCATCTTCAGCCCCTATTTTTGCTGGAAAATCTCAGCAGATCTGGTAGCATCTGTGGAGAGAAATCAGAGTTATCATTTCAGGTGTGTTGACGCTTCCTCAGAACAGCCAGACCTGCTGAGCTTTTCCAGCAATTTCTGTTTTTGTTTAACATTTTGTGTGCAGTGACCCTTCTTCAGAACTGATCGTAGTTAGGAAAAAGTTGGCTTTTATGCAGAAGTTAGAGTGGCGAGAAGAGATAAGGAGTAAATGATAGATGGAAATAGAGCCCAAAGAGAGTTGGCCAGACAAAGGAGTGGATAATGTTCAACCTAGGAGAATGAATAGCTGCTCATGGGAACTATTAGTGGCCAACAATGGGGTGTGTGTAATAGCAGACCATGTGTGAACAAGGCCTGGTGTGTGAGGGATGGAGGAGAGTGTGGGGAAGATGCTCAAGCCCTAAAATTGTTGAACTCCATATTGAGTCCAGAAGGCTGTAGAGTTCCAAGTGAAAAATGAGGTGCTGTTCTTCCAGCTTGTACTACACTTTTGCTGGAGCACTGCAGCAAGTCTGAGACAGATGTTGGACGTGGAACACAGTGCTGTGTTGAAGTGGAAGGCAAAGGGAAGCTCAAGAGTTTTTTTGCAGACAGATGTAGGTGTTTTGTGAAGGGGTCATTTAGTGTGATTTATGTTTCCCCAGTGTAGAGGAGGCCACATTGTGAGCAGTGAGTGCAATAGACTAGATTGAATGAAGGATGGGTAAGGCACTGAATCATCTGGAAGGTGTGTTTGGGCCCTTGGATACTGAGGAGTGAGGAAGGAAGTGAGCAGGTCTTACACCTTCTGGGGTTGCAGGTGAAGGTGGAGCTGTCAAGTTTTGAAGTTATTTAAATCCCCCATCTTTAACTTTTGAAATGAAATAGAAAGAGCCTGCTGTTAAGAAGAAAACTCAGTAATACAATTGTAATATTTATTTTTTGACAGAAGCCAGAAAGCTAACATTATAGCATCATTATTGTTAACTCTCACAACTTATTGGTATCACACTGGTGGTGGTGTAGAATTCTGTAAACTCTGGAATACTTCCTCCAGATTGAAAAGTTGCAAATGTAGCCACACTTATTACAAAGAAGGGAATGCGAAAACTAGGAACTACAGATCTATTAGCCTCATGTCAGTAATAAGGATCTATACTAGAGAATGTGACAACAGGACGCTTCGATAATAATGGTAAGGTGGAGCAGAGGCAATATGAATTTATAGAACAGAAATCACAGTTGATAAACCTTGGGAGTTTGAAGGTGTAAGTCACAGAATAGATAAGAGAAAGCTTGTAGATATGCTCTACTTAGATTTTCAGAAGGTTTTTGTGAGATCCCATACAAGACGTTGGTATCCTGTTATTAAATTGAGAACACAAGGGTTTGGGGGAGTCTGCTGAGAACAGGTTAACAGACAGAAAACAGAGTAGGACAAAATGGGTCATTTTCCAGTTGCTCAGTTATGACTGTTGATTGCTGCAAAGATCAGTGTTTGGGGACCTCCATTATGTGTAGTCCATATTAGATTTTGGTTATGAGGATTAAATGTAATGTGTCCAGTTTTGAAGTTGTGACAAACCTCAATGGAAATGTGAGCTATGAAGAAAATGCACAAAGTCTTCAGTATTATATAGAGATGCCAAGTGAGCGGGCACGAAATTGGCACAGGGATACAATGCGGACAAATATGGTTATTCACCTTGGCACAAAAAGCAGAAATGCAGGGTAACTATTATGTACCCTCACTGCCAGGATAACTCACCTAATTGTCCATAAATCAGCTCCTCAGGGCTGACAGGTGAGCAAGGGCAGGTATCTCGATCTCTCACACGTCTGGATACTGATGACCCAGGTTGCTAGAAGCTGCTGATTATCAGAGGTCTCAACAGGCAGACTGGGGCAATGGGTGGTGCTGGTGGCATCCAGCAATGAGACGTGTGTCTTGGGTAAAGGGGGTTGGCATTGGAGTTGAGGGCAGCCTTCATTGATCAATCCTTTGCTCCAATCTATGCTTCTGGTTGCCTCCAGATATGAACAATTGGAGCCACCCCCACCCACACATACACTGGAACATAGGATGCCCCTTTGACACGAAGGTCACATGTTGACGTAGTGAGTGGGTGGTGGATGACAGTAGTAGGGTGCCTAATTCTTTTTTTTTTCACACATGCGACTTAGCCCAGAGCACTAATTATGTGCCTATTAAATAGCTTGCCCGAGCACTTCCCAGACCTTAAAGCTGCCTCCAACTTGTTTACTGGGCCAGCTGGTTCGACTGCAGAATCCACTTGACCACTGGGATGAAAATGGGGACATTTGGAGCTGCTTTCCCCACGGTAGGTGTGTCAAACTGGAAGACTTACCAACTTTGCACACCTGCCTCATGAGCAAAGATCTGGGTGAAAGTGAGTATGGATGGGCTATTTCAATGTGAATGGTGTTCCGACCAAAACCAATTTTGCAACCAAACTAACACCCATGGCTTCCAGCAGAGGGCTAGGATCAGGAATAAAATCCTGCGGAATTTATTATTATTTCTTCCCCAGCCTCTGAGGTCTATTGCAGAACTCCTGTTACCACCTCAGCTCAGACAAGCTAACTCAGTTTACAGTTTTGGAATTTTCTAGCCTGTAAATGTTCAGCATTTGAGCATAAGACCTTTTGGATTCTCAAATGGATTAGCTTCAGTGCAAGTGGACCAATAACATTCTGTAAACTCACTTTATGTATTGCATAGAAGAGGGTGATGAATGAAAAAGTTGACATTTGGGTAAATGTTCAAATTTGTCTGCTTAATATTGTGGCATGGTGGCTCAGTGGTTAGCACTACTGCCTTACAGCACCAGGGACCCGTGTTTGATTCCAGCCTCAGGTGACTGTGTGGAGCTTTCACATTCTCCCCACGTATGCGTGTGTTTCCTCCGGATGCTCTGGTTTCCTCCCACAGTCCAAAGATGTGTAGGTTAGGTAAGTTGGCCATGCTAAATTGTCGATGGTGTTCAGGGATGTGTAGGTTAGATGCATTAGTCAGGGGTAATGTAGAGTAATTAAGTAGGGGAATGGGTCTGGGTGTGTTACTGTTCAGAGGGTCGGTGTAGGCTTGATGGGCCAAATGGCCTGTTTCCACACTGTAGAGATTCTATGATTCTATAAAATATTGATGGTATATTAGACTATTAAAGGATTGTTTCCTCATTTAGCTAATGTTGGTGGGATAATTTTAAGCTTCCTATGAAGTGGCTGATCTCAATCCGATTTCATTTGATCTTTGATCCATTGCAAAACTGCAATAATAAGATTGCAAATAGAGGCAACAGGGTTTATACAGAGAGAGAGAATTAACATGAGAGTAAGTGGATTTTTCACAGAAGGCTTGTATTCCTTCACCATTTCTCTTCCCTTTATACTTCTGATGAGTCTGCCATAAATATTCTCTTGGCTTAAATATCATCAGTCAATCCTGTAAGAACATCTATGTCTCTGATAGATTATAGATACTATTTAATGGGCATATAACAGTAAGATACTTGTGAATTGGGTACCTCTGATCCTGTGTAGGCTCCAACATAATTTCTCTTATTATTAGGAATGTGCACTGAAGAGCACCTGGGTAAAGTGAGAACAATTCCAAACTTTCAACTGGTTTATTTTGCATTTAAAATGTGAATGAACCTTTTCATAGCATGACTTCTTCTCATCACTCAGTGCAACATCCAAGTTTTATCGATTGTGATAACTTTGTTCTTTGAGATAGGGCCACTTTGCACTGCTAGGCAGAATTGCACTTATGAAAGTAAGTCACGCTGTTACTTTGATGATTCTGGAATGTGCAAAAGATCCCTCAGTATTTCAAAACTGACACCAAAAAAAAATTTAACGCATTTCTCAATCAAGGGCCAAATATAATTCTTCAGCAAGTTCTTTTTAGTTCTTCTTTCAATGGCTCCAGGGATATTGCTAATAGACCAGAAATGTCTAATGGAACTTTGAGAATCTATCCTTTGTAACCTGATCATGGCTTTGTGAGAAACATTGTATATTTTAAACATAAAACTTCCAGGTTAAGTTGATAAAATCTTGAAGTATCAGAGTGCTGGGGTACTTTATGGTTTTTATTTTAAAAATCTCAGTCCTTAATTTCCTGCTGTAGTTTTACCTTGGACAAAGATCCATTTGCCAAACAGACATAGCAGATATAATGTATTGGGTAATTGTTAGTTCAGCTAATTGTGAAGAGAAATGCAACATTTTTGTTGATTGCCATTTCTCATTCGGTACATTAGATTGTGTGGAACAGCAGTACAGCAATAATGACACTTACCATGGACACTTTCCAAGAATATGTTGTCATTTTATTTGATATCAGGCTTTCATTTTAATTTTCGACTTCAATTTGCAATAATGGCTTCAAACAACTTCTTGTCATGTTTAAGTTATGTGAACTCTGAAAGCTGCAAGAAGAAGCTTGTTTTAATTCCCTCAAACTATGTCTGCAAAAAAATTGAGAAACTCGATATTTAAGTATATTATTTTGCTTAACACATGTCCATACATATAACTCAACATTCTGCTGTGTGGGATAATAAACATAAAATTGCATGCATAATACTTCAGATGCTGGAAGCTTGAAATAAAAACTGAATATGTTGGAAATCCGTGCATATAATGCAGTATCTGTAGAGGGAGAAAGTTAAGGGTAACATCAGAACAAAGGGTCTTAGACCAAAAGTATTAACACAACCTTTCTCCCATCACACTTACTACGGCCTACTGAGTATTCACAAGAAGATTTTAAAAATGTGTTAACATTTTTAGCTTGTGTGTCACCCGTGTAATTTTAAGGCATAAATTTAGATATTTCCAATCTGTGTAATTATCATGAGAAGCTCTCCGTTTAAAATTTAAAATAGGCTATTGCCAATGTTAAAACAATGAAGTAAGCATTTGAGGCTACAGTATACATTTATTTCTATCTAAATTTTTAGAATTTTTGAAAGGATAGCACTTCGTTCATATTCCTTTGCCTCGTTCTTCCCACCGAAATCAATCTTTTCACATTGTCAGTGTTAAATTTCATCTGTCATATCTTTGCCCATTTCATGAGTTCTGCATGTCCTCCCGAAGTCTGTTACTATCCCCCTCATTGTTTACTACATTTCTGGGTTTTAGGTAATCCATCACCTTTGAAATTGGGTCCTATATACCTGAGCCCAGGACAGCAATTTGTATCAAAAAGAGCAATGGCTCCAACACCGCCCTTCATTGGACACCATTGAACACTTCCTACCAATGTGAAGTAATGATTCCAAATAAACCTGTCAGACTATAACCTGTTGTTTTGTGATTTTTAACATTGTACCAATGTGAAAACACCCTTTAATTTTGTTTTCTGTCTCTCAGCCAATGTTCTTAAGACTATACACATGAAATACATAGCATCAACCACAGTATCCTCATCAAACGTCTCTATTAATTCATCAAAGTACTCTGAGAATTTGGTCAAACACAAATTGTTTTTAATAAACTGATGCTCACTTCTGTTTATTAACTCACATTTTCCAAGTTGAGCAATGGACGCTGGACTTCAAGGTGTTTGACATGGTAGACTGGTTAGCAAAGTCCTATCGCTTGGAATCCAGGGAGAGCTAGCCAATTGGATACAAAACTGGCTTGAAGATAGAAGTCAGAGGGTGATGGTGGAGGGTTGGTTTTCAGACTGGAGGCCTGTGACCACCGGTGTGGCTCAAGGATCGCTGCTAGATCCAGTGCTTTTTGTCACCCAAATCATATAAATGATTTGGATGTGAACATGGGAGGTATGCTTAATAAGTTTGCAAGTGGCAACAGATGGTGTCGTGGACAGTGAAGAAGATTATCTCACGATACAATGGGGCCTTGGATCAAATGAACCGATGGGCCGAGGAGTGGCAGATGGAATTTAATTTAGATAAATGTGAGGTGTTGCATTTTGGTAAGGCAAATCAGGGCAGGACTTACACACTTAATTGTAAGGTCCTTGGGAGTATTGCTGAATAAAGAGACGAATGTGGAGTTGCAGATAGACAGAGGAGTGAAGAAGGCATTTGGTACAGTTGCCTTTATTGGTCAGTGCATTGAACATAGGAGTTGGGATGTCATGTTGTGGCTATATTGGATTTTGGTCAAATCACTTTTGGAATACTGCAATCAATTCTGATCTTCCTGCTGTAGGAAATATGTTGTTAAACTTGAGAGGGTTCAGAAAAGATTTGCTCGGATGTTGCCGGGATTGGAGAGTTTGAACTATAGGGAGAGGCTGAATAGTTTGGGGCTATTTTCCCTGGAGAATCGGAGGCTGAAGGATAGAAGTGTATAAAATTATGAGGGGCATGAATAGGGTGAATAGGTAAGGTCTTTTTCAAAGGGTAGGGGAGTCCAAAACTAGAAGGCATAGGTTTAAGTTGAGAGGGAAAAGATTTAAAAGGGACCTAAGAGCAACTTCTTCATGAAGAGGGTGGCGCGTGTATAGAATAAATTGCCAGAGGAAATAGTAAAGGCTGGTACAATTACAACATTTAAAAAGCAATGGATGGGTACTTGAATAAGAAAGGGTTAGCAGGAATTAAAAACCAAAAGAACTGTGGATGCTGGAAATCAGAAACAAAAACACAAATTGCTGGAAAAGCTCAGCAGATCTGGCAGCATCTATGATCAGAAATAATGTTTTGGGTTGAGTGACCCTTCCTCAGTACAGGGGTTTAAGGGATATGGGCCAAATGTTGGCAAGTGGGACTACATTTAATTTAGATATCGAGTCAACGTGAATGAGTTGGACCGATGAGTCTGTTTCCATGCTGTACAGCTCTATGACTCTAATGTATTTTTTGCTGCAGGTGCTTTCCACTTTAATCATTCTTGCCATTCGCAACTTTCTCACTGCTATTAAGCTTCTCTGAAATATCCTCTTACTGTTCCTCCTAATTTGACACCTTTGTGCTTTGCTCCCTACACATTACATTGAAGCAAGCACTCACTGCATGTACTCTAATTCATCCTTTGCCAGGTATTCAAACTATCAATTTCTGTAAAATTCTTCTATTTTTCTTAACCCATTCCATCTCTTAAAACTCGAGCTTGACATTTTGTAAGTGCTGCTTTTTGTATTCATTGTCCTTTGCCATTTTCCTTACACTTGGCAGTACTAGTTAAAACAGACCATAACCGTTTCATGTCAGTTTCTCAATTATAAAGAAGCCAACTATGTTTGGCTATGAACACTGCTCCAGTTCTTGTGCAATGCTGCACTCTACTCCACCTCACTTATTTATGAAGATTAAAAGACTCAGCACAGCACCCAGGAAGTCAGGAACTGTAGCAATCCAGCATTGTGCATAATAATTGCTTCACATGACACTAGTCCCTGCCTTGCTTCTAGAAGAGAACTGGAGGACATACATTGTTAAACACCTGTGGATAATTTGTCTCTGAATTCCAGTGTTTAAAATTTAGAAATGAGTGAAAGTGTGTAATGATATTTGGTGAATCAATAATGACTGTCAAAAGAGAGCACTGTCAAAAGTGAGGGAGTAAAACAAATAAGTCTTAGGGTAGGACATGTTAAGATTGTAAACTGTGGAATTTTATTATCTAGGAACCATTTTAACTTTTTATAACTTGAACTACATGCTGGTAATTGTGATCAAATTACACAAAGAACTGAAAGCATGATCAGGTTACAACTCCCAGTGTGCACTGCTGATCTTCCAACCAATTGAAGAAGAATACAGGGTGAATTTAATCATGTTTCCATGGTAACAGTTAAAGACCCTGGTTAACATCAGTGTTTTTCTTGTTTCTTTAATAGATGATAAAACGGATTGTTTGTTTGAATTTTCAACTTTCTATGTCTAAGTAGTTGCATAGTAAGCATCAGACACTTTTTAGTTGAGTTTCATGGTCATTCCAATCGCAGAGTAATTATGTCTTTGAACCATCCATGCCCAAAAATGCTGCTTTGTGCCCATTGGTTTAGTGAATTTTGTGACAGAATTGTGCGCTGAAATAGCAAAATACTGCTTTGATTCTTTGGCCAGCTGGTCTGTTTTGTAGGTTAGATGGGAGTTGCACATTGGGACCTGCAGAATCATCAACCAAGCAGACTCCACATGAAGATTCCGCTGGACACATCCCCAATGACTGAAACCCTTGAAAGTAACCACTTAAATATGAACATTTTAAGGGTTCTGATGCAATTAAGTGGCTACTTACCCTGACACCTTAACCTACCTGCAGAGCTGGTTTGGATCATTATTGCCACTCAGCACCAACAAACATGTATTTCTGTAATAGCAATCCAGAGTGAGACACCTTATTTAATATTTCACCTTTGTGATTCGGGCTCAGTAACACCATTTGTTGTCTGCCTGTCACCATCTGCTGACATTAAGTATAATTGAATAACATATCAGGAATTTATTTGCATATTTACATTTATGTAATTTATATCACCTCGTGTCTGCGTGGGTTTCCTCCGGGTGCTCCGGTTTCCTCCCACAGTCCAAAAATGTGCAGGTTAGGTGAATTGGCCATAGTAATTTGCCCATAGTGTTAGGTAGATGTAGGGGAAATGTAGGGGAATGGGTCTGGGTGGGTGCGCTTTGGCGGGTCGGTGTGGACTTGTTGGGCCGAAAGACCTGTTTCCACACTGTAAGTAATCTAATCTATCTAATTTTATCTATCTAATTTATATGCATATTCAATGAATACATTGTTTACTGCTATAGATAGCAGAAATATGACTTTCCGGAAACCTGTGGTTTGACCTGTGGATCCTTTTGAAGTCTTGCCTCTTCTGCGTATAATGGAAATATTTCAAAATTCTGATTAAAAGGAGCAAGAAAGACATTGTACCAAGGAGAAGGTCAGGCTTGTTTGATTCTCTAAAGTGAACAACAGTGTTTCCTTTCCAATTACTCAAAATTAAGTTTAGCACTTACCTTACACAGACCTTTATTCTTGTAGACTGGGTCTGTCTGACTTGGCTCTTAAACATCCATCAAGGTCTGAATGACATACACTCGGTTCTGCTATAACACGGTAGTTCCATTCTCATGCAGCCCCATGTTATAAGAAATCATGTAATAGCAGCGCAATTTAAGCTAATGGGGCTGGAATCGCACCATAACCAATGCACTCCTTTAAAGTTCACCAATTTGTCAATTGTGTTATAGTGAATTTCCATTAAAAAAAACATGCGTTATAACAGAACAACCTGTGATAATTGAGGCTTTTACCTGCGTCAGACAGACACCTTAAAGTAGGGTATAAGGGTCTCTCTGGTCATGATAGTAGAGTCCCTATGTCTGGATGAGGAAGCCAACTACAAGTGTCTTCTGCCCCAGAGATTTGTAATCTCTATACAGCTCAATTAGAACATACATTAAAATAAGCAGCAGAATTCAACAAAGATGAGGCATTATGTTATTAGAAATTATTTTAACTGTGCGGCTGCAGGCTGAGTTTTAAATCATCCCCTTTCAAATAATGATTACAGTTGTTAAAAAAAGGTCAGAAATCCCTTTCTGAAATAAAGCAAATTGCCTCACATACATCTCAAGGTAGGTTGCTGGAAGGAATGCAGTGTGCAGTTTTAGCCTGGTATGGTAGTGCAGATTTACCCTTTACAGACCATATCTTTTTTTGTTTCCCCTGGTGTCACTGTTTTAGATTGATTGTGTCATTAAGGAATGATGACTGCAGGGAAAGGTACTTTGGCAGTAGCTATGCCTGTGTTGGTTTCCACAAAGTGCTCTGGTTTCCTCCCTCAGTCCAAAAATGCGCAGGCTAGGTGGATTGGCCATGCAGAATTGCCCCACAGTGTCAGGGATGTGCAGATTGGCTGAATTAGCCCTGGGAAACGCCGAGTTATGGGGATAGGATGGGGGCACTGGGTCTGGGTGGGATACTCTTTTGAGGATTGGCACAGACTTGATGGGCCGAATGGCCTCTTTGGAGAATGTGGATTTGAGACTGGCAACTGTCTACCACTCACACAAGTTTTCTACAATCTTGATTAATCTGCTGAGTTGGATTAAACATGTTCTTCAGGTCTGATAATAGAATACTGTGTTCCCCATTGTAGAAACACAGAGTGAGATATGAGAGGGCAATTGAAGTCAAGCCAGTCTTAACTTTGGAGATGTAACAAAGATGATGCTGTACAGCAAAACAAGTATTAAGTTAGGACAGGTTAGGTAGACTTGACTGCAAATAAAATAAGTTGAAGAAGTGTTAAGTTATATTTTAATTGCCATAATGAGAGATTTTCTCAATCGGTACACCAAGGGCAAGTATAGCTGGGGGCTACACCTATTCACTCCCCACCCCTCAATCAGTGAATCTTCCATCCTTTAACACAGGAAATCGTGAGTCAGTGATGCCTAATTACCCTTTGTGTGCACATGGTGATGGTTACTTTATTCCCTTTTAATTTTCTCTCAGTTGCAGGTACTATCTTGTACACTCGCGTGTGATCCACACCTACCTGTTCTAAGAACTTGCTGGCATAGTGATACTTGTGTACAGCAATGTATGCTAGCGGACATTATGACACCAAAGACTAAGCAAAATCTGTGTTGCCTAATGTGTCTATTGATTTGCTTGCATTGAATTATGCAAAGATACTATTCTATCCAAACAGTTCTTGTCAGTGCTGAAGAACCATACAAGAAAATAGTTCCAAGCATATTCACTCACCCAGTTTCCATTATCCTCCAGCCCTGTTTTTCTTCATCTACCAATCTTGCTAAGGTTCCAATTTTATTTCTGGTTGGGTTATAGAGTCAGAGAGGTGCACAGCACGGAAACAGACCCTTGGGTCCAACTTGACCATGCCAACCAGATATCCGAAACTAAAACTAATCTCGTCCCATTTGCTAGCACTTGGCCCATATCTCTTTAAAACCTTCCGATTCATATAACCATCCAAATGCCTGTTAAATGTTGTAATTGTACCAGCCTCCACTATTTCCTCTGGCAGCTCATTCCAGACACACACCAACCTCTGCGTGAAAAAGCCCCTCAGGTCTCATTTAAAATATTCCCCCCCTCATCCTAAATCTATGCCCTCTAGTTCTGGACTCCCCCACCCTAGGAAAGGTTGAGATTGGATTTTACCAATGCAGAACAGGCCCTTTCTGAACCTCAATAATGGGCTGCCAATTCACTTCCTGAATCGGAAGTGACTTTTGGCATGCAGAAAATTGGGAAGCCCACAGTTGCACACTTCCATACGTATTGTTGTGGGGAAGGAGTCTTGTGTGATAAACATGGAGGTTTGGAAGGTATTGCCATTACTTGTGAGGCTCCAAAGTTTTTCTATTCCTGGTGATCTCTCCAGGAAGGATTATCTCCTTGTCCCAGATCATTCTCTTGAATGGTTTTATCTAATGGGAAAGCAGCAACGTCTTGTTTATTTTAGTCAATGATAAGGTTGCAATCGGAGCCCAATAACATTATCCGTCTATGTGCATGAATAAGGACCCATATTTATATCAAGCTGTGTACATACATCAATCTGTAAAGTATCACACAGGCGTTATGATAAATACTCTATGTTTGTGCAACAAAACCTGAAGTTACCATGCCTTGCAAAAGCTGGCTATGTGCACCAACAAAAGTTTGTGATCAGGACCCCACCAGCTTTGGGCAGGTGGTACAGGCTCAAGTTCAGAAACCAGTACCAAACTCATGCAGTTGACTCTGTTTGTTGCACTGTGAATAAGTAAGAGTTATTTTTGTTCCCCACCCATTGAGTTGTCAACAGGGAGATAGGGTTAAAACCACCCTCCATCTTATCTGTCTACTTTGCAGCTCACTAGATAGCAATCAATATTGGACACTTCTAAAATTCGACCCAGGGTCACTGAGGTTAACTAAAGCAATTAATATTTAGCTTTTCCTAAAGTAAGATGATCAGGTAACTCAGCATATTTCAAATTGAGTATTTCCTGTTTAATTTTGTACCAGACCGTTCCTTTCTGAATTAGACTAATGAAAAAGCATGAAACATTGCTTTAAATAACTATGTCAGTTATTTACTATGGGTTAAAATGAATTTCTACTTTCAATAAAGACAGACAAACTTTTAGGAAAAAAGGTAGTTAGCTATAAAACACATGAAGTATGTTTCACTGGTAGTAACTCCACCAGTTCATACCTTGCCATATCCTCCCTCTCCAGGAAAACAGCAAATTGTTGTTGAACGTGGTTGCTCGGTTCATTGGTTTTCCTGCTTATTCATTCCACATCTTTATTAATCTGTGTGGCCAGAAGCAACTCCATCTGACTGCCTTTCTTACTTTTGATTTGCAATTTTTAAATACCTCTTGCTGGTATTTGAACTATCACTGAAGTGGAACATTTATCTCGATCTGCTTCTGAACCAATTCCTTTCATTAGCTTTAAAAAGAAATTACTTCAAAAATGCTTTGAATGAATCAGCCCAACTTAGTGAACCTTTTCAAAAAAATCAAAATTCTCATTGCAGAATCGGCTGTTGGCTTGTCCAATCAAAATATAATGATTTTGTTTCTAATGCTTTGTTTAGTAATTTAGTGTGGAATTCACATATTTTAACTTCACTTCTCATCTGCTTAGCTGTAATTGTTGCCTTTTGTTATCATTCCATTTTCTGTATCAGAGAGTAGGTAAGACAGCACTGTAGAATTCCCTCAAGTTGCAAAAGATATTCAATAATAGACTGATAGAAAGTCTGTGGAGTCCAATATATCTGTTCGCTATGAAATCTGTGTAAATTGCGCTGGCTGGCATGTTGACCTAGTTAAGCTTTGCTTGCTGTGCCTGTCAGAATCACCAGGCTGGAATATAATGCAAAGTCCTGGGAAAGTCTTAAGGAAAATGATAGAAATCTCACGAGTATACTTAGTTGCTTGAACAAAAGAGTCGGCTTTATGTACAACTTTTTTGTTCCTGTTAAGCCAACTGAAGGAGGGTCACATAAACAAATCAAGGATCCAGTATAAAAGACAAGTAAAATACGAGTATTATTTGATCAGTTGAACATTGCGAGTTTGAAGTATTTTATAAATATTCAATGATAGCGTTGTTAAGAAGGTGTATGGTGTTTTGGCTTTCATTAACGGGAGATTGAGTTTAAGAGCTGTGAGGTTTTGCTGCAGCTCTATAAAGCCCTGGTTGGAACACATTTGGAATATCGTGTTCAGTTCTGGCCGCCTCATTATAGGAAGGATGTAGCTGTTTTAGAGAGGGATCAGAGGAGATTTACCAGGATGCTGCCTGGATTGGAGGGAAGCTCTTATGAAGAGAGGCTGAGTGAGCTAGGGCTTTTCACACTGGAGAGAAGGAAGAGAGGTGACTTGATACAAGTATACTAGTAATGAGAAGCATAGATAGAGAAGATAGGCAGAGACTTTTCCCCAGGGCAGAAATAGCTGTCACGATCAGGCATAATTTTAAGGTGATTGGAGGAAGGTATAGGGGAGATGTCAGAGGTAGGTTTTTTACCACCACTGCTAGCAGTGCATTCCACACACCCGCCACTCTCTGTGTAGAGTCAGATACATTGGGACATTTAAGCGACTGCTGGACAAGCGCATGGATAGCAGTAAATTGCGGGGTGTGTAGGTTGATATTAGATTAAGATAAATGCTCGGCATAACATCGTGGGCCGAAGGGCCTGTTTTGTGCTGTACTTTTCTGTGAATTAGATTTATTCTCAATGTTTACAGTTTATTCAGTGCTTGTTTTTACATGGCTGAGTCTACCCTTAGTGTTGTTCCCATGCATTATTGAATTTCACAAGCGAAAAAATTCGATAATTTTCATTTCCTTACTTTGTAATTTTTGTCCCTTTCTGATTCTTGTCGACAGTATTGACTCCTTTCTATGGTATAGTTCCTCATCTGCCAATCACAATTTGCGCAGATTACAAAGCAGTTTTGATGGTGAGTGCTGGCAGGTTATTTCATTGTGGGAGAGCTCTGTCCTCACCCAATTCCCACATCTTCAGCAAGGATGGCTGGATAGTGAGGCCAATTATGCTGCCATTAATCTTTTCTCCACTAGGATCAGCTGAGCGTCACTGACTGGACATTGAACCTGCCTTAATCCCTCAATGAGTGCAACTTTAGTGAGGGATTGAGGAAATGTGATTATCTTCTTGACATGTTTCTCATTCCAATGACGAGATATAATGCACAATTCCATTCCATTCTGTCATTTGCACATGTTGCCAACATGAGGCATTCTGATAACTGTGGTACTTGGCTGTTCCGAAACTAATTGATTATTATTGCTATTTCATTACTTCTAAACACTTATTAATTCAACCAGTGAGGAGATTGTGTCACTCAAATTTTGCAAAATGACAGCTTTGCCAGTTAGAATCCTGCAGGACCTGAGCTAATCAGTAATTTATGTCACAAAGGAATAACATTCCTGTCGGGTTTTGTGAAACAACTAGTCAGCGCCGAGTCATATGTGACAGAACTGAAATGTGCGAAATGCTGAATTTTTGAAATCAAGTCTCACAGAGAACTGCTTTTAAGGCTTGTGTTGCAGTGACAATGTCCCAACCTCTTAGCAAGGAGATTCTGGTTGGAATCATAACAGACCCAGAGATGTTTCATAACTTGTCTTAATGGGTTAATTAATTTTTTAAAAGAGAATAGCATTTCTCTTTGAAAGCTACTTTTTTCTGAAATATTGCATATGGTGGATTGATAATAAATAGATAAGCTACTTTAAAATTTTCCTAATTGACTCTTTATTTGGATTATAATCCAAATTATTTAGACAATGGATGTTGGTTTGCTCGCTGAGTTGGGAGGTTCATTTCCAGACATTTCGTCACCCTACTGGGTAACATCTTCAGTGGGCCTCAGATGAAGCAGTGTATCTGATTCCTGCTTTCTATATATATGTTTGGGAAATCCAAACATATAAATAGAAAGCAGGAGTCACGTACACTGCTTCACCTGAGGCCCACTGAAGATGTTACCTAGTAGGATGATGAAACATCTGAAAATGAACCTCCCAACTCAATGAGCAAACCTATGTCCAAACCCCAACCTGAGCTGCAAATCTTCTCAAAACTTGCTATTTAGACAATAGCTAATTATTAAACAGCCAGACATTCCTAGATTAATTGTTGTTTCAAATTAAGGCATAAGCAGATGGAATGGCTTCAAGCCATTTTATTTTCTTCTTGCTGTGACACTCGCACAAATTGAATCAGTTGTCATAAATTAATCAACTTTTTTACCCTAGTCAAGCAGTGCTCTAAAAGCTAGTGCTTCCAAATAAACCTGTTGGACTATAACCTGGTGTTGTATGATTTTTACCTTTGTCCACCCCAGTCCAACAACGGCACCTCCACATCAATTAGCATTAAGAACCCTGGCACAATCACCAATTGAATGCATATTAAGAGATCTTGAGATTGTGTAAATTGGTGTGATATGCGCATAGGGTAGTCTTCAGGTACAGGTAAATGTTTTTCAGTAAATGACCATTTATTGTGCAGTTGAATTTTTGTAGAAAAGTTGTTGAAAATGTGGATTACATAGGCTCATCAATTGAGCAATGCATCTTCATTGTGTATTCCAGTGAAGTAAGGACAAAGGCAGGTATAGCTATCAGGATGTTTGAGGTTTTAGCATGGGCAAACAGCAAATTTGAAAAGAAAGGGAATAGCAATCCAATTACATGGAATTCTGGGTGCCTTCCTCTTGCACAGAGCTATTTTGTTAGATCTCTGAAAGTCGGTCATCTTACCGAAAAACATTCCATATATCCTGAAAGAATTAGAAATGGTGTTGGAGATGGGTTAGATTAAACTATCAGGCACTGTGATACTCCAAGAAGGGAGTCTGAAATGCAGAGAAGATTTACAACTATGTTGCCAGGGTTGGAGGGTTTGAGATATAGGGAGGCTGAATAGGCTGGGGCTATTTTTCCTGGAGAGCCAGAGGCTGAGGGGTGACCCTATAGAGGTTTATAAAACCATGTCAGGCATAGGTAGGGTGACTAGACAAGGTCATTTCTCTGGAGTGGGGGGTGTCCAAGACTAGAGGGCATATGTTTAAGGTGATTAGATTAGATTAGATTAGATTCCCTACAGTATGGAAACAGGCCCTTCAGCCCAAAAAGTCCACACTGACATTCCGAAGAGTAATCCACTAAGACCCATTCCCCATATTTACCCCTAACTAATGCACCTAACACTATGGGCAATTTAGCATGGCCAATTCACCTAATCTGCACATCTTTGGATTGTGGGAGGCAACCGGAGCACCCAGAGGAGAATGTGCAAACTCCACACAGTCACCTGAGGCAGGAATTGAACCTGGGTCCCTGGCAGTGTGAGGCAGCAGTGCTAACCACTGAGCCACTGTGCCGCCCCATGAGAGGGGAAAAATTTAAAAGGGACCTGAGGGCAACTTTTTCACACAGTGTATGGAATGAGCTGTCAGAGGAGGTGGTGAAGGCTGGCACAATTATAACATTTAGAGTCATACAGTCACAGAGATGTACAGCACAGAAACAGACCCTTTGGTCCAACTCGTCCATGCCAACCAGCTATCCTAACCTTATCTAGTCCCATTTGTCAGCACATGGCCCAAATCTCTCTCAACCCTTTCTATTCATATACCCATCCAACTGCCTTTTAAATGCTGCAATTGTAGCAGCCTCCAGAGGCACCTGGATGGGTACCTGAATAGGAAGGGTTTAGAGGGAAATGGGCCAAATACTGACAAATGGGGCTGGATTTATTTAGGATATTAGGTTGGCATGTTTGAGCTGGACCGAAGGGTCTGTTTCCATGCTGTACAGTTGTATGTCTCTAAATTCAGGTGCAGCATTGTTGACCATTCATCAATTCAGTTTTGTTATTCTACATTGATTTTTGTTTCTATCTCATCAATTATTTCCTCCTTCCCCAGTTAACAACCATTAAAGTAGCTATAAATGTTGGTAGTTATTCCTGAACTCTAAAGATCTTTTGAAATTCCTTGTATATTCATTCCAAGTTGTTGCATTACCATTAATTTTTAATTCCAATCTTGTTATGGTGACAAATTTCCCATCCCTGCCTCCTCCCTGTCATGTTTTGTATGTAGTGTGTTAGTAATAGAGGAAGCATTAATTTAACTACGTATATAAATTGCACTTAGGATTGTTAGTGAGCTCAGCTCTCTCTCTGTCAGTCTATGTTGGCAATAATTACACGACACCATGTTATAGTCCAATGGGTTTGGTTGGAAACACTAGCTTTCAGAGCACAATGCACCTGTTGGACTATAGCCTGGTGTCATGTGATTTTTGGCCATGTCCAATCCAGTCCAACACCGGCACCTCCACTTCAAATATATGTTGTGACTAACACTTGGCTGGTGCCATTTCAATCTTATGTTGTCATGGCAAGGGACTCAATCCAACAATAACTGGTTTTATGATCAACAGATATGTGTTAAACAGCTTTCTTTTTCTGAAAAGCACTTCATTTCTGTGCATAGACCCTCAGCCCCACTATTGTGCATCAACTGTTGCCCAGTTAATGCTCAATGTACTCTGTACTGATTGAACTTAAGAA